>NC_073254.2:22375000-22680000 GCF_029289425.2 Pan paniscus
TGCTGTTACCTCTTAAGATTGAGGGACAATCCATGAAAACACACAGAGATCCTAGTGCATCAGAGCAATAGGGCTGTTGGCCAGGCTGGAGTGGATAATGAAGGAGAAATTACAAAAGCAGGCAAGAGCACAACCCTGGAAGAGCCGAGGAAACCCAAATCTGGAATTGTTGGGGTTTTCTCTTAGTGGATAGCATCTTCTCCAAGAACTCTACTTTTAGAAAAGAAAATGCTATGTATATCTATAAATATCCAAAGGACTGTTGACCCCAAAGAATTGTTTTCTGCTCCGAAATTGAGTTGAAAACCACGTTGCTCTGAGCGGCATTGTTCCACTGATAGCCACTGATTCTCTTCCTGCCCTTCCCATCTCCATTATTAAGCAGATTGGGTCCATAATAGAGATGATATCTAAATTGCATCAGTTAATTCCTTGATGGGTCCCCACGGTCTCGTTATCTCAAGCACAGTCCCAGATGACTGGGTCGAAGAATCTCCTTCAAACATTTTTGCAGGATGAGGTTCTGGTTCCAAGTGGGAGAGCCTTCCTGACTTTCAGATTCATAGGCATACGCCCTTGATGACTGATCCTCCTGCTGGCCAGGTCAGGATTGTCCTAGGCCTGAAATGTCCTTGCCACACAGTGCCGATTATATGTTCAGATTGTTTTCTTATCACCAAAGAGCTCAGCTGGCCACCGGGGGGAGTGGAGTGGAGTGGATTCACAGGGCGCAGAAAACAGTGCCCCTCGGAGGCAGAGCCCCGGAGCCCGCTCCACCCTGACCTCCGATATCCGCCACGGGCCTTATTATCACTCTCCTGCCGCTTGCCCTTTCACCGTCCAGAACGTCTGCGTTTGTTGATTGTTGTTGCTGTGTTTACAGTCCTGTTGGTTTCCTGTACATGAACATGGGCTGGAAAAAAAATTCTGATTTGTGTCTCAGCAGAGCATGAGTGAACCATATCATTGGTAAGAGCTGATTAGGCCAGGAGATTTCTTATAATATTAGCCTTGCTTATTCTCTGAGACCAGTTATTTTCCCTCCCTCCTTTTAAATCTATGAATTACATTTAAATAGTCCAAAGACTGAGTTTTGTAAACTACAAAATTAAGGACTAAAAGTTTTTACTTAATTTTGATTTTTATTCATATTTTATTTGTAGACTCCCATATCAGAATAAGTTAATAACGGAGAAGCTGTACATTTTTTAGAAAGAGAGGGTTTTTCTTTAAGATCAGTTTGAGGTTCACAGCAAAATTGAGCAAAATTTTGCAGAGATTTCCCAGGTACCCCCTGCCCCACAGGTGCACAGACTCCCCCATTATCACCCAGCAGAGTTTGGTATCTTTGTTGCAATTGATGAACTTATATGGACACATCATTGTCACCTAAAGTCTGTAGTTACATCCCGGTTCACTCGTAGTGTTGCAGATTCTGTGGATTTGGACAAATGTGTAATGATGTTATCCACCGCTATAGTATCATGCCGAGGAGTTGTGAAACTACTCTGCCCTACAAATCCTGTGTGGAGAAGCTGTACATTAAACAAGGAAAAACAAGTCAATGAAAGTATAAAAATTCAAAATACCCAGAGTTCGGGGAAAGAATTATAAAATACCTCAGTTGAAGAATATTTTGTTTCTGGGGTTTTACTAAAGTGGTCCCTAAAGAAGTAATTTTGATAGTCTATGACAATGTGGGATTTATTTTATAGTGCTTCTATGTGTTGACAACAAATCCATCAGAAATCTTTCTTTTTTCTTTCTTTGTTTTTAAGTCTAGGAGTTTAAAAATCTTTTTTCCTCCGCATAGTTTCACTGAGGTGTCTGTCACCATAGTACCTAGACAATCCCTCAGGCAGAGATATGAGTGATTAAATTTCTCCCTGGCTTGTGCCCTGTTTGATCCATGCTAGGCAGGATTTGGGGGAGTAAAATAAAGAAGCCTGAGGAATGAACAAGAATTATAGGAATTCTGTGCTTGTGAATTATTAAAATTTGGGGGTTTATTAGGGGAGAGGTTAAATATTTTTCCTTCCTTTCTGAAAACTTATATTAAAACTTAATGTGACTTTAGAATTGAGAAACTGACAAAATATCGTACTGGCCCTAAGGGCAGGATCAGGGGACCTTAAAAGGCTTCCTCAGGAGAGACTATTTAGATCAGAGTAAAACTAAATTAACAGGGACTCCATCAATCCAGAGGTCTTTGTAAGTGATATATCGAATAGGCTTATTTGCCTTTGGACTGTTTTCTATGACAAAGCTACACAGGTTAATGGTAAATAAATATGAGAAGACAATAATGGAGACAGAAATGTGGTAACTGAAGAGCAATTCGTTTGAGGGATATTAGGGGTTTGTGTTTATTCCTTTACAAATATTGTGCAGGTGAGACATTTAGTGAATTCTCTCCATCTCTCTTCACGTCAATTACTCATTGTAGGGGGGTATTACTGAATTCTAGCTAAATTGCCCGCCCGTTATCTCCCACCCTATTCTGCTCCCTTACAGAGGAAACCTCTTAAAAATAGGGAAGAGGGCCGGGCACAGTGGCTCACACCTGTAATCCCAGCACTTTGGGAGGCCGAGGACGGTGGATCACTTGAGGTCAGGAGTTCAAGACCGGCCTGGCCAACATGGCAAAACCCTGTCTCTACTAAAAATACAAAAATTAGCCAGGCGTGGGAGCACACCTGTAATCCCAGCTACTTGGGAGGCTGAAGCAGGAGAATCGCTTGAACCCGGGAGGCAGAGATTTCAGTGAGCCAGGACTGCGCCACTGCACTTCAGCTGGAGTGACAAAGCGAGACTCCATCTCAAAAAAAAAAAAAAAAAAAGAGCTTGGGGTCATGGCACTGTCACTGGGCTTGAGAAATTCAGCCTTGTCTCATAACATCTGACTTAGGATGTGCTGTGGTTTAATACTTCTCTGTGGGAGGATAGGTGTTTAATGGAGCAAAAAGAGAAGTGATATCCATGGGCAGGACTAAGGTGTATGAAGGGAAGAGTAAGAAAGCCATAGGTGCCTGGAGCCAAAGATATCTGGAGAGTTGCCTTTCTCCCCATGGAGAAAGGCCATGGAGCAGGCCTTTGCATTTTTATGGGGTCTGTTTAGGGCAGCGCCTTCTAACACCAACTCTTGATTTGTTGAGATTGTTTGACCCTGTTGTTATGCATGCACATACCTGTCATCATTGTAGGATGATCCCACGTGGCTGCAGGGGTGAAGGAGGTATCCAGTGGATGTTAAGAGTCCCTTTCTGTCTTGCTTTCCCCCCCTTTTTTTTTCTCTTCTTTTCCTCCCATTAATAAAATTGGCAACTCCATTGCACTTATTTCCACTTTCGTATGTGCTCTTACCTATAGTTTTGGAGCCTTTACTATGGATCTAGCAGAGCAGATTATACACGTCCATGGAGTCCGGGAGTTTTCTACCCCAGAAACGACTCATTTTCACCCACTACAATGGTTAAGTAGCTGGTTTTCTTGACGGTGCTGGAAGATGCTTATGATCGGTTTATTATAGAGGAAAGAGAACTGGATTAATATCCAGGAGGCTTGAATTTGGGCTCTAGTTCTTAGTATTATTCTTTTTTGTAATATCTTCTTCTTTTTTTTATTCTTCTTTTTTGTAATATCTTGTTCAAGCCACTTAACCAAATTTCTAGGTCTCTTTCCTTGTCTGGAAACTGTATTGGCTAGATCAGCATTTTTCAAAAAGTTACTGCTTTTCCAAAATGTTCTGCAAGAAAAGGCCGTAGAAGCACTTTCTATTCTATTCCTCTCTTTGAGGTTTACAAATCTTTCTCCTGTTAATGCCCTGACAAGGCCAGAAGTAAAGACGCCTGCTGACTTGGTTCAGCAGAGTTTGAACTGACTTTTACTCTCTAACCCCTTTTGGCTGAAACCCCCTTGTGTCAGACCCAGGCCTCTCTGCCCCCACACCCACTCCTGAACCTTCTCCTGTTGTCCTCATAGATCAGGGGAGGGACCCCAGGAGGCTGCGTTTCCAGCTGCTCTGCTCTTCTGTGGCTCCAGCTCTCTCTGGTCCCCACCTTATGCTAGGGACCCCTTGGCTCTCCTCCCTCCTTCATAAGAGGGAACGTGGCTTCCTGCAGTTGCCAATCCATGGGCTGCCTCACCACGTTTCCTGCTTGGCCGTGTAGCCCTCCCGCTTCTGTGCCACCAGATCCCTGCATTAAATCCCCTCTGTTGTAAACTCTTGCAGAAGGTTCTCTGTTCCTGGTTGGACCCTCATTGCTAAATAAAGGCTCTTAATTCCCTGGAACACAGTTGAGAAACCCCAGGCGAGATAATTCCCAAGACGATTCTTTTTAAGTTTTTTGGTAATGCAGCTTCATTTGACACATTGACGTATAAGGAACAGCTTAAAGTGTACAGTTCGATAAACTTAGACATAGGTAGGTACGGCTGCAACCATCACGGCAGGGAAGATGGTGAACACATTCTGACCTACACTTTAAAGCATCTCCTGTGCTAGGGAATGAAATCATCACTCCCAACACACAGGAAGTGCTGTGCAAAGTCCCATCTTTCATCGACACCTTGGCTCTTCTTGCTTTTCTCTTATGGGCTTTGTGCATCCTTAAGAATGGAATTTGCTGAAGATCCTTATGGCTTGTTTTCTTGGATCAGAGAACCATGGGGTCAAATCTTCATAGGGTCAAGCCTGCTCTTGGCAACTGTGATTGACCTTTACCCCATGTCTCACTTTCCACATTGATTTTGGGAAATAATAATAAAAATAGGCAGACCTCTTTTCTAATTTTGGAAGCAAGTGTCTGGGGGTAGTTTTGCGTTGTGGTGACCCCGTCAGCATTTTGTTTCTAAAGACTGAAATTTAGAAGATTTGATCCTGCCGGAACACAGCACAAAGATGCTTCCCTGTGTTTCTGTTTTAAATTTGGGCAATTTGGGTAGGGCACAAATCCAAGAACTCTAGGAAAGTACACTCCAATTTACCCCTGACATTTTCCCTATGCTCATCCTTCTCCAAATGTTCTGGAAGCTTAAATAGAAACTGCATTTTTTTCTGCACAAAAATACAAGTACTGTATTTCTTTATGGCCTTTTGCCTTAAAGAATGGCTGATGTCACTTATTATCCTATTATCTCAGCAAGGCAAATACTTACACTTTTACAGCTGCAGATACATAAAAGTTCTTACTTTTACAGTAAGAACTAGTAGATAGTAAGATAGGGGAGAATTTGGAGGTTTTTGGAGAAAACTAATATTTAGAGCAATGTTAACTGAATGTTCCAAATAGCACCCAGTCATGTAATAGAACAGTTTTGTGAAATAACTTAACTGTCCCCTACCTGCCCACCATTCGGGGAGGTTACTCTTTCCTTCCCACTGTCTTCTCTGCCCTTGTGGTCTGACTTCCATCCCCATCCATCTGCTGAAAGTGTTTCGTTGAAGGCAGCTAATGACTGTCCTGAGTCCTCATCCTCCTTTCCAAAAGCCTTGATCATGTTGACGATGCTTTTTTCCCTACTGGGCTATTTTTTAGCGCTTCTAAAAAATCCTCTCCTTAGTTTCTACAACACTGCCTGCTCACTCTTGGTTCCTTTCCTGTCTCGAAGACTGCTGCTGTATTTGGGGATATTTTCTGAAATACAACAAAAGATTCAGAAGGGTTGGCCTGTGTCATGAGACCTGCACACTGGGCTGAGACAGGACACAGGCAGGGAGCTGGGCATAGGAAGGAGGTCACACCCAGTTGCAGGAGTAAAGAGAGAACATGTGGCCATAGGTCAGGATGATGGGCAGGTACCAGGCTCCCAGGTGACCTGCCACCAAGGCTCGGTGGCCTGGTGGTAGCTGTCGGGTTCAGAAAGTCAGATGCATCTGCAGAGATGTCCCCCAGCTGTGAGTGCCTCCTCACGTGTTTGCCTTCTCTCTTATGACCCATCTGTTCAGAGCATGCCCCAAGTGTGGTCCCATCCCAGGCTTATGCAGCACAGCTTTTCTCAAACTTTGTGCAACAACCACTTGTTTTTCAAATTTTTTAGTTTTTGTGGACCCATACTTTTGGGTCCACGAAAATTCATTACAAACGCATTCGTAGAAAAATGACATGGAAAAAAACCCGAAATATGTTCAAAATCAAGCCTCAACTTTTAATCATTGAATTCCATTTGTAGAAAGTTGTCAGTCAGCTTGCTGTTAAACCATCTAAACACTCCATTTCTGTACTCTCATTGCAAGCTGGTAACAAAGTTTGTGGATCAGCACAGATCTATTAACAAGCAGCTTCTTGGACCCCACCCTGACTCGGGGGATTTGGGTGTGGGAATCTGCACTTTGACAAGCGGTGACTGAGGTTTGGGAACCACAGTGCTAGTTACTCAGGCTTAACTTCAATCTTTGCCCTCTCGCCCACATCAAGTCAGTTGCCAGGCTTAGTGATCCTGCTTTTGAAATCTCTTACTCCCATCTTCCCATCATCTTTTCCACCTATCCCTAAGTTCCCTGCAGAAGGTCTTTATAATCGTTGGCCTTGACTTTTGCACTGGTCTCTCTGCTGTGAATCCATCCCTGCATCCCTGACAGGCTGACTTTTCTGTGGTGCAGGTGTGATCTGTTAGTCCTCCTCCATCACCTTCATTGGCTCCTGTGGCCACTAGATTAAGCTGATGTCTCTGAGGTCCACCCTGTCCCATCTCTTCTACTCATCTTTCCATATGCTGTTATCCAGCCAGCACACTCTGCTCTGTGATTTTGCTTATTTACCTAGTGAAACTGCCCATTGCCACATTCTCAATTCTGTTTTTTAAACCCCAGTTCAAATGCCATCTCGTCAAGAAAGGCTTTCTGAAATTTGCTTACCCATGTGCCATGGCTCTTTAGAAGAACATTTGGGGCCAAATGACGGGGGACGTGTCCTATGCAGAGAGGCATGGAGCAGCATTCTTTATTATCATTATTATTATTATTATTTTTGTAGAGACAGGGCCTCTCTGTCATCCAGGCTGGAACGCAGTGGTGCGATTATAGGTCCCTGCAACCTTGAACTCCTGGGCTCAAGTGATCCTCCCACCTCAGCCTCTTGAGTAGCTGGACTACTAGGCGTGTACCACCATGCCTGGCTAGTTGTTTTAATTTTTTGTAGAGATGGGGTCTCATTATGTTGCCCAGACTAGTCTCAAACTCCTGGGCTCAAGCGATCCTCCTGCTTTGGCCTCCAAAAGTGCTGGGCTTACAGGCATGAGCCACCAGACCCAGCCTAGAGCAGCATTCTAATTTCTGATGCCTGTTTGCAGCTGAGCTGCATGAGGCTTCAACGAAGGAGTTGGAGGTCTGAAGTTCCAGCGTTGGCTCTGCTACCCCTCAGCTGTGGGATTTGGTGAATCACCTTCAACACTGACTTCTCTGATTCCTATCCTATTAAAATGTTTTATTCATCTTTGACACATCCCTCCTCCCCCCAAGTGCCTAGCATGGTGCCTTTCCTTCGTCGATACCCAATAAGTGCACATTGAATAAATGTCAGTTTCTCAAAAATAAAACTGGTGTATGCTGTCTCCTTCCATTCTCTCATTACAAATAACATCAAGCATTTGAACGAGAGAATTATAAACTGTGAAGCATGTGTGCTATTATAAGAAATGCTTATTAAGTTCTGTATGTGGCAGTGGTTATAAAAAGGGAAAAGAGAAGTTACCTTCTTGCAGGGTTTATGTTCTGTGACTTTCTAAATTTTTTTAAAGGCTTTGGGAAGAAGAAATATTATTTTCCTTCTATCTGATGTCATTATGACTTTAATAAGTATGAATACAAGTCAGAAAGACATGCCGCTGAGTCTAAATTTAAATTTCCTGGTTGTGCCAGGCAGAAAGCTTCGAGCTTTCGTGCATGCAAGGAGGCACGACTCTTCACGCAGGTGCCGTTGCAGAATACTTATCTTGTCAGCTTCCACTTCAGGCTGGCAGGCTTGGCATACATTGTGAAGGTGTTAGACATTCTGTTTACATAAGGACTGAGGGGTGACATAATGTCTATTGAAGCAAAGTCACTTCGCTCCCCGCTAGGCAACAGGGAGCATTTAAAAACTGAAAACTGATCAAAGCCATGGGCAGGATTGAGATACCTTTACCCAGGGGGCGGGTGGTCTCTTGGTTCGTTGCCCGAAACAGATGTGCATTATTGCTTCACTGTATTTCCAGACCATTGGTGAAATGAATCAGGCAGAATTAAACCCTGAGCGGCCAATCCGGAGGGCCTGCTTAAGTGGGCACAAGTGCGTCCAAATAGGTTGGAAAAAATGTCAAATCAGAGTAGGCACATACAAGATGTGATGTTTCTCTTTTTATAGACTGCTATAAAAGTTGTTTAAAATTAAACAACCCTTCAGTACTTAAATTATGTATAATGAGACAGGTAGGTCCTGGAACAGAGATCTTTCCCCCCCTTCTTATCCCACTTAAATTTTGCACTCCCTACCAGAGTATGTGAGATATAAACACTTTCATTTCCAGGATATAGTGTAGTCTTAGGATGGAGCAAAGGGAGAGAGAGAGATGGCTTGACATAGACCACAGAAGTAGCAAATATCTTTCACATTTTATTCCATGAACTTCAAGGATGTAGCCAAGGGAAAAATGAAAATAATTTCAGATGCATCTGTCCTATCAAGTGGTAATCTTCTGTATTTTACACTTCCAAAATATATGTAGATATAGAGGAAGGTGTATTCTATAGTGTATACTCCCTCTACCCCCCTCCCAAATAAGTAGTTTATTGCTGTTTTGCTTTTTATTTTGGGGGGCTGTATTTAGGAACAAACAATAGTATATAATGTTGCATTATTCAGGGTTGACAAGGTTAATGTGTCTTGACAATTGAAATATCTGTGCCCTTTTTTTCCATTTGGCCGGCTTCTGTTAGAATCATTTATCTTGTGCCTGTAGGATGCAATCTAACTAGGGCACTGCTATTCTCCTCTCAGTGTTGGATGACATGAGATGCTCTTTTCTGAAGCCAGTGGATTGGGCATCTCTGATTTCTTGTTCACCTAGAGGACTTTGTTTTCAGGGCAGGATAAATGCTTGTTTATTCTCATGCATGCATGCTCTCCCTCCCTCTCTCATTGAGCGTGATGATTTCGTGGCCCCTTGGTGCTTGAGACCTGGCTCATAGGAAGCTGAACTCAGAATCAAAACTTCTCCTGAGGTGCCACCTAGCATCACTAACCCCAGAGATGACCGGGGTAGCCCTGTTAACACTACACAAATAAAATATGTCACCAGAACATTTCACTGAGATGAGGAATTTATTTCCATGATTCTCTAAGGTTCAACTATAGTACATGCTGCTTTTTCCTACTGGGCAGCAAACATGTTTTACTAAACTCTTACCTAAGTGCTTTCTGTTTACAATTCCACAATGAATTCCTGGCCTCCTTCATGTTGATTTCTACAAATATTGTGATTTACTTCCACACCTTTTTGAGGAAGCAAATTCCAAGTTGTGATGCATCTTTTAACTTTTACCAGCATTTTATTGTGAACAAAATTTCAACATATGGAAAAAGGGGAAGATTTTACAGCAAATGTCTGTATACCCTCCACTTAGATTCTATGATTAACATTTACTGTATCTGCTTTATCGGGTATCTATTCTGTTTATCCATCCATTTTCCCATTCAGCTGTCCATCTTTTTTCTTTTTTGATACATTTCAAAGTAAAGTTGCAGACATCACCGGACACGGTTGCTCACGCTTGTAATCCCAGCACTTTGGGAGGCCGAGGCGGGCGGATCACCTGAGGTCAGGAGTTTGGTCTCAAACGTGAAGCCTTGTCTCTACCAAAAATACAAAAATTAGCCTGGTGTGGTGGCGGGCGCCTGTAGTCCCAGCTACTCGGGAGGCTGAGGCAGAGAATCACTTGAACCCAGGAGGCCGAGGTTGCAGTGAGCTGAGATCGCACCACTGCACTTCACTCTGGGCAACAGAGTGAGACTCCATCTCAAAACAAAAAGTTGCAGACATCAGTACACTGCTTTCTAAATAATTCTGCTTGCCTGCCATTAAAGTTCAATGTTTATAGATTTTTGAGGTAAAATTTCTATACAATGAAATGCACATTTCTTAAGCATACCATTTGATGAGTTTTGGTGTGTGTATACACCACTGTAACCCAAACCTCTGTCAAGATACAGAACATTACTAGAAAGTTCCCTCAGGCTGCTTGTTATCTGCCCTGAGCATGGGTGGTCCGGGAGTCACCCAGAATTTAGGACCATACCTCTCTTCATCTTTCCTTTCTGAGGTTCCCTTCCTTTCTGGGATGCCCCAGATCTGTTCTCTGATTCTCCAGGCAGAAAGACTGTTGGTTTCCTGTTGGCATTCCTGCTGGCCAGCCTGGTGCAGACCAGGCCCTCCCTTTCAGCCAGGAGTCATGAAATTGGGAAATACGTACCGTGCTGTTTCCTGCTTCCAGTGTCAGTGCCCAGAATGTGCCTAGTTTTGGTCAATCTCCAGTGCCTTCAGGTAGCTGGGTGTTATTTTTTAAAAATCGTTTTTGCCAGAGTTTATGTTTCTAATCTGTGGGAGGGTCAGTCCAATAGGATCTTATTGGCCATTGCCAGAAATGGAACTCTGTTCATTGTTTTAATAATTTTCTGTGTGTGGAATGCCCAAAAGATCTATTTATAAAAGGATTTCAAATAGCCTATGAAGGAAAAAGTGTATAGGTCCTGTTGCTGCATTGTGTTATGTTCTGGGAGATGCAGTGACAGTGTGTCTCTAAAAAAATGGCATCTAAGGACTACTTGACACACCCTGAACAAAGAGTCTCACTCTGTCACCCAGGCTGGAGTGCAGTGCTGCAATCATGGCTCAAGGCAGCCTCAAACTCCTGGGCTCAAGCGATCCTCCCACCCTAGCCTCCCGAGTAGCTGGGGCTACAGGCGTATACCACCACACTCAGCTATTTCTTTTTTTGTAGACATGGGGTCTCACTATGTTGCCCAGGCTGGTGCCTTAATTCCTGGCCTCAAGTGATCCTCCTACCTTGTCTTTCCAAGGCACTGAGATTACAGGCGTGAGCCACCATGCCCAGCCTTGAATAAAAGGTTTTTAAACTCAGGGAGTGTCTTCAGTGTTAGACATGACAGAGTTAATTTGGTTGTCCAGTGTTTATTGATCCCTTTCAAGGCACTGCGGTGAGCACTGGCTGCAGTAGGGAGGGGGCAGGATGAGGATACAAATGACAGGAAGATGTGGCAGCTGGCTTGAGGGAAGGAGGAGATGCACAGACGGCTGGCCCAAACAGAGCATGATGGTATCTATGATAGAGGTGAAAAAAAAAAGAGGCCGGGTGTGGTGGTGCCTGCCTGTAATCCCAGCTATTCGGGAGGCTGAGGCAGGAGAATCACTTGAACCCAGGAGGCGGAGGTTGCAGTGAGCCGAGATTGCGTCACTACATTCCAGCCTAGGCGGCAAGAGCAAAACTGTCTCAAGAAAAAAAGGGAGAGAGAGAATATTGAGGGAGCACCAAGGAAGGTATGGTTAAGTTCAGGGTACGTGACATTCAGGCTGAGCGTGGAAAGAGAATTTGGATTTCCCTTGGTAGGTATAGAGGCAAAGGCATTCCTGCCGGAGGAATGCATCAGGGGCAGTGTTGATTCGATGGTGCTGTGGGAGCCCTGAGAGGTCTGAGGTGCCTGAATCCGAGCGTGAGTGGCTACTGGTGCTGGCACAGGACTCGGCAGGGGAAGAGATTGCAAAGGTAGGCTGACGCCAGATGCTGAGGGATAATGAAGCCAGTCTAAGGAGTTTGGACTTTATTTTGTAGGCAATGAGGAACTATTTACAACTTTTTAGTAAGACTGTGGAATGACTGATGTGCGCTTTGGGAGATATTCGTGGCTGCAGTGTGGAAGAGGCCTGAAACGGGAGACCAACTGGGGCATTTTTGCAATTGTCTAGGTAACATCCCCCCTCCCATTTAATCTGTATTTATAGCATTTGAGGGTCTTTTTGAAATTTTAAAATAGTTTACATTTTTTCTTTCCTGCAATTAAATTTAGACTGTTTAACCAAGAGGGGCAATTAGGTGACAAATTCATGAATCGCACCCAAGAGATTAAAACTTGTGGAAAAAGTACTAATTCCAGTAACTAAAATCTGAAAGGTTACGATTTAAATAGACATTTAAATAGACTTAACCTGATCCTCCTGGAACTCTTTCCCTCATTCCTCCTTACAATTAAAAACACACCTTTGTGAGCTGGTTGCTTAGAATTAGGAGTGTCATCTGCCGTCACGGTGCAGACGGTATTCGCGTCTTTGAAGCTAGTTGGCCCACGGGAAACTTCATCAGTGAGCTGGGCCTTGTTCACAGGTGCTCAGCCACCTGAAATGACCAGATTGAAATCCAGCTTCATTTTCCACCTGGTTTGTCTCCACTCTGTTGGCCAACTCACACCTGTTCCAGGTAGTGTGAGAGAGAGCTGTCATCTCCTGGGGGTGGGGATTTGTCAGTGCCAGTTCAAACCGGTGACACACTCTCCTCCTTTCTACCTTCTGAACGAATCCCATAAGGCCTGGCTCTTAAGAAAGTTTTATTTACCGAGGACAATCCGCAAAACTTCATTACCTCGGTTCACAAAAACAAGGGCAGCCCTGCGTATGGGAGATGATTTAGAGAAGTTTAGATGTTCGACGTCAGTGTTTGCGGTAGGCAGGATTCCAGCCCCGTGGGCTTTGCCTCCTGGTGTTACATCTGTGAATATGCCACCTTATATGGCAAAAGGGAATTATGGTTGCTGAGCAGCTGGCCTTAAAATAGGGAGATTATCCTGGATTATTAATCACATAGGCCCTTATAAACACAGAAGAGGAAGGCAGAAGAATCAGAGGGATTTGATGGAAGAAGAGGCAAGAGGGACTCGAAACATGAGCACCTTTGAAGATGGAGGAAGGGGTCCCCAGGCCGAGGAATGCAGTGGCCTCTGGAAGCTGGGAAGGGCCCTGAGCTGACAGCCAGCAAAGAAATGGGGAGCCCAGCTCTGTACTTGTGAGGAGCTGGATTCTGCCAACAACCTGAATGAGCAAGGAAACATATCCTCCCTCTTCCCTCCAGATAGGAGCACAGTCCTGCTGACACCTGGTTTTCAGCACAGGGAGACCCCTGTTGGACATTTTTTTCTTTTTCAGACAAGGTCTTGCTCTGTTGCCCAGACTGGAGTGCAGCGGTACAATAATGGCTCACTGTAGCCTCAACATCCCGGGCTCAAGCAGTCCTCTCGCCTCAGCCTCCCCAGTAGCTGAGAGTACAGGCATGCACTACCTTGACTAGCTAATTTTTTTTTTTTGTAGAGATGGGTTTCTCCATGTTGCCCAGGCTGGTCATGAACTCCTGGCCTCAAGCGATCCTCCTGCCTCAGCCTCCCAAAGTGCTGGGATTATAGGCGTGAGCCACTGTGCCAGGCTATGGACTTCTAACCTGCAGGCCTGTGAGAGAATACATTTGTGTTGTTCTGAGCTGCTCAGTTTCTGAAGGCAGCAATAAGAAATGAATACAGTGTTATTTATACAGGGCTTTGTTCCCTTGGAACCTTTTAAATTGGAGTGATCTGGGATGCTGGCATTTGATTGGCAGGTGCTGGAGTCAGACTGTGTTTGAATATGGGCCTTACCCCTTAGAGAGTGTTTGGTTTTCGGTGAGTTTTCCTCTCTGTGCTCCAGTTTAGCACTGTGAAATGGAAATAATAACTGCATTGGGTTCTCAGGGTGGTTGGGAGGATTGAGATAATACATGTAAAGAGCCTAGCCCAGTGGTTGGTACCTCTTAAGTACTCAGTAGTTAGAAGCTTTTATTAGAGTTGTTTGCAATAAGGGGCCATTAAAAAGATCTTCCTGTTCCATACCTGTCATACTATTTCAGACATCATTCTCTTATGCTAAGAGCAGGAAACCATCAAAAAGAAAACTGCAACAGTTTAGGCAGCACTTACTGGGTTTCTGAGGTCTAGAAAGCACTTATATATGATGGACCCTCTGGCACTTGAGCAGCTCATGCTTATGAGAGAAACCTACGAGGCTGAAGCATTATGTCAATGCAGGGGAAAATGAAGTAGAACCCCTGGGGGCTATGCCAGTTTGGAGGACCACAAATACCCCGTGAATAAGCTCAGTTCCTACAGTCAGCTTCTGACTGGGGCGGAGACGTTTCCCATTATTAAGCTTACCGAGGTGAACGATCAAGATTCATTGCCAGTGTCCAGATAATCATCATGTCCTGAAAAATATTTCCAATTCCTTAGTTGTGCAATTTCAGAATTTCATGCTCCCATAATTTCCATAGTCCTCTAATGTTCTTGCATCTCACCATACCCCCATCTCTAGGATTGTGAATTTCCTGCTATGTGATGATGATGTCCTAATCCTGGAATCAGTAGAGGATGAATCTGTCAAAGCAAAAAATCGGGAAATCCTGTATTATTTAGCAGCATCAGGTGTCTTGGTAAAAGAGGAAAGACCTGTAGTACCACCATTTTGATCTTCCACATTGATGCTACTAGTATTCTACCCTTCAGGACAAGAGCTTAGCGCTTTCCTGCAGATTTCCATTGTCCACAGTGTGTTTCATCTACAAAAGGCTATCACTGATGAACCCTTGTACCTCCACCGGGGAGGGGTGGAGATCAGGATTCCACGTCACCAATATGATTTGCAGAGTATGAAGCTATGCTTAGCTCAGATTGCCAGTATCAGGAAAATTCAGTATTTTTCTAACCAACTGTTGTTTTATCTTATGAATATTGAGACTGTTATAAATGATCATGTTTCTATATTCTTTGGTCACTTCAAAAGTCAGATCAACCTCTCTTTATCATATGGTATTTAGTATCCTGTATTAACTGTATCTTATTTTCTTGCCCCATTTTCCCTTCATTCCTATTTCCACATATGTTCAATGTTTATTCCATAAAATGGTATTTCTGTAAGTTGTCTCAGATCTATTTTCAGAACGAGGCAGGAGCAAAATGAATTACCGCTCAAAATCAATAATAAATGGTCAAAGGAACTATAGCCTGTTGTCATGGGAGCCAGTATGTCCCACACCTATCTCTATGGTCATGCCTTTGGGACTCTCCTCTGAGGATGAGCCTACACCCTGTATTATGTCACCATGTGTGTGGGGCTGGAGTCTTTTGCCAAGTGGTTATGTGTCATGCACAGCCCTGAGTGCAGACGGGACACCGTGACATTGCCTGGTTGATTCATTGTGAAGGCATCACTACCAGGTTTGACTTGACATTAAACTTTCTTAAAGTATGGTTCATGGATAATGGGCATCAGAATCAATGGAGGGGCTTACTCCCAGAGATTTCAATTTAGTATGTCTGATCTGGGACCAAGGAATCTGCATTTTAAGAAGCATCCCAGATGGTTTTTAATCAAGTGGTTCATGGGCCAGATTTTGAGAAGTACTGCCTTAAAGGGTTGGTAGGATTTAAAGAGGCAGGGGTGTGCACTTCAGAGTATAGAACGGGTGGAAACAGAGGCACAGATTCTGGCAATGGGCACAGTGGGTGAGACAGGATGCTTAAGGGTGGGTGCCATGAACCCTGAGGGTGCTTTTACTCACTGTGAATGCCATTTGTAGATCTACATCAACATTGAAACATTCAACGTCAACATTTGAGCGTGCTAGCTCAAACATTTAACATGTTGTGTGCCCTTGAACATCTGGGTGCCTACTGTGTGCTGGTTGATTTGCCAGGTGCCAAGGATCCTGAAATACTAAGGCCACATTCGTCTAAGAGCATGCTGTTCCAAAGGAGAGGCTGACGTGTAGATACATGGAACTTCCGAACTGCAGAGGTACCATGATAGAGATATGTTTGGGGGAGTATCAATGAGGAAACGATAAGGGCAGGATGAGGAAGCAGAGGAGATCTGAAACTGAAAGCTGAGCAGATATTTTTATTCTTTGGAGTTTCTGAAATTGTGCAGTGCAGTGTTTTAGCTTAACATTCTCACAGTGACTTTTGCAATAACAATAACTTTTATTTTTATTGGATGGTTTGCTTGTGTGTTACCTGTCTTTTTGCTGCTTAATTAAATGACCTATGTAAATATAGCAGCCATGACTAGGTGTATCTTGAGATTTTTCCAGCTGGTTCTGGAACTTGAAATTTTTTAAAAAAAAGTTAAAAGTCCTCTTTGACTTTTTATTCCCTAGTCTTAAAAACAAAATGACCTTTATTTGAAAGATTTTAAATGGCAAGATTTTAAATAACTTGGCTATTTTTTATTTCTTTTTAAGTCAGGTTTCCATGGTCATCAAACACTTTATGACTAAATGTAAGATAACCTCCTTACTCTTGTCCACTTCTGCCCCATTCTGAGATGTTTGAGCTGTAATTCTGCCCACCTTGCTTCTTGTCCTGAACTGTATTAGCAGTGATGTTGGATGGATCCATCTCAGGATACAGCTTAAGTGACTCTAATTTAGAGTGAGAGCTAAAATTCTCAACCTACTTATCCTTGGCTACAACCCAAAGTTTCAAATGTTGTTGGATTACTCTCTTCCCGGCCATATTAAGCTCAGTGCCTTTGATGTAGCTTGAAGGCAGACTTGACCAAGTGGTATTGCCTCCCGCTGATATTTAGGTGGAAGCCAACACTATAAAAATGAACGTTTTACTAAGAGTGCTCACTCTACTACCTGCAAACCCAGCCAGTTGCTCTGCCAAATTGGTCAAAGAAAGAACTGGCTTGAGAATTGCAAAGTGTGTTCCTCTGGCAAAGAAATGGAGCTCAGATCAATCTCATGGGGCTCCCTAACTAAAATGTAGTAGACATGTCAAACACTTTAATTGGAAACTTCCCAAAAATACCCATCCCAAATGCTTAGTTTATTATAAAAGCAATTTTGTTAAGAAATGAATAACAAGGATGAATCTTTGATATCTTTTTAAGCCTTACTTTATTCTTCCACTAGCCCATGCACCTGAATTTCTAGGATACAATACCTAACAGTGCAGCAGATATTTCAGAGTATATAATTGGGTTGACACATATATTTTCTGCTTCGGCATTCTCTATAAGGTTGCAGAAAGATCTGGCGATCTGGATTACACAGAAACATCACTAAATTATATTTACAAATCTCTATGGAACAACCGTAGCATGTTAAGACCTATAATGGCCACAGAATTAGACGTGGCTTCTGTCCAGTGGAGTCACTTCATTGGGCCAATTACAGATGAACTGGCAATCAGAAGATGCCCAGGGATCTCCGTAGAGAGCCTAATTTTCTTAGTTAGAATGTAAGATGTTTTCTTTGTTAGTCAAGTGAGACTATTTTTCAAGAAGTCTAATCTGGACCTCTGAGTAATTGATGACATAAAATGATGCAGAATCTCAGAAGTTATTTAATGGTGTACCTTTGAATGGTGTATACATTTCCTTCAGCACAATTCTAAGCCGGGGTCCTTTAAGAGCTGCTTAAACGCTTCCAGCTACAGGAAACTCACTACTTCACAAACACACTTCATTTGAATTTTGTACTGTGATAGTTGATAGCTTTCTACTCAGTGGAATAATTTTCTACCTCCTTAAAACTTATTGGTCCTTGGTCATCCTTCTAGAGCAGGAGTTGGAACATTTTTCTTAAAGGGCCAAATGGTAAATATTTTCAGCTTTGCAGGTGTGATCTTTGTCTCAGCTACTCAACTCTGTCATGGCAGTGTGGAAGCAATACTTCAGCAAACAGACATGGCTGTATTCCATTGAAACGTTATTTATAAAACTAGGTGGCTGGCTCATGAGCTGTAGCTTGGTGACTCTCATTTTAGACCTGTGTAATCTAGGTCCTGAAAATGAATTACTCAAACTCTTAATTCCAGGTGGGTTCCCTGACATATAAGGGGCACTTGCTCTCCCTTTGTATAGGCTTGATGAGTGAACTAAGAAAGTCTATTTAATGCCATTCAACTAATCTTATCAAAGTTTTTAAAGTCCTAGTAGAAATGCATTTGTAACTGGAATTATCTGTGGTTCTAAATACGTACCTCATGTTATTATGGAGTTCAACATAGGTTTTTTTTTTTTTTTTTTTTTTTTTTTTTGCTTTTTAGAAGGAGGTCATTTTAATGCTATATAATTTGTTGTATGTGCCAGAAAGCCATAACCTCAGGAAGGTGCTTTTAGTGTTCCATCATTGAGCTTTCTGGGATGGGAGGTGGCAATCTGGAGGTGAGAAAGATACAGGTGAACAAAAATCTTTGCCCTAAAAGTGTAGACTATTTTTATGGTTCTGAATACAGCCCTCCTTTCAGAGCCGTGGATTATAATTTAGATATCCGCACAGAATAGCTATCTGAAGCATTGCTCATGTGTTTTCTCCCTTTTCTCTTGGCTCTTCTATAGGGCTGTGGTAGTGCCAGCTTATTATCTGCTGGGCATAATAAACACCTACACCTAGCCTCCAGGGATCAAGAAACTGGGTCAGCCAGGAGTCAGCCTATCATGCTGCAGAAGCTGGTAATATTAAGCCCAGAACCAGCCTCATTTTAAGATTTTACATTATATAATGGTAAGAGCAATGCTGATGTTAAAAAAAAAATACTGGTTGGAGTTCAAAGTAATTTTAGACATTAAAGAAAGGTTTCAGAACATTTTAAGTAATGTTTATTAAAGCTAGCCCTGACCTCAATCAAGCACCTGCTACTTAATTGATCAAATGGTCACTGGTAAGCCCTGTCTCTTCTAAAGTGACTTCGCCCCAGTCACCCACTGACCTTTGCTCAGCACTTTCTCCAGAGAGGAGAGAGTGCACAAGAGGAAATGAAAAAACAGATTTGGTGGGAATTGTTGTTCCTGGTTGAAATGAAATGTATGTATCCCTGCTACCCAAATGTGGTCTGTGGACCAGCAGCAGCTGCCCCACTAGGGAGCGTGTCAGAAATGCAGCATCCCAGGCACCTTTAGATTAGAAACCTGCATTTACAAGACCCCTAGGTGATTCATAGGCACAGTAAGGTTCGAGAAGCACTGATCCAACCCACAGCCCTCCTTCTGCACAGCGGTAACCCAGCAGGGCCATCTTTGTTTCAGAAGCACCCATATTACAAAGAGCTTGAGTTATTCTGGGGAGGTAAGGTAAAGGAGAGAAGTCATACTTCAATGGCAGTGAGACTTTGCCCAGAAATCTACAAAATAACATTACTCTGAGTGCTAGAACTGTAAGTACTTCCATCACTCTGCTATACGGCCTTTTCTAAATAAGCATTAAAGATATAGGTTTTCGTCTAACATCAATTTTTTTTGATATGTTGTGCTTTCTATTTGCATTCAGCTCAAAATATTTTTAAAATTCCCCTCGTGATTTCTTCTTTGACCTGTGGATTATTTAGAAGTATGCTGTTTAATTTCGAAATATTTGGGGATTTACTGATTTCTAGTTTAATTCCGTTGTAATGAGAGAACACTGTATGATATCAATCATTTTTAATTTTGGTCTTATTTTAGGGCCATAATATGGTTGATCTTGGTGGATGCTTCCTGTGCCCTTCAAAAGAATATGTGTTCTGTTGTCATTGGGTAGAGTGTTCAATAAATGGCAGTTAGGTCAAGTTAGTTGATAGTGTTTTCTTTATTGTCTTTTTTTCTTTCTTTCTTTTTGAAACAGAGTCTTCATGTGTCATCCAGGCTGCAGTGCAGTGGTGCAATCACAGCTCACTGCAGCCTCTCCCTCCTGGGCTCAAGCAATCCTCCCATCTCAGCCTCCCGAGTAGCTGGGACTACAGGCACATGCCACCATGCCTAATTTTTGTGTCTTTGGAAAGATCGGGTCTCTCCATGTTGCCTAGGTCTCAAACTCCTGAGCTCAAGCGATCTGCCCTCCTCGGCCTCCCAAAGCGCTGGGATTAGAGGCATGAGCCACCACGCCCAGCCCAAATCTTTATTGGCTTTCTTTGTACTTGCTCTATCAATTACTGGATGTTGAAATCTCCAACTATAATTAAGGATTTGTCTACTTCTTTTTTCAGTTATGTCAGTTATTTTTCCCCTTCCTGTGTTTTGAAGCCCTGTTCCTGGGAAATCCACATTTAGGACTGTTATGTCTCTGGATGAACTTGATTATTCTCTTTGTCCTTGATAATAGTCTTTGTTCAGTAGTCATCTTTGTCTGAAATTAATATGACCACTCTAGCTTTCTTTTCATTTGTGTGCACATGGCATAATTTTCTAACCTTTTTTTTGTTGTTGTTTGTTTGTTTGAGACAGAGTCTCGCTCTATTGCCCAGGCTGGAGTGCAGTGGTGCGATCTCGGCTCACTGCAAGCTCCGCCCCCCGGGTTCAAGCCATTCTCCTGCCTCAGCCCCCTGAGTAGCTGGGATTACAGGCACCTGCCACCACGCCTGGCTAATTTTTTTGTATTTTTAGTAGAGACCGGGTTTCACCGTGTTCTCCAGGATGATCTCCATCTCATGACCTCGTGATCTGCCTGCCTCGGCCTCCCAAAGTGCTGGGATTACAGGCGTGAGCCACCGCGCCCGGACTAATTTTCTAACCTTTTTAACTTTTAACTTATCTGTGTCTTTAGTCTTTATATATAAAGGGGGTTTCTCATAAATAACAGAGTTAGGTCTTGTTTATTTCTTGAAGCAATCTAACAATTTCTGCCTTTTAATTGGTGTGTGTAGAATATTTACATTTAATGTGATTATTGATGTGTCTGGGTGTAAATCTACCATCTTGCTATTTGTTTTCTATTTGTCCCATCTGTTCTTTGTTCCCTTCCCCCCTTTTTCTGCCTTCTTTTGGATTGTGTATTTTTTGTGATTTTATTTTATTTCCAGTACTGGTTTATACCTTTATGTTTTATTTATTTTTAGTAGTTGCTCTAAGGTTTATAGTATACGTGCTTAACTTACCACAGTCTGTTTTTAAATATTTTACCACTTCACGTAGAATGTAAGAATTTTACAACAGTATACTTCAATTTCCTTCTTCTGTTCTTTGTACTATTGTTTTCATATATTTTATTTCTGTTTATGTTACAAAGCCCATAATACCCTGTTAGTGTTTGCATCAAGCAGTCAATCACGTTTTAAATAAATTAAAAATGAGAAAAAATCTCTTACGTCTACCCACCTATTTACCATTTCTCACACTCTTTATTCCTTTTTGTAGATCAACATTTTTTTTTTAATCTAGAATCATGTTCCTTCTGCTTGAAGAACTTCTGCTAACTTTTCATGTAATACTTGTCTACTGGTGATAAATCCCCTCAGCTTTTATTTATCTGAAAAAATTCTCTATCTGTATTGTGGAAAGATATTCACTGGGTCTATAATTTGAGATTGACAGTATTTATTTCCCTTGCAGCACTTTATAGACAGTGTTTTACTGACTTCTACCCTGGATGGCCTGATGACATCTTGGTTCCTTTGTACATAAATTGTCTTCTGTTACATGGCTGATTTTTAAGATTTTCTCTTTATCACTGGTTTTCAGAAATGGTTTTATCATGTGCCTTGGTGTTGTTTTATTCAGGTTTCTTCTGCTTGAGGCTCTTTGAGTTTCTATCTGTGAGTTTATAGTTTTATTTAAATTCAGAAAAATTTGGTCATTACTTCTTCAAGTCACTTTTTGGCTTTCCTCTTTCGTCACCTCCTTCTGGATTTCAAATTACCCATAGGCTGGACTCCTTTATATCTCACGCTTCAGTGTTTTGTTTTGTTTTGTTTCCTCTCTGTGTTGTCTCATTTGGGCAAGTTTCTATTGCTATGACATCAAGTTCACTAATATTTTCTTTTTCAGTATCTAAACTGCTGTTAATACCATCTAATGCATTTTTCATTTGACTAAAAGTTTCATTTGCTTATTTTGTGTGTCTTTCATGTATTTCCTTCTCATGCTCATGCTTTTCTTTGTATTCTTGAGCATATATTTATGATTTATAATACCAATTGTAAGGTCCTTGCCTTAGTCATTCTATCACCTCTGTTATTTCTGAGTCTGTTTTTATGGAATGATTTTTCTTTTAGTTATGAGTTATTTTCCTACATCTTCAAATGCTCACTAATTTTTGAGCATGCAAAGATGCTGTGTGCTGGATTTTGTTATATTCCTTTTTAAAAAGTGAGCACGCAAAGATGCTGTGTGCTGGATTTTGTTATATTCCTTTTTAAAAAGTTAGATTTTATTCTTCTGTGCAACGAAGTAACTTGCAGATCAATTTGATCCTTTTGAACTTTGCTTTCAAGCTTTGTTACGGTGGATTCAGACAGGCCTTTATTTTAGGATTAATTTATCCCCTCCTAAGACACATTCTTTTAAGAACTCTACCTAATACTCCATATATTATGAGGTGATTACATTCTGGTTCTGCAGCACACAAACTTTCCCCAGCCTTGTGTAAACTGGTAATTTTTTTTCCTGCTGCTTTCCCATAGTTCTTTCCTTGCCTTGGAGGTTTTCTTTGTACACAAGCAGTTCAGAACTCAGCCAAAGGTTAGAGAAGACCCCTCTGTAGATCTTTGGAGCTCTCTCTCTATGTAGCACTCTCTTTTCCAGTATTTAGCCCTGAAAATTTAGATGCCTTGGCCTTCCCAAACTCCAATCTCTGTCTTCTAAACTCAATGAGATTGTTGGACCCTATTTGGTAGCCCTCTCCCTGGGCTGCCACGTAAACATATAAGTATCCTTCCATTTGTGAAATACATAGCATAGTGTGTTAGTTTCCTAAATCCGCCACAAGTGGATGACTTTAAACAACGAAGTTTATTCTCTCATAGTTCGGGAGGCTAGAAGTCTGAAACCCAGGTGTCAGCAGGCAGTGCTCCCCCTGAAGACTCTAGGAAGGATTTTGTTCATGCCTTTCTCTGAGCTTCTGGTGTTGCTGGCAATCCTTGTCTTGTAGAAGCATCACTTCCATCTCTACCTCGGCCATCATAGGACATTCTCCCTATGCCTGCTTATGTGTCTCTTTTTCTTCCCTTATGAGGACATTAGTCAGATTGGATTAAGGGCCCACCCTACTCCAGCATGACCTCATCTTAATTATATCAACAAGGATGCTATTTCCAAATAATGTCACATTCTGAGGTTCTGGGAAGGACATGAATTTTGGAGGGACACTATTCAACCTAGTACCTATGGCAACTGTGAGTCCCAAAGTTGCTTTGATCCCTTGATAAGGAAATTCTTTATGCTGAGATAAGACTAGTTTCAGATATGCTGCCTGCATCATTTCCAGACTGCTCTCCCTACGTCTCTGCACCCTACCTGGTAATCTGTGAGTGTTCTTTCATAATTATACAACGTATCCACAGCTTCATCTTCATAGATCTGGAATGCCCATTTCCTTGCAGGTTCCCTGTCTTTTCCTGAACTTCAGGGCAGTGAGAAAATTCCATCTTGTGTGCCACTGAATGCCCTTCGTAGCTTCAGTCATAACTGTTCATCATCACTCTCTCACCCTGCTAAAATGCCCACTCTGAAAGTTTGTCTGTTTTAGAATCTTGCCTCTAATAATCTTCACAAGTTTCCTTTGTGATGCACTGCCCTAGAAGTGGCTCCTTTTCCATATCAAAGTTCTGCAGATGAGAAACAGAATTATAGTAGATTACTCTTGCTAGTAGAGAAGAATGCCCCTGCATGGGGAAGATGCCCATCAAACATAACATTTTCCGCAAACGTTTTGCATATTGCCTTATGTTATAGTCCAGCTTCTTTCTGGAAAGATGACAGTCCATACGGGCCCCAGCATCTTTGTGAATTCGTACTGAGAATGTGAATTCGCAGATTGAGTAGCCACCAGACTTAGACAAGTGATCTCCCAGCTATCCAGGCAAGGAGCTAGATAAAGAGATGATGATGGTCACCAAGGTTAGAAATAACTGGCAGAATCAGGAGTAGATTCAGTGAGTTTTGGCTCACAACTCACCACCAGGCATTTTTTTTTCAAGACAAAGAAATCCATCTGGGTTTCTGTTGGGTCCTTGCAGGACCTGACTAGATTTGTGTTTGGAAAATTGCCATACCAACAACTACGGTTTGCAACCAAGCCTATTTAAAACAAGATCAACAAAACCCCTCTCTTCCCTACAGTGCCTTGTGGTATTTGAGTGTTAATTTTGACTTCTTTTGAATAGCTGTGGTGGCAGTGGCTAAAGGGTGAAGCTTTAAGATGCCTTAGAGGATCAGTCATAGAAGGCGGCTTGCCAAGCCTGACACCGAAGAAAAACGCAGCCCTTGGGTCCGGCTGTGCCTCGCAATTCTAGCATCCAGTCTTTTCTCTGACCCAACCACAAACCCCTTCACCCTCTCTCCACCCCCTTCCACATGCTCACACGCACACGAGGTGCAGCCACTGTCCCCTTCTCTGTGTGCTCCCTTGTCCCCGGATGCATTTGTGGTTGGAGGGGAGTCGGTGCAGCCATGGTAGAATAGAGGTCCTTGTGTAAGACTAACATGAGTGGTCTATTTACTCATCTGTGCTTCCCACTAGACCAAGAGCTCCTAAGAGCAGAGACTGTCTTATTCTTGTTTATATCTTCAATGTCCAGCACAGTGTCTGCTCAGGACAGCCATTGAATTATCTCCTGAATGGTTAGATGGTACAAGGAAGGCTTCCCTTAAAGAATATCTTGCCGCTGTCTTGGGATTTGACATTCAATGAATCAGGAGATGATTCTTGAAGTTTCATATCCGTTAAGTTCCTCATTACAATGTATGTATGTATGTATGCTTGATACTGGTAATATCATCAATCTTACCAGGAACCTGGTGTCCCCAGGAAGGTCATACATTGCCACAGAATCTGGCCAAATGGTTCCTTGAGCAGTTCCACGTGGAGGGGACGTCTGTGCACATGAGTGGATAAAAAATGCAAGCAATGTTGTTGAAAGTTAGAACTCAGCTTTTTTCCCCTTGAGGTCCTCGGCCACCACTCAGCTGCTGAAATCCAGAACACTTTGGTTCTAGTCCTGGTTCTGACATGAATGCCCTGGTGACCTTCGATTCACTTAACCTTTCCAGACCCTAGTTTTGCCTCATCAGCAAAACACATGCTCTTTAAGGCCCTTGTAACCCTAAACTCTTGCCTTGAACCTGCTGTGAGTTTTAAGTAGTGAACACATGAGACTAAACAAATCAGATTTTAAAAGCTTGAGTGAAATAAAAGAATTAAAAAAAAAAAGAAGTGAATTTTAAAGACTAATTTCTTTCTTCTTCTTTTTTTTTTTTTTTTTTTGAGACTGAGTCTCACTCTGTTGCCCAGGCTGGAGTGCGGTGGCACAATCTCAACTCACTGCAGTCTCTGCCTCCCAGGTTCAAGCAGTTCTCCTGCCTTAGCCTCCCAAGTAGCTGGGATTACAGGTGCCAGCCACCATGCCTGGCTAATTTTTGTATTTTTAGTAGAGATGGGGTTTCACCACATTCGCCAGGCTAGTCTCAGAACTCCTGACCTCAGGTGATCTGCCTACCTTGGCCTCCCAAAGTGCTGGGATTACAGGTGTGAGCCACTACACCTGGCCTCTTTCTTAATTTTATCTAAGAAAGCAGAATTTCACATCTTAATTTTTATTTTTCAACTTTTTTTTTTAGATACAGGATCTCGGTCTGTCACCCAGGCTGGAGTACAGCGATTATAGCTTACTGCAGCCTCGAACTCCTGGCTTCAAGTAATCCTCCCACCCGTCTCCCAAATTGCTGGGATTACAGGAATGAGCCAGTGTACCTGACCTTCAAGTATATTTTTTGAGGTGGTATGATAGACTAGTGAAATTGAAACAGGAACTGTGAAATTATAATTTATTTGTTCCTTTTCCTAAATACCTTTGTCAGTCTGCATGTGAATTAAAGTAATTATTTACTTTATATCAGAGTAGAGCAAGGAACACCGTCTTTCCACCTTGACTTTGCTGCTCTGGGTGACTTTGGGCAAGTAGTTTAGCTCTCTTGGACCATAGTTTTACTTATTTATTTATTTGTTTGTTTCTTTGAGACAGAGTCTTACTCTGTCACCCAGGCTGGAGTGCAGTGGTGCAGTCTCAGCTCTCTGCAACCTTCACCTCCCGGGTTCCAGCGATTCTCCCTGCCTCAGCCTCCCAAGTAGCTGGGATTACAGACGCCTGCCACCACACCCAGCTAATTTTTGTATTTTTAGTAGAGATGGGGTTTCACCATGTTGGCCAGGCTGGTCTCAAACTTCTGACCTCAGGTGATCTGCCTGCCTTGGCCTCCCAAAGTGCGGGGATTACAGGCGTGAGCCACCGTGCCTGGCTGGACCATAGTATTTTAACATGTGAAAGTAGATGTCTGGTGAATAAAAGTTAAAGTAAAGTTTTGAATGCATCAAAAACGTCTCTTTGAAATAAGTGCTGTTATGCGGAGCCTCCAAAATGAGTTTTCTTCACCTTGTGCTGTAATTAGTGAGTAGAAAGTCTCCAGTTAATTTTGTAAAATATAAGCCATTACGGACATTGTTCTTTCTCCCTGGATTAACAACTCCAGCAGATCTGAATGGCAATAGCACATATTAGTTGAACGAGGGTCAGTTTGGCCTTTGCCTTATATTCGGCATTATCGTTACAATGCGATACAATATCCTCTTCAAGATTCAAGCTTTCTTCTCTTATTTTATGCTTTTCTATGTCACATTTCTCCAAGACTATCTTTGGATTACTTATACACACAGCTGTTTTATGAGACTCTGTTGGAGCTTATGAGTCAGATTACTGTTACCAAAATGTTTGTGAAATCACTTCTTAAGTCATATATTTGCATCATGTACAACCTGTTTGACAATCAAAACATTATGCCCTTCAGCACTTGGCTGGTTATGATAGTAAGTTTTCCAGTAGAGTGCTCCAGCAGAATATAATTGGGCAGTAGACAGAAGGAGCACAGTATATTATTTTAACATAGAATTCCAAGTGCATTTCTCTTCTTGTAAGATTGAGAAGGACACATAATATTCTGTAATAGACTCAGGGTGATCAATTAATAGCATAGAGAAATTCCAGTGCAGCTGGGGCATTACCAAGTGCAGCCCTGGAGCCAACAGGGGTGGATGGAAGGATGGAATGGCCGGAACACAAGACGCAGACGTGGCCACTGACACAGCACTGCCTGTCTGTGCTGGTCGGTATCTCAGGCACCTGCTGACACTGGCTGTTCTTTACCTGCTCTTGGCCAACCTTCAAGGCCCATCTCAAATGGTGGCTCCTTCAAAAAGGCTTCATTGATATCTTCAGAGTAGACTTAGAGACTCCCTTTCCTCAAAGTCTTTATGGCATTTTCTTTGTACTTTCTGATTGCTCAGTTGTCATTTGTCATTTGTTATTGTCTCATTGCCCCCACTTGTCCGTAACTTCCTTGAGGACAAGGAATGTGTCTTACTCCCCTTGGATTTCTTTTCTTTTCTTTTTTTGAGATGGAGTCTGACTCTGTTGCCCAGGCTGGAGTGTAGTGGTGTGATCTCAGCTCACTGCAACCTCCACTTTCTGAGCTTGAGCAATTCTCCTGCCTCAGCCTCCCGAGTAGCTGGGATTACAGGCGCCCGCCACCATGTCTGGCTAATTTTTGTATTTTTAGTAGAAATGGGGTTTCACCATGGTGGCCAGGCTGGTCTCGAACTCCTGACCTCAAATGATCCACCTACCTCAGCCTCCCAAAGTGCTGGCATTACAGGTCTGAGCCACCGCACCTGGCCAACCTTGGATTTCTTAAAAGGAAGGGGTTGTATCTTGATTAAGGTGTGAGTGGTCAAATGTCAATGCAGTGTTATTATATGTCATTTTTCAAAGGACAAATCCAAATTCAGTCAGTGACTTCCCGGGTTGACACTCGAAGGTCTGCTTTAATGATCTTGAAGGTTTGCTTTAATGATCTTGAAGGTTTGCTTTAATAGTCTTTCGCAGTAGTACTGGGCACTGACTTTTGCTAAGGCATGACGTGGGGGAATTCAAACTTTTATGCAGTCAGCCTTGCCCTCTTGGAGTTTATGATATTATCAGGGACAATATACAAATATATAACATATATACATATGTCCTAGGTGCTAGCTGAGTAAAACGGCACATAAATTCTATAGAAATATAAGCTTCATCCCCAGCTTACTAAATAAATATTCTTTCTAGCTCTGAACATAATTGCATCTGTAACAATGCTTATATTCTGATTAAATAAAAAGATGCAACTCAATGTGCATGTCTGAGTGTGTGTCCACACATTTTAAGTGTTTTTCCAGTGGCCATAATATGTCTTATCAACATATTGATTTTCTGTCCATATTCTCGCAGTTCTTCTCCAGGGGATAGGAGTATGTTGCTAGAGGGGATCTTAATAGTTGGCTTGATGTTTAAGCCGCCAGGCGATGCAGATGTGCAGCCAGCTGAAGTTCGTTTTGCAATGACGGTATCCTGGGAGTCTGGAGGAGAAGCCTTTTAACGACTGTGAGATGTAGCCACAGCCCATAAAACGTGGCCGTGCGGCAGGGGCCCAGCTCTCCACCTGACCTCTAAACTCCTATGCGCCTTTGCATCCCCACACTCTGCTTTGCAGATACTCTTATGAATTCTGCAAGTCTTGGTAAATAGGTTAGCTTTTAGAAACCTGTGTTTTAAAGTACAAAGCATGCATCTCAGATGCGAGTTTAGAACTTGGAGAAAGTTCTCCTGTGTTTTCAGCCTCCACTGTCTGCAGCCAACCCCAGGGGAGGAATAGTATGGAAGAGAACTCAAAGAAATGAAAGCACAAGATACCCCTTTACTTTGGAACAAGAGGCCTGTAAGTATTCATGTAAAAAGTCATGGTAAAATTCTGTGTTCTTACAGAATGATGATCCTCTTATTTTCAAAGTTGTGGGGAGGCACTCTTATGGGAATAAAAAGACACCAAAAACAAAACAAGAAGAAAAAGTATTTTTCTACACAGAAAAACTTCAAGAAAACATCCCATCGCCTTTTATGTCCTAGCCTTTTATCCTTATTCTTTTAAAACACCCATTAAAAAGAGGCGGGCGGGTTTCATGCTAAAAGCAATTTGCTACAGGGGACAATTTGCCAGATAGGAAAGTGTGGTTTGTGGGTGTTGACATTCGGGTTTGTCCTATCATGGCTGGGCAGAACCTCTGATGGACTCCACTGGGCTGTTTACTGGGCTGACCCCTCTGAGAAGTGGGGACACTGCCCCTCCATTTTAAGGAAATGGCAGGCTCAGATGGTGAATGCAGGTGCAGTCCTTGGCCCTGCTAAAAGGAAAGAAAAAAAAAATCTGTCTGTAGAATGTGGAGCAAATAATACAAGTTTGCCCTCCATGGTGACCTTCTCTCTACCCACCCTCTTGGCTCACATCAATGGCAAGTTATAATTGGACTACAAGGACCAATATATTGTGTAGTCTAGAGGGGAAAATGCCAAAAGAAAAACTCTGTTGGATCAAGCGTATGTGTCCTGCGTTCATTTCTAGGTCTGTAAACAAACACAGCTGTTGAGTGAAGGATCCGTCTTCAGAAATGGTGAAAAAACAGCCATGCCCTGCCAGTGAGAACGCAGCAGGGGAGAGTTGTTCCAGGGCTTGGGAGGAGCAGGCGAGGCGCAGCAGGGCCGGGACCGTGTGTCTCCTCCGTATTCCAGGAGAGGCCATTCTGTGTTTTCAGCTGAGGCTGTTGGAGCATGGAGAATGATGAGTGTGGGAAGATTGGGAGGGAAGAGGATTCTGAAATTTCATCTGCTTTCCTCAAATTAAACCTTTGTTTAACATACAAGACCTTGGCTGCCTTTTTCTGGAGGTGGTGGAAGGGAACTTGTATCTTTTTCTTGACTAATTTTAAAATAATCTGCAACTTGGAGCAAAAGACATTAGAAACTCACGGGTCCAGCAGCTTGTATTTATATCAGTTATTGCTAATTTATATCAATTACTGCTAAGATGAAGTTTTGGGCCTCACTCCTGTCTCTTTTCTCTCTCTACGGCTAAAACTTAGGTAATATCTATATTGTGTAGGGAACGTGCTATTGCGATGGACCTGCCATTTGCACATCAGATGTTCGTTCTCATGGTGTTATATGGAGGTCAGATTTCTGCACCATGATGGACCTCTGGCTTTTGGTTGCCTCCCAGTCCCCAATTCTTTTTATTAAAAAAATTTTTTTAGGGGCAGGGTCTCGCTATGTTGCCCATGCTGGATTCAAACCCTTGGACTCAAGACATCCTCCCATCTCAGCCTCTGGAGTAGCTGGGACTACAGGTATGCGCCCCCATGTCCGGCTGCCCTTCACATTTTTATTACCGGAAGTGCAGGTCCCTCAGCAGTAGCTGATGCAGGACGAGGCCCAAGGGAGAGTAGGGGAGTGAGGTCGAGGAGGGATTTACTTTATGCCTGGAGATCTTCTTAGCTTGGCAGTTGATGGCTTGAGGCTTCCCTTCATGCCTTCATTTATATAATAGACATTTTCATAATACTTACGCTGTGCAGGTAATTCGTTGACTTCCTGGCCAAATTTTTTCTCGATAGTGGGAGACTGGTCGAAAGTTTGAACTTTGGCTTTTTGCAGTTGTATTCCTCCCTGCTCCCACTTGCAGTGTCGTTTTGAGTGAATCACTGCCCAGGCATGGACCATTCCCGAGACTTGTAGGCCTCGAGTTTCCCAGTGATTGGTTGATACTTCTGCCTTCTGATTGGTTGGGCGAGTTGGCTGGTGCAGGGATGCTAATGAGCCCAGGATTGTGGATTTATTCCCCCAAAAGTTTAAATTAGTTTCCCAGAGAGGGGGAAACCCCAGTTTGACCACATTTATTATTTTATTTGCTGCCTCAGGATTGTAGGAGGGACAATGTAATAATGTAATAATCTAATAATTGGACCAACTCAGCAGTACAGGTAAAGAAAAAAAGATTCCCCTCAAAAACAAAACAATACAAAGCTAGGTCAATCCTTGCTTGGTGCAGTTAGGTACCTTGCCCCGTGACCACACCTGATATTAATAAGGGATGCGTAAGTGTATCAGAAACACACGTTAACCAAGGTACATTTCTCGCCATGTCAGCAGCATCATCTCCCAGGGGGAGGGACCACCCTGATTCCTGCTTCTCTATCACTCATTGGCTTGACCCTCTTTTAGCACATGCTGGTAGACGGCAAGCATGTTTCTTGTGGCTGTTGTCACAAATTACCACAAACCTAGTGGCTTACAACAATCCACGGTTATTCTCTCACAGCTGTGTAAAGCAGAGGTCTGGCATGAGCCTCACTGGATTAAGATCAAGGTGCCGGCAGGGCCGTGTTCCTTCTGGAGGCTCTAGGGGAGAATCCATTTCCTCGCTGTTTCCAGTTCCTAGTAACCGCTTGCATTCCTTGGCTTGTGATACCCTCCTTCAAGTTCAGATCTCTCTCCTTTACTCCCACTTCCATCACCACATTTCCTTCTCGGACTCTCCTGCCTCCTGCATTCCCTTTGTGGGCCCAGCTGAATAATCCAGATCCTTTCTCCATCTCAAAAATCTTACCTTAAGCATTCCTGGAAGATATTCACAGCCTCCAGGGATCAGGATGAGGACATCTTTTTTTGAGCGGCAGGGAAATGGCCTTTCTCCATCGGCCACAATAAACTTAATGTCTTCACAATGACCCACAGTTTTTAAAGGGGAGATTCTTTCTGCATTTAGTGTGTGCTTCCAGTTTTTTGTTTGTTTGTTTTTTATTTGGCAGATGGAAGAAAGATTCTATGAATGTTGAGGACTGTATCTTGTCTGCTGATTTTCTGAGTGGCTTTGCAATCTACCTCTAATAATGAGCTAAATAAAGTGGATTATAAGAAATCACTAGGCTGGGTGTGGTGGCTTACACCTGTAGTCCCAACATTTTGGGAGGCTGAAGTGGAAGGATTGCTTGAGACCAGGAGTTTGAAAAACAGCCTGGGCAACATAGTGGGACCCTGTCTCTACAAAAATGTTTTTAAAAAATTAGCCAGATGTGGTGGTGCACACCTGTAGTCCTAGCTACTTGGGAGGCTGAGGCAGGAGAATCACTTGAACCTGGAAGATCAAGGCTGCAGTGAGCCAAGATCGTGCCACTGCACTCCAGCCTGGGCATCAGAGTGAGATCTTGTCTCATAAAAAATAAAATAAATAAATAAAAAGAAAACACTAATTAGAAGGTATGTAATTCATAGACAATTTCCTTGCTCCTAAGTGTAGACTTGTTTTAAAGAATAGCCTACATCATTAAATAAAATCAGTTATATATTTTGAAGGCCTATCTTCTATGTCTTCATGGTACATGTGAAGACATTTTAGCTATCATTCCTATCCTATTGGTGAATTTATTGCTCTATTTCAAAAAAGTCAAACAAAATCAAAAAGAATCAAATACCTTCAGACACTTAGGATTGGCCCAGTAAGGTATAAATCAAATGGACATGGAATAGTATAATTTTTATTTTTATTTTTTATTTATTTTTTTAAATGATAGTTTTTTTTTTTTTTTTGAGACGGAGTCTCGCTCTGTCACCCAGGCTGGGGTGCAGTGGCGCGATCTCGGTGCACTGCAAGCTCCACCTCCCGGGTTCACGCCATTCTCCTGCCTCAGCTCTCCGAGTAGCTGGGACTACAGGTGCCGGCCACCACACCCGGCTAATTTTTTGTATTTTTAGGAGAGACGGGGTTTCACCGTGGTCTCGATCTCCTGACCTCATGATCCGCCCGCCTCGGCCTCCCAAAGTGCTGGGATTACAAGCGTGAGTCACCGCGCCTGGCGGAATAGTATAATTTTTAAGGATGTTTTATGCTTATTGTGCTTTTTATAAAAGATAGCAACAATCTTCCAATGAGGTCATTCATTTCTGTTGGTACAGTTAGAATGTGTGTCTCTGGGTTGGTCTCTTTGAGTTTCTTTTGGCATAGAGCAGTATTCTCACCCTGCATGATCATCAGAGCACCTGAGATGCTTCGTAAAGTGTAGGTCTGAGCCCCACCACGGAGATTTGGATGCAGTAGGTTGTGAGGGGGGAGCGTCGAGCTTCTCAGGAAACCTAGTTCTCAGCTGTTTTTCTCCAGATACAAATCTGTAACTTTTTGTATTTATCTTAGGGTGAAGCTTTCATACTGTGAGCTCATTCAAGCCAGAGATAATTTCTTATCCAGGAACCAGTTGGCAAATCTTTTGTACCTGCAGTTAGTCCTACTTATTTTAATTTCCTGATTTGATAATTCCAACAGCCCTGCTACGTCTGAGTCTGCTTTTGGTGCTTGCTGTGTCTCTTGTGTTTTTTGCTCTTAGTGTGCCTTGTAATTTTTGTTGAGAGCTGGACATGATATCCTAGGTGAAAGGAACTGCTGTAGCTAGGCCTTTGGTGAAGTGGAGGTAAGGTGTTGTGGAGGGGAAGCCCTCTGTGGTCTATGATTAGGTCTGGGTCTCTTTAATGAGCCTGTGCCCTGGGCTCAGCCTTTTTCTTTAATGACCCTGTGCCCTGGGCTCAGTGGGTCTCAGGTTTTTTTCTCCCCGCTTGGGTGGGACAGGATGGCTGGAGATAGGCATTTTCCTTCTCTTCCTGGGGAGGCAAGAGCAGGCAGGAAGTGCGTATGTCCCTTCCCCCAGGTGGTTTTGGCTCTGGTTTATTAGTTTTTCCTGAGGGCAGGCCTTGTTAAGAAGAACGGAGTGCTCTGGTGTATTGCAAACCATTCCCTTTCCTCTCCCACTGTGAAGTATGAAAGGATTTTTCTCCCACATTCACTTGGAGGACCTGGTTCAGCTCCTGGAAGTAAAACTTGTGAAAGCATGCCCCTCCCATGAGTGGGTCGCCCTGGAGTTTTTCACTCTCAGTCTTGTCCACGCTGAGCCTCCAGCAATTCGCCACTTAGGATTCAAGGTTTCTCTGGCGTTGGTTCCTTTGGAGGTTTCTGCTCTGGTAAGTTTGAGTCTTTGTTTTGCCCTGGGCAGAGCGGGGTCCTCTGGGTGTTTCCAGGCCATGGGTTCTGGTCTCTTTGCTTCTATGTCCCAAGGCTGTCTTCTGGTATTTGCCACCTGCTTCTGAGCATGGGTCTCAAGCCTCGAAATGGCCTCACCTCAGCGTCCTCAACATTTGTGTTCACCATTCTTATTTTTCCCCCGTTCTTATTGACTGTAGTGGTTCCTCTGAAAGTCACTCCACCCAGCCTGGCATCTTTTTCTCACTTCTGCCCAGTCTGCACAGGGGCACAAGGTGTTCCTCTTTATTTCAACAGCTTTCTAAGAGTGCCGATTTAATCAATCCTGCATCATTACTTTGAGCGGTAAAGGAACATTTCTCCCTCTCTTGAATTCCCCTAACACTTTGTGGCTTTCTTGTTGTACTCATCACAGCTTGCCATGATCTGTCATATATTATAGTTATGTGTGTCCTTTTCTACCACTTTATAAACTATAAAACCAGGAGGCCAGAGACTGAACCTTAACCAATTGCTGTTACTTCCAGGGCCAGAAATGATATATTGCAGTCAACTTGCATAACAGCTTTACTGACTAGATACAACAGTTCAAAAGGAATATACGCTTCTCCCCAAAACTAAACACATTCACTGAGTATGTGATGTGTTAATATGCTAATGCTGGTAGGAAAAACAAAACCCAAAGCAAACAAGTTTTGCAAATGTCCCAGGTAATTTCTAAATGAGACTGGCTAAAGGTAGGGGAATTGAGCTAGCTGTTGGGAAGGACAAAGCGGAACTACACCGATCAGCTCTTCAGAGCCCAGACTTGCCAAAATGATGAGCAACCTGAGAATTGTTTCAGCCAGTGCCTCCCAAACTTTGTTGGAATCACCTGGAGAGCTTTGAAAAGCCCAAGTTACACCCCATCCAAATCAGGATGCCTGGGGGGTGGGAGTTTGGCATCAGCATGTTTAAAAAGCTCCCCAGGTGATTCTAGCATGCAGCAGAGTTTGCTGTCGCCTGGCTTTTGGATCAGATGCATTGAGTAGGGGTCAAGTTCTGCACAGGTGTATTTGACCTTACGCCCTTGTTAAGACCTCTGCAGTGTTTTTGTTTTTCAGCATTTTCTGGCCTTTGAATTTAAAACTTGAAAGACCTAACTGGGAGGATCACACGTAAATCAAGCATGGGAAAACCCTTAAGGTAGTTGCCTTAGGGTTTTGGAATTTCAGGGGGAAGAAACAATTTAGAAAAACAATTCTTGTTACAATGTGCCAATTGTAATTTCACAATTATTTTTAAAAGTCAAACAAGACAATCTATGATGCAAAGAGGTTGATCTTGAATTTTTGAGTCCTACCGCATGTCTGCAAATGCAGATAGTTTTTCTTTCCAATATTCCTAACTCTTGTCTTTTCATTGTCTAGAACCTTGTCAAATAGATCATAATGACAACAGGCATCCTTGAAAACAGTGACTTGTGTAAACAGATTTTCTAATGTTGAGTCATTCTTGCATCAAAAACCCTTAGTCGTCATATATAATTATTTTAGTAGACTACTATTTTAGCATCTTTGGATGTAGTCAGATGAGGTTGCCTATGTCCCCTCCTCCAACACCACCCCCTCCCCGCACCTCCCCTCTCCCCCTTTTTAAATGCTGCTTGTCAGGTTTTGATATCACGGTTATATAACCACTTGTAAACTTCAAGAGTGAGCTTGGAAACTGCCTTTTTCCTTTTTTTAAAAAAATGCAGTGGAGCATTTTAAATGATACAGTGTAAGATTTATTTAAAATGGGAAAATAAGCCACATCCTGTTTTTAAGCGGTCGAACATACTTTTAAGTGAATTGATATCTAAATGCTTCTTCAGTGATGTGAATACAGCTTACATCATTGTTAAATACTAGGTCCTGGTGGTTTGGTTCAAATAATAGTGAAAGAAAAATCCCTTAAGGAATGACTGGAACCACATGTAACAATTGGTTCTGTCTCTGGGCCTTGTGACCTACCCGGTAAAGATTGCATAGTCTCGGGACTGGGAATTTTTTTCACGATTTATCTTCATCTGAGTCCTGGACATAGGTTGGGACTGGAACAAAACCTCAGTTGGAGGGATTCTGGATTAATAGATGTAAATATGTGTACTTGGAGTCATTACTGTCAATTTAACATCCCTGTTGATTTTATGGTATTACCCACACCCTGCCCTAAAAGCGCTCCTTGTTTTCTGAACCTTTTGATTCTGTACGTCACCTGGGGTGCTCGTAAGGATTCCTGAACTCCTTTCCAGATTTACTAACTCAGAAGTTCTAGGAAAGAGGGCTGGGAAATCTGTGCAGTCAGCAGTTACACCAGGTGATCCCTATTATCTGAAGTTCATCACAGCAGTGACTCCTAACCTTGCCTTGCATTACAATCACTTGGAGTGTTAAGAATCTTGATGCCCAGGCCTCCCTTATTGAGTGAATCCATCTCTGTAGGTGGGTCCTGGGCATCAGGATTTTGTAAACATTCTGCCAGCATTGAGAGTCATTGAGTTTCAGCATTCTTAGGAACTGAGTGGTATTATTTGAGATAATTGTCAATTCCTTGGCTCGTTGGAAATTCAAGACTGGGTATAACTGAGTAGAATCTGTGTTTTTGCTTGTAACAGAAATGAGACTGAGATCCTCTTTCTGCTCTGATTTTTATTTTTTACCTCCTCTTCTCTCGGATTTAATTCTACTTAAAATCATACTGGTCAGTTAAGCCGCTGCAGAAAAACAGATATGTACCTGACACGTAGTAAATGTTTGATAAACGTTAATTACTGTTACTGGAATCCAGATGTCAGCTGGGCTTGTCCAGCTCCTTAAGCTGACTGCATTGAATCTCCAGTCCGTGTCCTCAGAGCATCTGCTAATTTGATGTTTGTGGGACTCTACTGGCCTCTGCCTTGGTGTCTGCTGCTGTGCCTAGAGTTGTTCTGCACTGAGTTGACCCAGATGTGAAATCACCCCTCCTTCACACAAAACCCTCATAATAATACCATGTGTATATAGCACCCACATAAGGTAATTGCTGTCATTATCCCCACTTTGCAGATGAGGAAACTGAGGCAGAGAAGTTACATAACGTTTTTCCTAGATTATCCAGTAAGTGCGTGGTGGAGCGGACATTAAGCCCAGGCATATTGACCCCACAGCCTGTGTTGAGGTTTCATGGTCGTATTTGCTGGCCTCTCAGCAGCATTCTACTGAAGACTTTGGCAGGGCATGGAGGGGTGTTACACAGAGGGTGGTGCAGGGCAGGCTGTATAGCAGAAACCCAAAACTGCGCATCAGCCATTCCTTTCCTTAGAAGTCCTTTTAGGTAGGATGCGGTGGCTCATGCCTGTAATCCCAGCACTTTGGGAGGCCAAGGCAGGTGGATCACCTGAGGTCAGGAGTTTGAGACCAGCCTGGCTAACATGGTGAAACCCTGTCTCTACTAAAAATACAAAAATTAGCCAGGCGTGATGGTGGGTGCCTGTAATCCCAGCTACTTGGGAGGCTGAGGCAGAGAGAATTGCTTGAACCTGGGAGGTGGAGGTTGCAGTGAGCCGAGATTGTGCGATTGCACTCCAGCCTGGGCGACAGAGCAAGACTGCCTCAAAAAAAAACAAACCCAAAAAAACCCTTTTAGCTGTCATGCTTCAACCTCTTAGGGTCACCCTTGGGAACTCCACACTCCCCTCCCTCTATTTTACAGACCACTCTGCTCTCAATGTGCGTAACCAAACTCATTCAGGTCCTAAGCCAACAGAGTGGCCTCCAGTTAACGAGACACCCTGTGTCTTCTTGTCATTGTTCACGGAAAAGGCATGGTCCTGTTCGTTACTTTTCTTGCTTTCTCACATACAGAATTATACCTGTTGGGATCTTTTCGTTGGTGAATTTAGAACCTGTCTTAAAGGCCCACGGCCCAATCTGTCAGTAATGAATTTATTTATTTATGATAAAATTATAAGGACTGAGGGGGACCAGACCACTCTGTCAAACAGCCAGAACACTCTCTCCCTGTAGATGGGGCCAAAGCAAGCCAAATCCCAAACTCAATGCCAGTTTGTTGATTTACAGTGAGAATGACAACTGCCAATGGGACCGAGCACCATGCCTTTCTGCCATTGCATCCTCTCCCTCAGGGCCAGTGCTATGGGGGTAAAATTATAACCAAGAGCTGGTTAGGCAAAACCAGAACCAGGATGCAAGAATCAATGAGACTTCCAAAGTTTAGATTTCTTCTCAGAATCCATGAGGCTAAGTCTCCTCTCCCCCTGGACACCGCTTGGGGAGAACGTGTCCTGTCTTTGTCTCTGGACCCTTCTATCTAAGGTCCCATGGCTGGCAGGTGACAGATTCCCCTCCCCTAGTTGGTGTTCCCATTCTCACATTTCTTCTTTAGCTATTTTACTGAACATTTGATCTGATTACTTTCATGCTTGACAGGACTGGGACCCAATCTATCTCCTTGTGGTGCTTTAATTTGTCTTAATTGAGTTCATTAGGGGTTGATTTTAAAATGCAATTTTCTGAGGGCAATTTTCTCTTATTTCCAGAGTCTTGGAGGGGACTCTTCCAAGGCCCTCCAAGGGTCCTATGTGCCATTAACAGTCAGGAAAATGGCAGAAGAAAAATGCTTAGATGAACGTAGCAGATGCTCTGTTATGAAATTTTGCCCAACTGATGCCTGATGCTGTTTCTGTAGTGCTGTTTCTTGTACCTGCTCCCAAATGGTGCACCTAACACCCCAGTGTGACCCTCCCTCTGCCCTTCATCTCCATGTACACACATGTATACACAGCCCAGGAGAACTAGTTCTGTAGATTATGCCGTTTTAGGCAAAGCCAGATGAGTTCCCATAATCCAAAAGGAATTAGGTAAGGGCCAGAAGAGCAGAGAACACCTGTTGTTAAGTGTTCATTCGCCCCGGTGCATTTTCCTAGTGAAGGTGGTTAGGCAGGGTTCTAGGGAGAGACTGGAAGGCAGAGGTCACTGTGGAGAGTATCCTATAGACAAGATCAGAAATAGGGGAAGGGATAAGCCAATCTCTATGTCATGCATAAACATAGGCTCAGAAAGGATATGCAAATGACTCATACAGTAGCAGAATGTGCGCAGTAGCTCTGTTTCCATTCAATGTATTTTCTTTCAGAAAAAGCATCCAAAAGTTTTAAAAGGAAAGGGATAAAGAAAAATTTGAACAATGGTTAAATTTAAGCACAGGACTTAAAAATTTAAATATTCTAAGGGAAGCCTTCTAGCTTAATTGAATCATGTACATGGGGCCTTTTCAGAAACAGCTCACTAGATTGCTTGGGATTTCCACGCGTTTACTACCTGACTTTTGGTCATCTTGTTTAGGCTAGGGTTAATGGGACAGGTTCTCTTCCTCATTTCTCTCTCTTCTGAGTGAGCCTATTTTCCTAGGCTGTTTGGAGTTTTTGGATAATGGCATTTTATCCACTTGGTCGTTATTCCCTGGGAATGTATGAAAGGGCCAGGAGCCCTGAACATCTTTGACCATCACCTCTGTTATTTCCAGAGAGACGTGGTCATTCCAGCCTCACCTGCCGGAGGAAGTATAGTCCTGGGCCAAGGTGGGAGTGGACTGCAGTTAGCAGTGGCACCTGGACTTCACGGAATGGGTCTTAGAGGCTAGAATAAGGTGTTTTTCGATGAAGAGAGACACATGGTACTCAATCCACGGCAGGGTTTGGGTGGCTCCCTCAGCCTGGTGGCAGAGAAAATTCTCAGCTTGCTTGCTCTCATTCCTGCTCTCTGCCTTCCACCCAAGAAAGCATAGCAGGCTGGGTGTGGTGGCTCATGCCTGTAATCCCAACACTCTGGGAGGCTGAGGAGGGTGGATTACTTGAGGTCAGGAGTTTGAGACCATCCTGACCAACATGTCGAAGCCCCGTCTCTACTACAACTACAAAAACTAGCTGGGCATGGTGCTGGGCACCTGTAATCCCAGCTACTCAGAAGGCTGAGGCAGGAGAATCACTTGAACCCCTGGGAGGCAGAGGTTGCAGTGAGCCAAGATCGCGCCACTGCACTCCAGCCTGGGTGACAGAGGGAGACTCTGTCTCAAAACAAAACAAAAATTAGCCAGGTGTGGTGGCACATTCCTTAGTCCCAGCTACTCGAGAGGTTGAAGCCCCTCTTGAACCCAAGAGGCGGAGGTTGTAGTGAGCCCAGATCGTGCCACTGCACTCCAGCCTGGATGACAGAGTGAGACTCCATCAAAAAAAAGATCAACACAATACATTTTCCTGGACCCTCAGCTTTCCTTCCTTATTGAAACAAACATGGATATTGCCTTAGTTCTTTTTTGGTTGCTATAACAGATTGCCACAGGCTTGGCAATTATAAAGAAAATTGTTTGACTTACAATTTTGGAGGCTGGGATGTTCAAGAGCATGGCACCATCATCTGTTTGGCATCTGATGAGGGCCTTCTTGTTGTATTATTTCATGGCAGAAGGTGGAATGGCAAGAGAACACTCAAAGGAGAAACAGAGAGGAAGGGGGCTGAACTTACTCTTTTATCAAGAACCTACTCCTGAGTTCACTAACCTACACCCACAATAATGGCATTAATCCATTCATGAGGGCAGATCCCTCGTGACCTAATCACCTCTTAAAGGTCCCACCTCTCAACAGTGTTGCGTTGGGGATTAAGTCTCCAACACATGAACTTTGGGGGACACCTTCAAACCATAGCAGCTATATTGAGGAATACAATGGAAATTAAGATGAATGTTTGAGATAAGGCACAAGGTGTTAAAAAAATTGTGGACTTTTGGCTAAGCTGGAGATCTCTAGGATATATAAATTCTCTCTCCTTTGCTCCAAGGATGATGACCTTGGTAGTGAATGTTGAAGGTCACAGAGCTGCTGAAGTGGTCCTGAATGGCTGTGGAGACCAAGCTTTTATTTTGGAAAGATACAGAACACCCATGGTGTTCACCATGAGCTTGTGATTTAAAAAAGAATCTCCCGCATGCTCTCAAAGCATCATGCAGATTTTGGTTTTTATCCATAATACATCCCTGTTTATTGTAATGTAAGAATAATGTTTGTAATTATCTCCTAGTGATTAAAATAGGAGGAAGATGTGCTCATTAGTCTGTGTGTCCGCCTGCCTGTTGTCAAGTAGTCAAGGGACCGGGTTCATGTCCCCAGTTGTAGAATGTGGTAAGGTCAGCTCTCTTGATTCTGTTACCCTATCCCTTGCTTGCTTCCCAAGTCAAAATTTCTTTTTCTTCCAGGCGTCTGGGGTCAGGTTAGTTCTTCTTGATTGTTGGAGATAAATTTGCTAATGTTCTTCATCAACTCCAATGACTTAGTTCAGTATTTATAATCTATTTTCTGTGATTCCAAAACTAAACATTTGGGGTAGCAACGAATATACCATTCTCTACCTTCTAAGAAGAAATTATATTTGTTTTCAAATAACTTTACTTCGCACTCATTCTACTTACATTAGAATGAAACAGCACTTCCTCTACGTCCATACCACCCTGAATGCACTTGATCTCGTTAGAATGAAACAGCACTTCAAGTACAATTTCTGTGCTTTTCTTTAAATAAAACAATTAACTAAAACACTAGATGATGTTTGTTTTATAAGCAAGAGAGAGAGTAGAAGGTAAATTTTGCAGCGCTTGGAAATTGTTTGACTTCTTAGGGGCAGTTACCTAAGTTGAAGCAGAATTTAGAGCTGAGTTAAAGAATTTAGTCACTGAGATAGTTGCCCAAGTTATACATGCAGACGTTGAGCTCAGAACTTCCATCACTGCCTCCCTTCCCTCGGTTTTCTCACTTTGGCCCAAGGGCTTTATCTAGTTGATCCTGGACTGGAACATTTAAAGGAGATTTTATAGAGACTTTGATATAATAAAAGATGAATCAACAGTAACATGAAGCAAAGTTGTCTGGCTTAGATGTATAGCTTCTTTCATGGGTCTCCAATAAAAAGGTTGGTGCCCAACAAATCTTTTATTTAGTCGGCAAGTCATGTGCCCATTTCCAGTCTTCTAGGAGGAAGAACCTCATGGTGTCATCAACCATCTAGTCATTAGGGTGGCTTCCTCAACTTGTTCCTATGTGTGTCATTCCCCCACTTTACTATTGGTAGTTGTCAAATTAAGAGAGTATTAGGTACGAATACTTGTGTGTCTGTGTGTGTGTGTGTGTGTGTGTGTAAGAGATGGTCTTGTTCTATCACCTAGGCTTGAGTGCAGTGGTGCAATCATGATTCACTGCAACCTTGAACTTCTGGCCTCAAGCAATTTTCCCACCTCAGTGCCCCAACCAGCTGGGATCACAGGCAGATAGTATTTTAACATTTTTATTGATATGGGAAGCTGCTTAGCTCTGTACCCCAGTTTACCTTACAATAATAGCAATGAAGAAAAGGTGAGAAGATATAAAAGAAGACATATAGTAGAGTGAGAATTGGATTCTTAGGAATACTGCTCAGTCTGGCTACAACTCAACTATCTACGCCCAAATGTTTTCTCTGAAGATCAAGCACCTACATTACTACAATATGGGAAGGACATAATGAGAAACTTTGTGGTATAGAGCTGAGAATGGCTCCTAAGCCTTCTAAATCACAGCCCTTAGGGCTCCCATGGGGAAGTGGAGTTCATATGCCATGATCTAGCAAGGATATCTTCCACCTGAGAAGGTCATCCTTGGAACTGGCTGGTGCCTTCTGGATCTGTGCATGTGGTGAGGGGAAGGAGGTCAGAGGTGCTGGCTGAGTCATTCGGATTAGCCCTAGTGGTGGCAGGTGGCCTTCATGTGTGTTTCAGCTGCCAGACCTTAACAGACATGCACATTCAGGCACATACGTCAAACAGGCAGCCTTCAAGGCAAGGGAGAGGGGAGTGGATGCACTTTTATGCACTGTGATTTTCAAAATGTTACAAGTAATACATGAATACTTTCTTCCAAGTATTCTAAAGCTCCCTCAGAGTACCTCTGTGTCAGTGGAATGCCCCCCTCTGGCTCCATTATGGGGACTGGAGAATCGAAGATACAGAGGAAATTGAACTCCCTTGAGGCCAGTTGGGCAAGAAGGAAGTGCCATGTTTCTTAGAAGACTTCTGGTGTTTGTAGATTTGAGAAGGGAGGTGGGAGAGGACTTAGGTGAATATTAAAACAAACACATAAACCAAATGAAGACCTCTGTCTTTCCGGCATCACTAATGAAAAAAAAAAAGGGGAGAAAAAGCTGAAAGTAAAGCATAAAACCCCAGTAAACACATCAGAACTACCAAATTAGTCCTCTGCACAAACACACCTTTATATTTAGAGCTGGAACCACTTTGGGAGTGACCTTTCTCGGAGGTTGCTGGCTTGGGCGGCAGTGGGACTCTCCCAAGCGACAAACCCTCTTTAGAGCCCCCGTCCGGGACACCACTGTATACATTAGTTCATGTTTTCTTTGGCTTAAGGAATAGTGATGGCATTGCCCTTCTGTTTTTCCCCCTTTCCCAAAATGAGTGCTAATAACTTTTATATAAGGAACATTACCTGTTCGTTCAGAAGTCTGGTTACATACTCCCAGGCAGAAGTGCATCTCCCTGGAGAGGGAGACTGTGCCATTTGGAAATTATTTTAAATTACTGTTTACTGACTGTCGGCGACCATCAGAGCACAGTAGGAAACTTTGTAGGGAGAGGTGTGTCATAAAAGGCGTGACATATCTTTTACACCCTCCTCTCAAAGCAGTGGGAGTACACAGGATAAATGCACGTTGTAGAGAAAGAAGGTGTATGGGTGCAGAACTTTGAAACAAATATTACAGCTCACATGTATTGAGGGTACTTGTTCCAAACATCGTACTCTGTTCTTTAAAAGTGCTTTCTCATTGAATTTCCTCAATCCTTGAGGTAGTTGCTGTTATTCCTATTTTAGAGATAAGGAGACTGAGGTTTTAAAGAAGTTCAGTGCCTTGCCCGAAGTCACACAGCCAGCAATGGCAGAGTCCACGTGTGTCTGACTCCAAATCCCGTCTCTTGGCCACAAGAGGATTCTGCCTCTTTCTAACGGAGCACATATGGGGAGCTGCTTCCTAGACATTGTTTCTGTGGTGGTAAACTTTGGAGTTTCAAAAACCGAGGCACAGGGTAGACTTGAAGGAGAAACTGGAACTGTGTCATAATTTTAGGGTTTCAGACCTAGAAAAGAGTTTGGGATTATCTGGTCTTCACCTTCACTGTTTTTGCTGGAGTCTGTATGAAGTGACTTCTGAAAGTCACTAAATGAGTCAGTGGCAGAACTGGAATCGAGTCTGGACACCAGACACCACCTTTCTGCCATTTGGCCTTCATCCTTCCCATTCCCGGAGGGCACTGTCTATCATTTCTGTTACCTCTATTCATCATTTGGTGTTTACTCATCTGGCCTCACTGATTATTTTCTCCTGTATTCGTATCCTATTTCTCCAACAAGATTATACACTGAGGACAGGTGCTGTGCAACTTCTTTTTCTCCAAGCTCACAGTCCACTGCCTCAAACAGGAAGGCATTCAAATCCTGTGATTTTAGTGTTGCATTAGGTGTGCCATACAGCTGTGCCTTTCGGGAAGCAGTGTTTCTGGACTCGGCTCTGGATCCTGAGGGTCTCCCCAAGGAGCCGAGTAGGAGGACCCATTCTTGCCCTGTGGCCCAGGCTATAGCCCAGCAAATATTTGTGGTGGGTGCCCAAGAAATCCAATACGTTATTGAAGTGTCCCCAGTGCCAGGCAACCATGGTGCCCTCTGGGGGATGCTCAAGTTATTACCTCCACTCTACACCTGGGTGGATTTAAGCTCTAGTAAGATTTTAATTTGTAAACTTATTTATTTATTTTTTTAAATTTCTTGAGATGGAGTCTCGCTCTGTTTGCACATCCCAGGCTGGAGTGCAGTGGTGCGATCTTGGCTCACTGCAACCTCCACCTCCCAGGTTCGAGTGATTCTCTTACCTCAGCCTCCCGAGTAGCTGGGATTACAGGTGCCCACCACCACGCCCAGGCTAATTTTTATATATTTGGTAGAGACGGGGTTTCACCATGTTGGCCAGGCTGGTCTTGAACTCCTGGCCTCAAGTGATCTGCCTGCCTCGGCCTCCCAAAGTGCTGGGATTACAGGCGTGAGCCACTGAGCCCAGCCAATAGTGCACTTATTAAGAATGATAATAAAAATGCCATTACTCTTACATAGAACATTCTCTTTGCCCAAGTGTTCTCAGGTGCACTATTTCATTTCGTCTGTACTGAGCTCACATGAGGCCATTATTCTTACTTTAGAGACAAGAAAACCAAAGTGAAGGGGGAGAGGGGCACTCAAATAGCAAAGAGATGCCATCTGAGGTCAGGAAGGGATTGATGAGAAACAGCCTTTTCCTGGTACCTCCTTGGGGCTTGCTGTGTCTTTTTGTGGTGTCTGGTGAGTGTGTTTGGGTGTGTATGGGCTTTCTTCCCTGAAACCACAGGCCACCTTTGGGAAACCAATTTACAGCTCTGGTTCACCTCACTGTACCTTACTCCGTGGGCTGTGTGGTTGAGGATGTGTTTGAGTTAAGTAGGCTCTAGATAGCACACACACTCATTTATTTCCGTGCTTCCTTCACTTCACTGTAGTGCTCATTTGTCCAGGCTTATTCTAGGGAAGCAGGAATAAATGTTCTCGCACTTGTGTTGTGTTTCTGTGATCAGTTTAATTCTGCATCTCCTAGTGGGTGTTAGACTGTTCACCCACCACAGTGGCACTTCTAATTCTTTTTAAAAAGCAAGGGAGGCTGGGCACGGTGGCTCATGCATGTAATCCCAGAACTTTGGAAGGCCGAGGCGGGTGGATCACCTGAGGTCAGGAGCCCAAGACCAGCCTGGCCAACATGGTGAAACCCCATCTCTACTGAAAATACAAAAAATTAGCCGGATGTGGTGGCTGGCCCCTGTAATCCCAGCTGCTCGGGAGGCTGAGGCAGAAGAATTGCTTGAACCCGGGAGGCGGAGGTTGTAGTGAGCCGAGATCGCGCCATTGCACTCCAACCTGGACAACAAGAGTGAAATTCCATCTCAAAAAAAAAAAAAAAAAAGCAAGGGAGACTCTTCAAACTCAGTTTCTTTTAATCCTTGACTTAATATACATTTTTTATATATGTCCCCCAGACAGCTTCTAACTTAGTAAGGGATCAATATATATTTGTTAAATGTGACACAGACAATTCTATTTTTATTTTATTGTTATTATTATTATTATCATTATTATTTTGAGACAGTCTCACTCTGTTGCCCAGACTGGAGTGCAGTGGTGCAGTCTCAGCTCACTGCAGTGTTGATCTCGGGGCTCAAGCCATCCTCCCCGTTCAGCCTCCCAAGTAGCTGGGACTACAGGCACCCCCTACCACACCTGGCTAATTTTTGTATTTTTTGTAGAGATGGAGTTTCAACGTGTTGCCCAGGCTGGTCTCAAACTCCTGAGCTCAAGCCATCCTCCTGCCTTGGCCTCCCAAAGTGCTGGGATTACAGGCATGAGCCACTGCGCCCAGCTAACAACTCTTTTTTTCAATCTGTACCTCTTAACGACTTCCTAGTCCACACAGTACAGTGCATCGTGTTGCTGTCCTTTATTTGCCCTAACACTATCATTAAAGCTATGTCCACGGTTACTTCTTGTCCCCTCTTATTGAATATTTAGTATTCAGTAGCCAAGAGACTGTTTATATTCTGCTTAATCCTCACCAAATTTCTGCAAAATAAGTAGTATTGTTAGTTTTATTACCACTTCACAGATGAGGAAGCCAAGGCACAGAATGATTGAGTGATGTGCTAAAGTTCACATGGCCAGTAAGTGGCAAAACCCACGCTCGTTCATACGTACCATGCCGCTGTCTCTGTCAGCTTCAAGGTGTGCTTCTTGGGGATGTGGGCTGAGGCTTAGTGAGCTCGTCTATTTTTGCTGTGTTTGTACAGATTCAGCCTCAGCAAGCACACAGCAGGCCTGGCTGTGGGAGGCGGTGTGGTTTAGAGCAAAGAGTATCATGGCCTTTAGCATTTGTTAGATCTGGCTTTGGCTTGTACTCTGTCACTCACCGCCTCACCACATTATTTAATTGAGTCTCTCCATTCATTCATTGTTTCATCCCCATGTTCACTGAGTGCCTATTGAGTGTCAGGAACTATGCCCAGTGATACACTTAAATAAAAAACAGACATGGTTATCGATCAAGTGATCATAGTTCTGAGTATAATGACAAACTGAGTGAAGTTCCGTGAACGAGCAAAAGCCAATAAGGAAGACTGGGAGGTCTGGGAAGGTTTCCTGGAACAAATGGCGCTTGGTCAGAGGCCCCATGTCAGTGGGGGAATATGAAACTCTCGGAGAACTGAAAAGATAGGTGAGAAGTGCGAGGTCTTTCAGGCCATGTTCAGGGTCTCCACCTTCTTTCCAAGAGCTGTGAGTAGTCATGAAACGGTTTTAAGCAACTGTGGTGAGGATGGTAGGGGCTGCCTTGATCACACTTGGAAGGGATGGAGTGGACACAGGGGGCCCATTTAGGAAGCTTTTTAGTAGCTGGGTTGAGAAATGGTGGTGGCTTGAATGGCAGAGGAGGTGGAGAGAAGCAAATGAACTTGAGAGAGATTCAGGAGGCAAACTGCCAACAAGACATGGCGATGGATAAGATGTGAAGGAGTGCCAGAGGGGGAGGCAAGATGCACAGGCTTCCAGCTTGCCAACCTGGAAGGAGGGTACCTTCTTCATTGAGACAGGGAACTCTAGGAAGCCCCCCACACCAGATTGGTGGAGGGAGATTGTAACTGGGGCATGCTTGTGTTGAGTTTGAGGTGTTTTTGAGACATCAGAGGGGGATTGTTGGGTAGGCTTTGGTTGACAGGGTCCTGGAGGCTGAAAGAGAGGTGGGGTGGGGATAGGACTTGGTGCTCTGTGTGTACAAAGTAACTGAAGCAGGCCAGGCACGGTGGCACACGCCTGTAATCCCAGCACTTTGGAAGGCTGAGGTGGGCAGATTACCTGAGGTCAGAAGTTTGAGACCAGCCTGGCCAACATGGTGAAACCCTGTCTCTACTAGCAATATAAAACAAGCCAGGTGAGGTGGCCCACGCCTGCAGTCCCAGCTACCGGGGAGGCAGGAGAATTGCTTGAACCGGGAGGCAGAGGTTGTAGTGTGCTAAGATGGCGTGACTGTACTCTAGCCTGGGTGACAGAACAAGATTCCATCTCGAAAAAAGAGAAAGAAAAAAAAGTATAGATGAACTTGCCCAGGAAAGGAGTATAGAGCAGACGAGACAGCCCAGGACTGAGTTTGCAGAAGAAACTAAAAGGGAGCAGCCAGAGAGGTAAGAGGAAAACCGGAGTTCTGAGAAAGGGCTTGTCAAGAGGAAAGGCAATTAACAGTTTAAAATACTGCTGCTGAGATCTCGGTAATATGAGATCCTAAAATATGAGAACTGAAACTTGGTTATTGAACTTTGCAACATGGCGGTCACTGATCATTGAGATCCATTTGGTAGAGAGATCTAGGCAAGAGTCAAATAGGAAAGGGTCAGAGTAAAAATAAGAGATAGGGAAATGCAGACATAGGGGCAAGACAGCTTTTATGAAATCTGGCTGTGAAGGGGAGGAGAGAGAAAAGGTGTGCACTGGAGAGGATGCTCAGCAAAGAAGCGTTTGTGGCATTTGTATGATTAGAGGAGGAGAGATCTGAGTGTATGTAAATATTCCCTGGGAAGGAACCAGTGTAGACAGAGGAGCTCACTCTCCAGAAGAGAGAATGGATGATTGAAAATGTAAAGTGGAACTATCTTCTCCATAAGACTGTTGTGAAAATTAAATGAGATAACATGTAAAGTTATCCGGAGCAGTTGCTGTTCCTGTCCTCTATGATGCTGTATATTTTTATTGGGTCACTTCTAAGGTTCCATTTTTCTGGGTCTGAAAAGTCTTAATTATTTTTTATTCCTCTTTGCCACTTATTTTCTTTATATAGAAACATGGTTTCTTTTCATTTAATTAGGTGCATTTTAATAAAGGGTATAGGAGTTTACAACTCAAAACAATTCGTAAGAACTATCGGATACGTACGATAAATCACACCAAGGGCGCAGTAACATAAATCCAGTGGTCTGCAAATAAGAGGTATTGTAAAAATTGTTAAGATTGACTTTCATGTTTTCCCCCTCCTTTCTCTTGTTCACAGCCCGAGATTATGTACATGTTGTTTTCTGAGGCCTGATGACCTCAATACTCCTTCTGGCTGGGGAGACCTCCTCATTCAGTCCATTCCAAATAGTCAGCAGAGGGAGTTCACCTCTTCTTCATGGAATGAGCATGGTCCTTGTCCTTTATTATTTGGTTTCTGTCTCCTAACAAATGACATTAAAACATCTTGCAGGCCTTGTGGAATTCTGGTCACCGTTGCCCTCCAAATGCCACACATGAGCCCTCAGGATGAGCCCTACAGAGTTTCATCCTTGTGGATAGGAAGATGTGTATTTGGGAACGAGGCTAAAGCCATGGCCGATTTCCCCAACATGCTTTCTATTTTCGTTAATCTTTTTAAGTTCAATTTTTAAAATCATCTAAATTGATCTAAACATTCTTTAGCAATTTGCTTAAATCATCTTGTTTATTATATAGAAATGTTAGATGCACTTATTTCTAGCCTGCTTACTCTGTATTTCACATAGGAACCAAAAATAGTCTTTCCTTCTTCCCAGTTTCCTTTTGTGATTGTTGACATTTTTTTACGTTTCATCATTAAATTTATGACTTATCTTCTTGTACCTCTGCCCTTCTTATTATCTAAGTCCATCCTATCTATTTTTAAGGAATATGAAAGTATCAAAGTAATCTTTAGTACCAGTTCTTTCCAAATGAATCGACTGTCTTTTCATGGTGCTCGATGGGTGTGTGTGTAGGCGTCTGAGTGTGTGTAGGTGTCTGAGTGTGTGTAGGCATCTGAGTGTGTGTTGGGATCACGTGATAGTAAAGTGTTCACAGTGTTATCACAAGTGTTATTGCAAAATAAAGCTTCTCTGTGCCAGGATAAATTTTTTAAAAATTCATGTCTCAATTCAGATATTTTTTCCAGAGTTGCTTTAAAAAAAAATTAACACATTTGGCAAAATTCATTTTTTCTTGCAAACTCCTTTGAACTTTAAATGACAGTGTTTTATATGAGCAAGGGGGAAGATCAAACACAAAAGAGAAGGAAGTGTAGTAAGTTGATCTTGGACCATACTTTGAAGTGGTCTGTTTTCTCAGTAGGATGCTAACCTACAGCTAATAGGAGCAGCTGAGGGAAGGAGGGACCAGCTGTCCCCACGGAGCTTGGCAGCCTTCTACCTTGGGATTGCACAGTCACCTCCTCCTTGCTGGGGCTGCAGAGTTTACGCTGAGGAAGTGAAAGAAGGTTTTGTGTTTATTACAGTTTGAGGTGTACTTTTCACTCCAGGAAGGGGAAGACCCTAGAACTTTTCCCATTTGGCAAGGGGTAACCAACGCTTGCAAACCAAGAAGTGTAGTCATGGAGATGAGAAAGTTTAGATGAATTCTGATCTCCCAGCCCCAAGCACCTGTTCCAGGTAGCTAGACGCAGGGGGCCCCTCAAGGTTGAAGGTGTATGGTAGTACACCAGATAGCTTTTATGGTGGTCCGCTTTTAGCATTTTATAAAAAGTGACTAGTACTTGCCTTCTACCCACTAGTGTCATAAGAAGCAAAGAAGATAGCGGGTCTACTAAGTTGAGTGTTCTTCAAATAGATGATATTTTAAAATGCAAGGAATTATTGCTGTAATTAATATAGCTGGGAGTGTGGTGGCTAATTTGCTTGTTTCTCTCCATTTCTTTTCATGTGTCATAACTGAGTGCTTGTTTGTAGCTTCCTTTGTAAATCAGAAGAGTTATTTGGTGTTAGAAACTCAGAATTGTCAGACACAGTAAGATTGGTTGTGTTTTATTATAGGATTTAATGTCAAGCCTGTCATTTTGAGTGATGAGAAACTGGGAAAGGCGTCCTTCACTGACATAGTAGGAGAAGGAGGCACTTTTGTTTTCAACTCCAATTTGGTCTGAAGCTATTAAAGGAATAAATGGAGGTCGTGCAACATGTTGATTTTAGACTCTTCCCATGTCTGCTGCTAGAAAGAACGTGAGGAGCAGCTTAGTATTTTGTTGTGTCTTGCAGACTTCTTTTGCCTTAAAAAAAAGTCTGTTTATGGAGGGGGAGGACATGGCTGAAAAAACACTTGTACATAAAACAGCTGTTAAGCGAATCTCCACACACTGAGATCAAGAGAACGTGAAGAAATATGTCCTTCCGAGGACCCTTTTGCCAACTTGGAGCCTCCTTCAGAAAATAAATACAGCCACGCTACAAGTTTCTGGTAACTTAGTTACTGAAAAATAAATTGAGCTACTTAGACCCTTGAACCTTTATTTAAAAAAAAAAATCTCTGAATTCTATTGCAGTGATGCAAATGAAGCCACAGAAACTATGCAGAATGTTTCTTTGCCCTTTTATTAACGAATGTGCCCCTGAAGAGTCCTGAAAATGCAGGAGGCAGAAGCCCCGGCCTCCTAGTAGAGGGAAAGCAGGTACACACTTCTTTGTTCTCTAAGCTCCATCTGCAATAAGGAAAGATTTCCTGATAGTGAAGTTTTCTCTGGATTTTTTTTCCTTCTCCGTGACTTGCTGTGGTGAAGGACAGTTGTGCTCAGTGGCTTCCAGAAAAGCTGGACGTCCCACCATGATGGCACATCTGGGCACACCACACCTCTCCTCTCCACTACTGGGAACACTGGAGAGGACTGACTGCCTGTGGCATATGCTTTGTGCTTGGAGTGTTGCTTATGAAAGATGAGGCCCCTTTAAAACCTCATGCTCACACTTAGAGAATTCTGGTCGTGTGCTACAGATGTTTTACAGTTTATTTCCAAACAGCTGCTTTTCCCTTCTTTAGTCTGTTTTTTTTTTTTTTTTTTTAAATAAAATCCCTCTGGAAACCTTTCAGCTCACATCCTTGGCAATGCTTCCTTAGTACAAGTCCTTACATTCTATGCCATGACATTCTCCCAACCAGCACCTGTTACTATAGGCAGGCCATCGATTTAGCAGGTTGCTGTTCTGTGAGTTAGAAGTACTGTTGTGTATGTGGATCAGAACTGTAGATTCAATCAGCCTAGAACAGACAGCCCCCAGTGACAAGCCCTCCCTAGCATTTCATGAGAATACACGGAAAGAAGAAGGAAAAACTTGACTTATAATGTATGTCTCCCTCGGAACATCAAGTAGAAAAGCCCCATGCTGGTGTCAATCCAGGGTCAAAGCAGGGAGGGTTTCCCTGAGGGCACAGCAATTTGACAAGTTTGTCCCATTTCAAACTTCCCCAGCAGCCAGCTGTCAATAATATCTTTGACCTTCAGAGGTAGGAAGAGCAGGAATAATTAAGATCCACAGATGATCCCCGAATCCTGGTAATGATTTTCACATCCTTCTTTCTCATGATCCTTTTCCCCAGAGCTGCCATTTCTCTAAACTAAAGTGACGAGTGTAAGTTCAGCCTCCTTTAGTTTCTTTTCCAATAATCCTCTGATAAAGATATTAGGAAGAAGTAAAAGTCCAATTGAAGAGGGCAGTATCAGGGAGGGAACAGAAGTAAAGAGTTTGGGAGATCATTCCTTGAATAACTAAGTGTTGATCGGCTCTTCGGAAAATGTGTTGATTTGTCTTCTGGCCAGTTGTACATATGCAGATACACCATCTGTACTGAAAAATATGCATGAACTTCTCTGGAAGCGCCTGAGTGAGTCAGTGTCTGAAAAGGAGCTACACCTCTAAAACAGTTATCAAGTATTTAGGGATGAGGTGCTGCAAAGCCAAGAGAGTGAAAACAATCCTTAAAGGCGTGTTTGGCCAGCTCTCAAAAATCTTAGACAGTTGCAACACAGTCCTTGGCTCAGACACTGGATTTTTCCCATTCATGTACTTTTTTGACAGATGAATTGTTGCAGGCTGCAAAAAAAGCTCGAAGAGGAATCTGTTAGACTCCTCACTCAGAGCAGGGATCTATTTGCTTGCAATCCTGTTAGCAAACCAAGGTGCCATTTGCTTTGTGTGGTGTGCTACTTGGCCACTTTTTCTTAGCCGTGGCTGCTCTGTCTGAAACGGTCATGGTCTCATTCAGCTCTAGCATATTTGCATGTTAGGTTGGCATGAAGATTCTCAATTTAGTAAATGCTAGACACTAGTATAACTTCCCTGAATTCCTGCCTCTCAACTCCTATGGAATGTTTATGGCTTTCATTATAGTAATAACAAGATTTCTTGCACAAAAACTCACTTGACCTTGGCACTTTCTTTCTAGAGCCATCCTTCCTTTTTGCTGATAGGTGGGTTTGCATTTATTTTTGGCATGACTTTTTCACCTTCTGAATTGCTGACTATGGTAGATTGATTTTTTTTTTTAAGAAACGCAAGTCATTTTGATGAAACGATCAACCCAGCCTGATATAAGTATAGTTTCACACCACATGTAATAAATGTGACCCTTTAGAGATATTAGAAACTGACGATGAATGTTTAGTTACAAGAATAGTTCAGGCCCTCAGGTATGGGTATTCTTTGCACAACTCTGGAATATATTTCTTGAATCACTGGAAGAAGATGGAGTCCTTGGAAACATGTTGTCAGGGGCTCAATTACCTTTAGACCTTTAAGTGTTCTTGGCCAAAGGCTTGGTAGTAATTATTTGAGGGCATTAGTGATAGACCACATGTTAAGGCTGTAGCTGAAACCAAGAGTCATCATATGCATCCTATATGGAAAGAACTGGGGATCATACATAGGTCTTTCCAGCCAAACTATGTGTGTACCATCAGTAACTTAAGAAACACAGTGTATGCTATTGTGTGCTGGTACACAATGGGGAAAATGACTGGCTGCCTTCAAATACTGTCTTCTATGTCTAGGCTCAACAACGGTGGACCCCTCTGTATGTTTTTATGCCGAGAACTAAAGAATTTTAAAAACAAACTTGGATAGTTTTAAAGGGTGTAATATCCTATGAATTGTAACACTGTATATATGTTTTAAGTGTATTATCAAAGAGTCAAAGTTATGGACTTTTCTCCTTCATACTTGGAAAATGTTCATCATTGTAAAACAAATGGCAGCAAAACCAGTTCTTAGGATGAAGCAAATCAGAAGGAGTGACTTTGTTTTTAAAATTTAAGTAAATGTGTTAACATGTCATTTCAAATAATCATCTTGCTTCTGAACTAAAATTCCTAAGATACGTAGATAGAAAAGGCAGTGAGTTTGTCACCTGGTAGAAATAAGATCCCTCCCACCCCTTATTCCATCCTATCTCTGTTTTTTTTTTTTTATTTATTTTTTATTTTTTTTTTAAATTTTTTATTTTATTTATTTATTTATTTATTTTATTTTTTATTATACTTTAAGTTTTAGGGTACATGTGCACATTGTGCAGGTTAGTTACATATGTATACATGTGCCATGCTGGTGCGCTGCACCCACTAACTCGTCATCTAGCATTAGGTATATCTCCCAATGCTATCCCTCCCCCCTCCCCCCTCCCCACCACAGTCCCCAGAGTATGGTATTCCCCTTCCTGTGTCCATGTGATCTCATTGTTCAATTCCCACCTATGATTGAGAATATGCGGTGTTTGGTTTTTTGTTCTTGCGATAGTTTACTGAGAATGATGGTTTCCAATTTCATCCATGTCCCTACAAAGGATATGAACTCATCATTTTTTATGGCTGCATAGTATTCCATGGTGTATATGTGCCACATTTTCTTAATCCAGTCTATCATTGTTGGACATTTGGGTTGGTTCCAAGTCTTTGCTATTGTGAATAATGCCGCAATAAACATACGTGTGCATGTGTCTTTATAGCAGCATGATTTATAGTCATTTGGGTATATACCCAGTAATGGGATGGCTGGGTCAAATGGTATTTCTAGTTCTAGATCCCTGAGGAATCGCCACACTGACTTCCACAATGGTTGAACTAGTTTACAGTCCCACCAACAGTGTAAAAGTGTTCCTATTTCTCCACATCCTCTCCAGCACCTGTTGTTTCCTGACTTTTGAATGATTGCCATTCTAACTGGTGTGAGATGATATCTCATTGTGGTTTTGATTTGCATTTCTCTGATGGCCAGTGATGATGAGCATTTTTTCATGTGTTTTTTGGCTGCATAAATGTCTTCTTTTGAGAAGTGTCTGTTCATGTCCTTCGCCCACTTTTTGATGGGGTTGTTTGTTTTTTTCTTGTAAATTTGTTTGAGTTCACTGTAGATTCTGGATATTAGCCCTTTGTCAGATGAGTAGGTTGCGAAAATTTTCTCCCATGTTGTAGGTTGCCTATTCACTCTGATGGTAGTTTCTTTTGCTGTGCAGAAGCTCTTTAGTTTAATTAGATCCCATTTGTCAATTTTGGCTTCTGTTGCCATTGCTTTTGGTGTTTTGGACATGAAGTCCTTGCCCACGCCTATGTCCTGATTTTTTTTTTTTTTTTTTTTAAGTGTTCTGTGCTTTGCTCTCCAAGGCGCTTCCTCAGGAATGCATTCTCAAATTACTCCTTGTATTTGGCAACCCAAGGAGCTTTTTCCTCCAGCTTTATTGAAGTATAGTTGACAACTAATTGTATGTGTTTAAGGTATACAACTTGATGATTGGCATATGTATACATTGTAAGATATCCAGTACAATCAAGTAACATATCCATCACCTCGGTGTTGTTAACTATAGTCAGCATGCTGTATGCTAGACCTTCAGAACTCGTTCATCTCGCACAGCAGGGATTCTGTACCCCTAGCCCTACGTCTCCCCAAAGGCTTTACTACACTGGTCAGTAAAGGGGAGGAGGAAAGGAGAACTGAATGAGCAATCTCAGGCTAATCGGTTTCAGGAAAGAGTTCATATGGAAACTGAGGTTCTGGAAATGTAATCTACTTTTAAGAATCAACCACACCTGTGCCTCCTCCAGAAAATCTTTGTAGTGCATGACTCTTACCAGGCGTATATGTAGAGGAAAAGGTCAAAGAAAAACATTTCCAAAGATACTGTGAAAAATAAAATTGTATTTTATCATAGAATTATAAAAGGTATAACTGGGAAAGTTTAAACATGGGTAGAAAAATGGAAAGAAGAATGAGACCCATAAGACGGTAATTCACATGAATCATTGATGTGAAAATATGTGGATGATATTGAGGGACAGACGGACAGACAGGTTGGCAGGTGCTCCTGGAGTCTCATGGAGAGGGGGTCACTTGCTCCCAAGCAGCCAGTTCCAAAGTGTCTTGACGGCTTCCTTTCTGGAAGTACTCGGGGCTGGTTAGTAATTATTTCCCAGCTTATGGGATTTCTTAGACTTTCCCTGGCTGGCCTTTTAAAAATGAATGACCCTCCTATCCTTTCAAGATGAAGCAGGCTCTTTAGGCGCTCTGATACCCCTTGCCAGCCCACACTGAGCCTGTGGGACCTAGAGACAGGCAGCTTTTCACACCTTCTGGATTGCTGATTATGGTAGACTGATTTTTTTTTTAAATAAAATCAAGTCATTTTGATGAAATGACCAACTCAGCCTGATATAACTGGGTCTGCTGCAGGAGCAGGCTGGCTGGGTTCTGTGTCCAAAGACCTGGGCCTGCTCTGTTGCTCTTTCTCAGGGTTGCCAGTGCTGCTTGGCACTGTTCAGTGTCTGTGGAGGTGTTGTCTAGGGCTGTTCCCTCTGTCCATTTTCTGTGAGCAATACATGCCCCCTGCTCCTTTCCAGAAACCACTTGTATTTTACTAATTGCTACAGTCAGCTTTCTGAACGTGGGCCGCTTATTTTGATACTGGCTTGAGAACACACACAAGGCTGGGTGCAGTGGCTCACGCCTGTAACCCTTGCACTTTGGGATGTGGAAGCAGGCGGATCTCTTTAGCCCAGGAGTTTGAGACCAGCCTGGGCATCATGGTGAAACTCCATCTCTACCAAAAAAAATACAGAAATTACCCAGGCATAGTGGCACACTTCTGTAGTCCCAGCTACTTGGGAGGTTGAGGTGGGGGGATGACTTGGGCCCTGGAGGTGGAGGTTTCAGTGAGCTGAGATTGCACTGCACTCCAGCCAGGGTGACACAGTGAGACCCTGTCTCAAAAAAAAAAAAAAAAAAAAAGACACACACATATACAGCTGTTCTTGTTGGGGTGTGTGTATATTAAGTTTGTTTTCAAGTAAGCTTCTCTGCCTCCTGCCCTTCTACTGGTTGATAATTTTTCTAGTATCTATCAGGGACAGCAGGTTGATGGTGTTGGCAGAGTTTGTCCGTAGCATCATGGTCCTTGAGGCTTTTGTAGTACAAACAAAACAATACCACACAACTACCAGTTCTCTCACTCCATAGGACGTCGCCACATGGCCCAATACTCCTTCTTGCAGGTCTGTCCTTGTCACACGGAGGATTCTAACATGATTGACTCTGTTGGGTCAATTTCTACTCCCAGGTCTTCTAGCCTCACAAATCCACTTATCTCCCTTTCCATTTGCATGTTTGAGTCCACCCTTTCTGTAGGCTCCTTCCCATGAGCATTTATACACGCTTGAGTCTGTCTGACAGAAACCTCCCTTGGCCCCTTCACCCTAAAGCACATGTGTTCTCTCCCCTCTCCTCAGACAAAATCCAAAAGTATGGTCTACACTCATACTTCCCTTCCTTCTCTTCTGCTCCCCTGGACTCTCTTGCCTCTGGTTTACCCCACCAGAGGGTGGAGGGGGCATGGTCACTTGTATGAGAGGATGGCAAAGTTCCTTCTTTCTTAAAATATGTGACTTCTCCATCATCCCAGAGCAAATCACATCCTGTTCCACTACTTATTTAACTAATGTCAACGACTTTGGACGATCCTAAAGCATTTTCAGTAGACCTGTGAGTCCCTCCTCTGTGTTTGCGTCCACTCCCACTGCTTCGGTGAGATGGATCAGTGACTCTCTCATTGCCACATCTTCCTGTGGGGAGCAGCATCTTCCCCTAGCTTCTGTGCCACCCTATCTCTGTCTGTCACCTCTACAGTCACTGCCTCTGGCCCCTTAAATGTTCGTGTTTTTCAGGCACTGTCCTTGGCCCTCTCTGCTTCTCCATCTTCATGGCAACCTCACCTCCTCCCAGTGCTTCAGTTGGTCCTTGAGCTGCTGCCCCTTAACCCAGAATTCTGTCTCTGGAACTTTTAACTCTCCTAATGGCGCTCTGAACATCACTACCTGGAAGTCCCAGAAGCCCCTCAAATTCAGCATGTAGGAAACTTATTTCATTGTGACCCCCATGCCTGCCACTCTTTCTGTGTTCCCTCTCCAGCGAATGACATTGCCATGTACTCAGCTTCCTAAGCCAGCAAAAAGGGCTTTATCTTAGATTCCTTCCTACCTGTTGTCTTATCCCCAGTTTCAATTGCCAAATCACATCCATTCTACCTCAGTATATTTTATATCCGTCTACTTATTTTTATCCTTTCCCACCCTTTGCCTCCTACTTAAGAATCAAAAACCCTGTAAGACTTCCTTGACCTCATAAGAACAGGTTAGATTCTTGTATCAGTCAGAGAAACAGGACCAATTGGATGGATGGATGGATGGATGGATGGATGGATGGATGGATGGATGGATGGAAACTTATTTTAAGGAATTAATCGTGAGGCTGACAATTCAAAATCCATAATTGCGGGAGGAGGGTGCTAATAATTCTGAATCTGTAGGGCAGGCTGTAAACTCAGGCGGGCGGTGATGCTAAAGTGTCGAGGTGGAATTTCTTCTTACCTGGGAAACCTCCGTTTTTGCTCTGAAAGCCTTCAACTGGGTGGATAACACCCACATTATCAAGGGTGGTCTCCTTTGCTTAAAGTTAACTGATTGAGGATGTTAACCTCATCTATAAAACACCTTCACAGCAACACCTAGATTAGTGTTTGATTACATACCTGGGGACTGTACCCTTGCTCAGTTGACACGTAAAACTGACCCTCACAATTCTCCCTCTCGGTGGATGTTCCCACACCACACATCTTCTAAACAGTATTTTACTATATTGAAGTGGGCTGTGTACTCACCTGTGTCCCCCACTGGACTGCAGGCAGGTATTATGTCTTGTCCACCTAATGGCTGCATAAAATAGGAATACACACAGACATACCCAACTCAAACAGATGCAAACACATAGACAGGCACACAGGCATACCCAGATGCGTGTACATATCTGAAAGTGAATGAATGAATGTTCTTAGCCTTCTGTTTTTTCATGGATGGTCTGTAGGAAGCAACATTCCAACAAGGCAGAGCCAGTAACAGAGGACACTTGATGACAGGGAATGGTTGTCAGATATGAAGAATGTTTCAATGGCCCTATAACCAACATGTGGAAGTTTACTCTAGCCTAGGTCTTGATTCAGCCATAGCAGACAAACTGCAAGAGGGAAACCAAAGAAAAGATGAGCCCCTTTGCAGCTGAGTGTTTCATACTCAAGGGTCTAGTAACATAAACTAACTATTGTCTACCATGTATCAGATGCTCAAATATAGTTACATGATTTTTTCATTACGTAGCAACTATGCATCTTCATGTCACAAACTTGCAAGAAATAGAATTTCTTTATTATCTTATAAATTGGTTTGTCTCACGTGTCCCACTTCTGCCTGATGGGAGAAACTTAATATATAGTTAATGCCAGGAAAACTCAGTTGATTAAGAGTTTTTTTCAGGTAAGTCTTAACATTCCTGTAGATGAATGGATAAACAAACTGGCACATCCAGACGATGGGCTATTATTCAGCACTAAAAAGAAATGAGCTTTCAAGCTACAGAGGGATATAGAGTTTGCTCTACATATTGTTAACTAAAGAAGCCAAACTGAAAAGGTTGCATACTATATAGTTCCAACTGTACGACATTCTGGGAAAGGCAAAACTGTAGAGGCAGTGAAAACATTAGTGGTGGCCAAGGGTTTGGGGGAAGGAGGGATGAATAGATGGAGCCCACATGATTTTTAGCACAGTAAAAGTACTGTATGATACTACAGTGGTAGATGCGTGTCATTATACGGTTGCCCAAACCCATAGACTATACAACACCGAGAGTGAACTCTAATGTCAACTGTGGACCTTGGGTGATAATGATGTGTCCGTGTAGGTCCACCGATGATAACTAATGTACCACTTTGGTGCAAGATGTTGATATGGGGGAGGCTGTGCTTGGTGGGAGGCGGACAGGGGGCATATGAGAACTCTCTGTACCTTGTGCTCAGCCTGGCTGTGAACCCAAAAGTGCTCTAAAAGATAAAGCCTATTAAAAAACAAAGTCTTATTAGTCCTCCTCCATGGGGTTGCTTTTCATTTATGGGGAGTTCACATGGCTTCAAAGAAGTGAGAGGCGTGTGACCATCCTCAGTCGCCATGATTCCAGATATCCACGGGCTGTCAGTCTTCTCATCTTGTCCCCAGGCACTGCCTTCCTTCTACCCTGATGCCTGCTGATGTGTCTGTGTTTCTGCCTGAGCCCCAGCCACCTAGTCCAGGCTCGCATCTGCTGCTTTCATACTGCATGGCATTTTCAGAGCTGCCAGCTGCCTATTCCCCAGCACAGGATCCACAGGCCTATCTGGGAGTTCTGTTGCTCTCATTCGCAAGCTCTGTCCATGGGTAAGGCTCGTACTCAGAGGCCTGTGGCACTGATGCTCTTCACTCTTGCTCCTTATGGCCCTTGACTTGGAGATTCTTTTTGCGTCTGGGAAGGAGTGGAGGGAGGTACACCTGGCTCAGCATGTGTTCTGTCAAACCTATTACTTATCAAGGGTCTTGACTCTTGAAACTCGAAAGCCAAAAGTTGGGCCATTTGGTTCTCTTGTTCTGCTGTAAGGATTTCTGTCTGGAATAATGGGTTGCTTCATGTCTAGTAGCCCAAATAGAAAAGTGTCATGGGGTAACAACAAGAATGTTCACTTTGGGAGAGGCCAAGGCAGGAGGATCCCTTGAGCCTAAGAGTTCTAGACCAGCCTGGCAACATAGCCTCTCTACTAAAAATTTTTTAAAAAATAGCTGGGTGTGGTGGCTCATGCCTTTAGACCCAGCTCCTCCAGAGGCTGAGGTAGAAGGATTTCCTGAGCCCAGGAGTTCCAGGTTGCAGTGAGTTGTGATAGTGCCACAGCACTCCAGGCTGGGTGACAGAATGAAACCCTGTCTCAAAAGAAAAAAAAAAAAAAAAAAGGAGAAGAAGAATGTAAAGGGTGTGGGAAAGTAATATGTTAGTTGATACCTTACAATAAATTTGCCACATTTACAACCTTAGGAGATCGTATTCTCAGCCCTAGGTTGAAGGTGAGGAAATGTGAGGCAGGGAGTTGGAAGAGCCTTCACTTGCCCGGGGTCGTAAGTGGTAGGACAGGGATTTGGACACAGGTTGGTCTGACTTCACTGTGCCGTACTGCTCATAAGAAGAGAACGTGGAGGAACGATCACTTTCTAAGGGATACCCAACAGTGTGAAAAGACCCATTTATAGTATTTCTGAATCCTGGAAAGACTCTCCCTATTCTATAGAGAAATTTTCCAAGACCTCAGGATTCCAGTACTATCCATGGGAACACAGGAGTCCTTGACAGGAAACATTTATGTTTTTCCAGTTTATTAAACTGCAAAATAACAGCCACCCAGTTAAGGAAGGAAAGCACGTTGAACATCTCTTTGCCAGGCACTGGAGATAAAGCTCCTGCTGTGTGCTGGGTTTTGCAGACATAAAGGAAATGAAGCATAGTCCCCGTGTCTGTAACCTTTCATGGGGAGAAACACAAGGGCAGACAATTTTCATTCATCCCCACTCTTGAGATTTTGAAAGAGGCATGTGCAAGGGTAGCCAGAACCACAAGGAAGGACCCTGGCCTGGTCTGAGATGGTCAGTGTGGGTTTTTGAAGGACAGAGTCAAGTCCTAAGAAGAAGGAATTGGCCTGGGAAGATGATCTAGAGAGCGTGACTGGGGAGTGCTCCAGGCTGAGGGGATGGAGGAACAAAGCAAGGCAGTGGTAAAACAGCCCTGTTAGTTCAGGGATCCCCAAGGCAGAGGGATGTGGCTGGACAGAGAGGCAAGGTCCTGGCTACAAAGGGCTGGTTTGTCATGAAGCCACTTAGATTCAACCCCACAGCTGATGACAAGCCATTGAGGGAGTTTAATCAGGAGCGATGTGACCAGACTTGTGTTTTTAGGTACACTGCTGGGTGGCAACGAAGAGAGTGCATGGGTTAGAACTTGGAGAAGGAGGGCCATCACATTGTCCAGCGGAGAGATGAGGGACTGGGCTAAGGTAGGGTTGGAACAGAAGGAGAGCAGAAGACAAAGCCAGAAAACCCCGGGGAAGTCAAATGAGTGGAACTTAGCACTGATTGGAAAGGGGAGAGCAATGGTAGGGAATGAGGTGTTGAAGATGACTCCTGGGCACCCATCTTGAATGTATGGGTGGATGGAGGCGCCTCTAAATGAGAGAGTGAGGAGCAAAAGTAGATTTGGGGGAAAACATGACGAGTTCAGTTTGACATATGTTGAATTTGAGGTATCCTTGGGAGACAGCAAGTACACAGTTGGAGTCAAATCTATCATTTGTAAGAAAGGTGATAGAGATTTAGGATTGGAAGTCTATAGCCTGGAGTAAGAGTTAACACCATAAGGGCAGATGAGATTGCCCAGGGAGAGCACCCAGGGTGAAAATGAAATAGTTCTTGAGATAGACAAAGAAGCAAGCAGTGAAGAGGATCCTGGGGAGGAGGTTGGACACAATCAGACATTTATGGAATCTCAAAAATGGAGGAGGCCAGTGGGATCAGTAATGTCACATTCTGCAAAGAAGTCCTTAAAAAGAAGAGTGCCATCTGGATTGCCAGAGGGAACACATTGGTGGCCCAAGGGAGGAATGTTTTGGCAGATTTTATGAGGATGAAGCCAAACTGCCACCCTCGTGGCCAAGATGGCCTTGATCCTGTCGCAGGAAAGTCCCTTCTGCGCTTGGTAGAAGAATAAAATTTTTTTCACCCTGTTCCCCACACTGTTGCATTAAGCATGCTAAATAGCATCACCCCCTTCCTCATCTATAGGAATATTAATTTTAGGCTTTGTCTTGCTGTCACAATATTTTAACTCATTTTTCCTAAGTTCTTATCAGGTACATAATGGACATTCTAATTAGAAAAAAACCATCCGTATGCCCTAAACCTTAACTCTGAGGGTATCTTCATAGTGAAGAAGTTTCTATTTTGCCAGAAAAAAAGCGATACTTATAAAATAAATGTTGTCTCTTTTACTACTTAGTAGAACCAATACATAATGGAATTTTAGTTTCATTTCATAAAATATTTACTCTGTAAGCAAATTAAAGTGACTTTTTTTAAACAAAAGAAGGTTGCTGTATTCACCATTGAATAAAATCTTTAGATTTCCAAATTAGTGAACTAATTCTGTGAAATAATCATCTTATTCATAGCTATTCAAATCTTTCTGGATAATTCGCTTTGTTTCCCAGGTATCAGCACAATCATAGGCTCATAAACAGAACTCCAATGCGTTGTTTCTGTTTCTCTTTGTCATGTGATTTAGGGTTTATTTTTGTTTGTCAATTTAAATTCTAAGAATCTAGATCTCAGTGTCTCCTTGAAAGAATACCTTATTAAGTACTCCCTATTTGTAATATGTTTCAATGTAGACTAACCAACCCAATAATGAGTATTTGGTAAAGCAATAGGAAACTTTGCAGTAACTACAACAAATATACGTCATCATACTCTTTGTGGAGATGACACGCTGGAAATTTCAGGTGGTGCTTATTTTTAAATGTATGCTCTATTTAATGTGTCCCTAAGTTCTCAGTCTCCAAAATAAATCTAACACGGGCAGCACCCCCCTCCCATCCGCCACACAAAACATGAGCTGTTACACATCCCGAGCAATGAAGTGTATAGTCGCTTCAGCTTTCTCTTGGCATCCGAGGCTAAGGAGCTAATATTCTAAGAGGTGATGTATTTTAATCCTAATAAGGACCTAAGAATTCATTGAGTGAAAAGTTAAGGTTAGCAATCAACCTTGGCAAACTGATGCTTATAAATTATACCAATGTGAAATTGTGTTTGAGGTGAGAAACAAGAGTGGGTGCTGAGAGGGAGTAATAAACCATCCAACTGCAAATGGCGACATTTCATCACAGCACTGTTCTCATTGGACATTATTCACAAGCATACTTTTGATTTATTTTTCTCAGTGGGTCTGTAAATCTCTTTCTTGGAGTGCAAATTGCATGAGTAGTAAGTTCCATGTGCCAGGAGATGGCTTGGTTCATCTCTTAGACCTTGACTTATTAATAACAGCAACAAAAAGAAGAGACCGATGCAAGTTTTAGAGAACCTCAAAATGAAAAGCAAATTTATTCTAGATTCTACCTTTTTGTTTTATGTGTGTTTTTCTTCTACTAAACAATCTTATCTGGTAATTTGTTCCATCATGATGCTTTGAGAAACGTAGAAACTGGTTATTGAAAAGATCAGACGTATACGTTGGTTTGTCCTTCCCCTAAGATAGGGTGACTTCTACTGCCATTGTGTTGTAGATCTTGTGCCTCTGTCATTCTTTCCCTTAAGCTAAATATGCTCTAGTACTCTCTATGAGTCTAATCTTATAGTCTGTTAACTAGTTGACTTGTTTGGTGGGGTGTGAAGTACCAAGGAGACCAAGTCTTGGATTTAATGATGACAAAAGTCAACCTATATTCCACATATGTCCTTATCTCTGTAGAGTCCATTAGGCTTCTTGTATTTGAAGGCCACAGGGTATACCTTTAGGCCACTCAGCCAAGTTCTTGCCATGAGTCACAAAGTAGAACCAGATGTAAGACCAGAGGGTGAGGACTTCGAGCCCAGCGGGGACCACAGGGATGGTCTGGACCACTTTCCTCACCTTACTGATGGTCAACTGAAGCCAAAAGAGGTCAAGTCCCTGTTCGCAGTCATGCAGCCCCTTAGAGTTGGTTCTGGGTGGCCACCCTTCCAGTCCAGCACTGTTTCTGATACAGTGCGCATGAGCATCTCAGCAAGTATCTCACATCATTTTTGCAAATGAGCAAAACCACACTAATTTAGGGTTCGTGTTCTACCTGTTCCCAACAGTCTGCTTCCTACTTCCAATGCCAGTGACATTTTGCCAGTCCCATTCATCTTGGGGACAATCCTCAGATGTTCCTTCCACACTCACTCACTTGGCACTGCTGCTTGCCACACACTGTGCTTTGGTTGCAGGAACAAGGACAGACCTCCACCTGTTGAGAAAAACTATTTCAAAATAATCCTCGCCACCACACCACATGTAGCATAAGGAAAATTATAAAGTAATTCCGTTAGACTTAGACTTTGTAATAACCAGCTCAGGAACCAGAGAAACCCCTTCTAGGGTTAGAGGTGGCTTTATTTCACAGATTCCATGGCCAGACGCCAGAGTGATACAGAGAAACTCGGAACGTGGTCACCAGTGGGCCTTCTGGCAGGCCTGGGGAGATTGGATCATCTCATTACATCATTTTTAATTATTACCTCTTGACCTCACTCACTTTCTCTCACCACATCATGTACTGGTTTTAATTGGTCAGTAGCCGAAGAGTAACAAGCTTACTCGAACTTTCCAACATAGAACATGAAAACTTTGGCTACTGTGAATTCCAAGGTTTTGGATGGCAAAAATCTGGCAATGACTCCAAAGGAGGGAGGGAGGAGGGAGCAGCTTGTTCAATGGAATAACCTCATTTTAAGGCTGGAGTGCCAAGCTAATTTGTTAAAATTACTATACTCCTTTCTCAATTATCCATCTCAAAGTTTATTTATGTTGTGGATTTGTGATGGTCGCCACATCTCAGCCAATCAAAGTAGGGGACAGGGTCAGGTGCTAAATCAGTAATTCTGTATAAAGTAGAATTCAGAAAACTGCTAGTCACTTGGATTAATTCAGGGAAGTCCTGTTCCGATTATTGAAAAGATCAAAGTTATGATTTCTTTTTTCGAAGAAGGGCTATTTGATTCCAACTGAATGTTAGTGTGCCAGTTATTTAACTCTTCTGGGCCTTCCTTATAAATAAGGAGTATAGACAATGATGAAATTAAGGTCTCTTCTAGGCAGGCATCCTATAAGATTAGAACCATTACTTTGAAATACCTACAGCAACTGGTAATGAGCTGGCAGAGTAGTCCTCACCACTCAGCTTACTTTAATAAATAAGCAGCCATGATTTATAGTTGACAAGAGCACCAGCCAAAATCTATTCTCCTTGACTTACAGTTACACTGATTATAAAAAAAAAAAAAAAAAAAAGATAATGTCTCTGGTGCTTAAAAGCATATTATCATAGAGTCTTTAAAACTTGAAAGGATTTTGATTTTATTCTCTACTCTCATTCACAGTTGAGCCTGTGCCCTGACCTAGGTGTCATCTGCATTTGCTTAAGGAACCAATCACTTATTGATAGGTGCAAATGTTGAAGGGTCAGGTGTCATCAATAAGCATACATTCCAAAATCATGAAGTCCTGAATTGATGAAGTTCTACTGCACGGTTCTTTTGGAGTTGTTTATATTAACTTTATCAGGATATCTTCTCTCATCCAAAAGAGATGAGTGTTATTACGATAAAGGAAGGGGTGTGTGTGTGTGTGTGTGTGTGATCTAAAAGAAGCCACCCTGGCATATGATTTCTTCCCTCCTCACATACCCACTTCCAAACATGTCAGATTTACTGCAATCCTTTATCTCAGATGCCTCTACTATAAAATGGGATAATCCTTATCTTTGCTACTTCACAGTGAGTAGTGGAGACAAATGAGATAGTAAATAGGAACATTCTTTGAACTCTTATGGAGAGAGCTTTTAAATACAGACTTTAAAAAAGAGTCAGATAATTCCAGTGGAAAATTTTGTAGATAATCAATAATGTCCATAAAATATTACATTAGATCTCACATCTCCTTCATAGAATGGCCTTTGTCCCTGTAGCCTGAGTGTCTCACAAAATCTCTAACATTTATATCCTGAAAAAGCTCTTCTTCTGTCCCTCCCCTGCCCATGGCGTCTGGGAGGCCCAGTCTAAACCATGTCTGGGTGGCAAGGTCTTTGTTTTCTTCTTATTAAGCTCTGGGGGTTTGATTGTAGCTCTCCCCTACTATAAAAGCACCTTTCTTTTCCTCTAGGGTTTGGGGATGGATTGATATATTTACTTCTAGTTATCCTGGGGTTCCTTTTATTGTTCTGTCTTATTTCCATATGCAGGAGCATGATAGAAGTATTTATTGGACTTTGTTTTACAAACCAACCAATAAATTGATTCATTAAAACTTCATTAATTTAAAGAAATTTAACCCACATTTTCTAGGGTTCTAGGGCCAATGATTTGTCATTTGAACTGGCTAGGGTTAGGTATTCAGGCTGTGGTCATAAAATAAAGCAGGAGGGGGCCACATGTCCTTGACCTTGGCTACAGTCAGTCAAGTTGGTCAGTGCCACCATGTGTACTTCCATGAGAGCTTGCCGCAGGTACCTAAGTTTTTCAGAACTGAGACTGTTCTCATCTGGCCACTTAATTTGGAGGAAGATATGTGTCTCAGTTCCAGAATGTAGTAACGAAGGCAAAAATGAAGCAAAATATTTCTAAATTGATGCTCTCTCCTGCACAAATGAATAGTATTCGTTCACTTTGGGTGGCTTGGCATCAACTTTTTAAGACAGCATTTATTAACTCGAACCGAATCCTCTTAAAAATTTTCTTGCATAATTTCCAAACTGCTTTGTTTACTGTTTTCTTGAAGACCAGTCCTCTTGTTTTTGGCATTGGCTGATACTATTGGACTTCAATCCAGTGCTTCATCGCTGAGCGGTGACGCACTGAGAAACTTGATAGAGAAGCACCTGCAGTGAGTGACGCTCGGGTGGACTCTGCCAGGCTGGATCTGAATAAATCCTTAAGAGCAAACCCAGGTGAACAGGAAATCATTTCCTTCTGGTCAACATTGAGCTCTGAGATCCATAGTGATCAAATGCTGAGGTCCGGGACAGTTGGGTGCTGCCAAGTCACGTTTCATCCACAGGCTTGGCATCACCTTGTGACCTCATTGGGTTCTGTGAAATAGCTCAGGGGCTGAAGAAGTCTGTCCAGATAATAGAGTAGTGTCAGAGAAAAAATTTCCCACCACTTTTCCCTCCCAGTCTGGGAGATGTGTGCCACATTGGGGTGGGTGGGAAGCTGAAGTGGCTTGCAGAATGCAGCATGAACACAGATGCCTTCTGCCTCTTTGCAAGGTTTATGGAGAACTGAGACATGGGGGTGCTGCTCATGATTTAGTGGGCTCCTGAGCCACAGTAGACACAACAGATGTCGTTCTTGTTGGCAGAAGCAACGGCCTGATATCAAGCAATATGGGGTGCAGATGGTCCTATACTACAATTGATGAATCCGGTCAGCTTGCTCTAGGTCAGGGAGACATAGGCACTGCCCAGAAATTCATAGAAGGCCCCTTCTGTCAGGGAGATGTGGAGTGCCCCCAGCCAGACAGAGATCCAGAGGGTACATTCCAAATCTGCTTCCTGAACACAGAGGACCTGCCAACAGGCCATTTAGAAGGCATTTGGTGGAATGCTCAAGAGAAATGCAGCCTGGATGAGAACCTTATGTGAGCCATTTAATTTGCTACCTCACTCAGTTCATCTCTTTGTGTCTGTTATTAAAGAAAAAGCCCTAAAGAAAAGCTTACAGATATTTTGGATTTAAGAGAAGAGTATGATTGATTATATAACGGAGCCCAATGGGAAGAGTGTCTTATTTGATGTTTTCCCTCATTCAATCATTAAATGTTAATTGAGGACCTCTGTTCTCAGCACCAGCTATGATGGTAATGAAACAGGTATGATCCCTCACCCCTCCCTTGAGGCCCATTCAGTCATATGATGGAGCAGCATTCAGAGACCAATCATGGGCCCAATAGCTGTTCTTTATTAAACTGTTTCCCAGACGTTGTAATCCTCACAAGTAAGGGGTTTCTAATAAGGCAGTCAGAATTAATGGAACAGGCCCAGTGTTCAGCATGACACTAGATTTGTGGCAGAATTGAGTGAGGACAACACTATTTGATGGGCTTGCATCAGGGAGGGAGGAAGACAGGGCAGTCACTTGATGAGGAGGGAAGGGTGCTGCCATCACCAACAACCTATGCACCTTCTGAGCAGGTCACTGAAAGGAGAGGGAGGTGGCAGTGTCCTTGGATGGACTGAGACTTGTCCTTTGATTGTCACCTGACAGTGAAGGGTTTCCTCATCCCAGAGAGACATTCTTAGGCAATTGCCTTCTTTCCAGATGGTGAGACTGAGTAGGTCTGGGGCCCATCTGGCCTTCTGGCTTAGAGCTGAATATGCGGTAGGGAAGGAGGGGGTCAGACACTCATTTATTCATTCACCGAATGCTCATAGAATGCCTGCTCCCTGCAGGTGCTGTGGGATACAACAGATGCTAAGAGAGATATGGTTGCTATACAGTTGAACCTTTCTTTCCAAGGAGGGAGACAAAAGCAAATCGACCTGGGAAGAAAAACACTTGAAGCTGTGATGGGTGCTAGGAAGGAAGCCTGCAAAGGCTTGAATGGGAAAATAGTAGACTCGGGATGGGGTTGGCCAGGGCAGGTCCCTTCCTCCCAGGGAAGAGTGGCGCAGGCAGAGGGAGCAGCGTACATCCACCTCAAGGTAGAAAGACCGTGACTGGCTCAAGCTTGGCTAGACCATCCGTGGTCAAGAGCGGTGGGACAGGTTGGAGAGGGAGGTGACGGCCAGATCATTGAGAGTTTTAGCTTCCTTGAAAAAAAGTCTGGGTTTGGTCCAACTCAAATCCACTGAAGGGTTTGAGCATAGCTGTGATGTCATCCTAGACACCACTACCACATTAATGGTCTCTGTGGGTTATGATACAACACTCAAATCTTAGGGGGTTCCCCACTGCCTTCTCGTTGGCATCAGCTTGTCTTAATCTTTCATTTCTTCCCATCCTGCACCTTAAGCTCTAACCTAATGGCAACCTCTACTCCCTACACATTCACAGTCTACTTCAAGCCTTTGTCCATGCCACTGTCTCCACCTACAGAAAACTCCCCACCCTGCAAGGCCTGGTTCACGTGGCATCCCCTTCACCATGCCTCCTTTTTGTAGTTTTCTTGGCCCAGATGTGATCACCCTTCTCTGCCAGCCCTTTGTAACTTACGAATACCGCTATATTTCATTGATTTCAAGATGCACCATTTTTTTTTCACATTTAACTTCCGAAATCAGGTCGGGCCTAACAATTGCTAGTGTATTGTTTAATTGGCCATGCTTTTCCTCTCTTAGCAGTTACATAAATGAACGCTGCATTTTACTATCTCTGGCATATTAGATTGGATGAAATATGGTAATTAATTTTTACCAGGTACTACGGTAATCAATATAATTGCATTTTCCCCTCTTGAAATCAGGTCTCTGAGCATAGGAGCACATGGTCCCCCTCTCAGTATCCCAAGGTAAGCACACTTTTTGACATGCAAAGTTGGTGCCCTCCAATGAATATAAAATGCTAAATGAGAGGAAAATGTGCAGGAAACAATAAGGGATTTGTTCCAGCTGGATCTGACACACTAAATTGGAGCATTATAAGAGATGGAAACGTCTAGAGTGGGATGGGTGACCCGTTTAGTAGTAAGCCCAAATGTCAAGCTAAGGAATTCTGATCTCTCAAGGATTATCCCACACTGTAAACTGCAGGCAAAGCCATCGGGTAGGAAATTAAAGCAGAGGGTAAAGTAACTTTTTTTTTTTAAACTCTCACTTGAAACTTACATATTTTTAAAAATTACCTCCTCTTCTCATTAGCCATCTGGCCATGCGAACTGGCTTTCACACTCCTTTCTTTCTTTCCTTTGCTTTTTTCTTTATTATTCAGTAGAGGTGCTGGTTTATACATAGTGATTGTCAGGACAGAGTTTTCAGGCAGCTCTATGACTATTGGGACCAGTCGCCAAAGTCCTTCATTTAAATGACCAATTTCACATTCAGTCTGGACTTCAATGGGGATGAAGATTTTAGAACCCGAAGACACATGGGTAATGCTGGAAGTCTTTTTCTCTTTCCCTATGAATGGAAAATTCATTCATTCATTTAGCAAACATCTGGTGTCTTTTACGTGCCAGTCACTGTGCTGGGTTTGAAGAATACACAGATAAAAATATGCTCGGTCCCTTCACATAGCTTCTATTCTAAACACAAAGAGAGTTTGTTAGTAGATTATTTATACAGTGTCATGTATAGATGTATAGACTACCTTCTGTACTGGATTGGTTTAAATTAGATGATTTCCATGATGGGACTAGAGGATTTTAAGAATATTTTCCAACTCTTTCTGCAACTGATTTTTTTTTTCTTAGTGTATTAAAAAACACAGCCATTGCACAGAAATAATCTCCCACTTTCCAAACAACCTGATGCTTGTAAACTCCCTCTCAGGTCACACCAGAGGGACGAAATCATTTATAGAAAGCAAATTACTATTAAATCCTAAGCAATTTTATTGTTGAAAGTTTAACCCTATTTATATAATACTGTCACTGATGTGACGTAAATTTCTTTGCCCATTTCAATGTTTTGTCCCTAGTCTACAGATCCTGTTACATCCAGTAGACAGTGACGTGAAGGATTATGAATCCTCCCTGAGGTCTTTTCCGTGTAAAAGAGCTCTGTTGGTTGCTCATCTGTCATCTTTTCAGTGCAGCCAGAATAATCGCTGAGCTCACTGTCCATATCTTATACAATGCGGACTTCATAAATGTTATCTTTTGGATTACAGAGCTGCACACTGACACACAGGTATGTGAAGAGATCTGTATCTGTTCAACACACACACGATTATTATCTTGGTTGTAGTCACCTTAAAAAGTAGAATGAAATTTGTGTTATTTTAATGAGAGATACTGAGATGCTGCTATTCTTTGTGGTTTTCTATTAGGTTCATTTAAAGAAGCAAGCCTGTCCTGCTGTCTTATTTTAATGGTTTAGGATGGATGGAATTTTAATTGTATAGATGCAGCAGATCCTTTGGAAGGAAACCGGATCTACCCCATTAGAGTTTCATAGAGGTTTCAAATAACAGAAATGAATCTGAATCAACCAGCGCCTATTTCATTATGACTGGGGAAAACAAACAGTGTCAATATTTGGTACAAGAGCTCTTCCGTTTTAAAAGAGCAACTTGTAAGAGCCATGTAAGGCAAAATAAAACCTCACAAAGAGAATTTTGAGGGTCGGTAGAGATGATAAAATATTCTAGCACAGAAATCAAAAGACCATTAAAATCTTAAATATGCCATGATTTCAAAAACGTCCCAGTGAGGCTTCCCACACTAAGCGAGGTCATCGTAGAAGGCACGTTTGAATCTGGTTATCTCGGGTTGGAATGACACATGACTGCAGCCACATTCAGGCTCATTACTGCTGAAGTGTGAAGTGTCCACTTGGAAAGAATGCATTCTTTCACACATAAAGATTGCTGCATTCTGAGATGTGGGGTCAGCAATGTGGTTGGATGTTTTTTAGGAGATTAACATCGAACATATTTTCTACAAAGCCTGCTCAACAAGTTAACCACTTGGTGCCAGCCTCCTGGGGGCCCAGGGGACATGGGGCAAGCACTGCTCTGGGGATTTCCAGCATCCTGAGACTCTCCCTCACCCTCACACATAGCGGATCAGGGTCTTCAAGTGCAGGTGACACATACATTGTGATCCACCTCAACCTGATGAAATTGATTTCTCTTAGTACCTATTGCTTCTACATGTGAATAGGCAATCTATAAGTTACATTCCCTGTGTCCCATTTTTAGGATTACTAACCAGCTGATTGCCCATGTGAAGACATCTTTATGAGTGTTTGCATTATCCTGGTGAGAATTTATGTAACTCTTCTAATGTGTAAATTGCTAAACTTTTTCTTCCCCTACCTGAAATTTTGACTTACATGTGTATGGCTTTTGTAATTGCGTGAATGTATTCTATTGGCTATTGATGGTTTCTCTGATTCTAAGAAACACATACTTCTGCTGATCCTGACAACCAGAAAAAAAACAAAAACAAAAACAAAAAAAACAAGTGATTTAAACAAAGCAAGTACAAAGTCATTACAGAGATTTCTTTTTTTTTTATTATGGACTATTCTTAGTTCTCTTTTTCTTTTCTTGGGTTGGAGAATTTTAAATATTTTATACATCCTAATGAAATTAATATTTTCCACTTAAAATAGCTTATCTTGTTGAACTGTGATTGGATTGCTAAATAATTTTTAAAAGAAGATTAAAGTTTCATGCCTTGTCAAGAGGCCAATTAATGTAGCACAGCTAGGCAGGTAGGAAAGAAAAACTTCACCTATCACAAGATAGGAATGTGTTGGTTGATACTCCCTGTCTTCCTTTGAAATCATACCATCGAAATGAAAGTTGTCCCTAGTTTTAATAACCTCCTGACAAGAGGATTCCACTGTTTCTCTGCTATCCCATTTCAATATTTAACAACTTTCTAAAAGTCTGAGCATCTCTTGCTTCAGATTGTCAATTTTTCTGTTATTGTTAGGAAACAGAGGGTCATTCTCTTATGTAATACTCTCCTTATGATTGTGGTCGGGGAGGAGAATGGTGCCCCACAGGAATCTTAGACCTCCTGTTCCATCTCCATCCTTTCGATATACAAAGGGCAGCAGTTCTCAAAGTGTGGTCCATGGACCAGCAGCATCAGCATCTCCTGGGATCTCGTTGTTTTTTGTTTGTTTGTTTGAGACAGATTTTTGCTCTTGTTGCCCAGGCTGGAGTGCAGTGACGCACTCTCTGCTTATTGGAACCTCCACCTTCCAGTTTCAAGTGATTCTCCTGCCTCAGCCTCCAGAGTAGCTGGGACCACAGGCCACCACACCCGGCTGATTTTTGCATTTTTAGTAGAGATGGGGTTTCACCATGTTGGCCAGACTGGTCTCGATCTCCTGACCTAGTGATCCGCCCACCTTGGCCTCCCAAAGTGCTGGGATCACAGGCCTGAGCCCCCGCGCCCGGCCGGGACCTTGTTTAACATGCACATTTTGGGGCTCCATCCCAGACCTACCAATTCAGAAACTCCACGAGTGGGTCCCAGCAGTTTGTGTTTCTACTGGCCCTCCAGGTGGTTCTAATGCATGCTAAGTTTGAAAACCCTTGTTATGTTGGAGGTTAGAATCAGTCAGAAAGAAGACAGAACAATTCAAACTACCCAAAGAGGAATGGACAGCCTTCACCTTCCATTACACTTCAGGTACACTTTGAAGACAATCAAAGAATGCAGACATAGGCCTGCAAATGCCTGTGCCTGCAATTGATCGCAGTTCTTTTTGTATTACTAACGGGAAGTCTTTACATTTTTTTTTTTTTTTTTTTGAGACGGAGTCTTGCTCTGTTGCCCAGGCTGGAGTGCAGTGGTGCGATCTCGGCTCACTGCAATCTCCACTTCGCGGGTTCATGCCATTCTCCTGCCTCAGCCTCCCAAGTAGCTGGGACTACAGGCACCCGCCACCACACCTGGCTAATTTTTTGTGTTTTTAGTAGAGATGGGGTTTCACCGTGTTAGCCAGGATGGTCTCGATCTCCTGACCTTGTGATCTGTCCACCTCGGCCTCCCAAAGTGCTGGGATTACAGGCGTGAGCCACCGCGCCTGGCCTTAAATGTTAAAAGAAAAGAAAATATGCATATAAAGAGATTGCACTTAAAATTAGTCAGCTTGTACTTTGGTAGAAAACAAACTTCTGCAAAATCTGAAGATTTACTGATAGGTGGATGAGGAAGTATTTCTGAAATGTGTTAACCACTCATTTCATTTACCAGAAACTGCTCAGAGCCTCTTGGGGGGGCGATCATTGCAAACTTAACCAAACCAATCGCCTGACATTTCTGCATTGCACATAACTTCTTAAGACTGCCAGTTCTGAATTGTCCATTTTAAACTTTGCATTTATTCTTAGGACATGGGAAGTCTAAAGAAGATTTGGATGTTCCCCGAAACGCTTTCCTTCTTCATTTCCAACTAGCACCAAACTTTTGTCCGATTTTATTTACCTTCAAAAAGTCAGGCTGGGCACAGTGGCTCATGCCTATAATTCCAGTGCTTTGGGAGGCGGAGGTGTGAGGATTGCTTGAGTACAGGAGTTTGAGACCAGCCTGGGTAACATGACAAGATCATGTCTCAAACAAAAAATTTAAAAATTAGCCAGTGTGGTGGCATGCTTTTGTGATCCGAGCTACTCAGGAGGCTAAAGCAGAAGGATTGCTTGAGCCCAGGAGGTGGAGGCTGCATTGAGCTATGATAGTGGAACTGCACTCCAGCCTGGGCAACAGAACAAGACCCTGTCTCTAAAAAAAAAAAAAAAAAAAAACTAGGTGAACATTCACCTACTCTGATCAGAGGCATCCGCTTCCCGTGAGCACTTCTGTGCCTTGAGGATCCTGAGCACATGTGATCATAAGGAAAATTTAGGGCTAATTTTTTAAAAACATAGGGGTTTGGTGAGGGCTCCATTTCTTCCAATGGGCGTATAGTACCCCCCCCCAAAAAAAAAACACTTTTTAAATATGTTGACTAAAAAATGTAAAAGTGATAACTTCCTTTAAAAACTTTGGGCTAGAGTTTATTTAAGTGGAACTTTCTGGTAGCTTTTTGCAACCTGTAATAAACTCATCGGAATGAGTGGGAAATAGATATCATGTGTTTCCTGAGCCTTTCTTGGATCCGTGGCCAGGAAAAAAAGCTGCTGTTCAAGGGGTTAATGGTATCCAAACCTTATTTATATTTGTGTGATTAGGGATGTGCAAAATGTGCCTCTTGCACTCAATCCAGGTTTGTGGAAGATTAGCTGTTCTAAACAGAAATGGAAGAACAGCCCAGAAGAATTGTAAAAAGAATGCGTAGCATGAGCAACAGGATTTTTTTTTTCCTGTGTGTGGCTATGTAGAGGCAGAAAAGGATGAAATGCGGTTTAAAAATTAAATGCAGACTAACTGCTTTCCTCCTCTGGAGAATGCCAGAAAACATTTAATCCAGGAGATACTCCTGACCATTGACCACATTCCACCCACCACCATTCAGTCGGAAGCTTCAGACTCTGTAAAATAGGCGAACGCGGTTATTACTGCAAATGCTATTTGTTGATTTTTTAGGGTCGACAGCCCAATGGGTGAACAGTGCATGATTGAGTATGAATTCATACTGCGTTCAGCTTGTAAAAAAGACTTGCTATGTACAAAGTAGCCTCATCGGTTTGAATGCTTAGGAATTTTTCTAGGGAACAAAACATTATCAAAGACAGCAAAATTAAGGGAACTGAGTAAGATTATTAAAATAGATCATATTAATGCCAAAATCTCTTGTACAAAGAGACCACTTATTCATATATTTATTCACTGAGCAAATATTCATTGTTACCTATTATGCACAGCTAGAGAATGTTAGCTCAAAGTTTTCAAACCATTTTTTTAAAACAAAGATGTTTATATATCCTCTACAGATTCCTAAAGTTGGATCTTATTTTCTTGGTTAATTGTATGTATTGATGGGGAAAATTTTTTAAAGTTATATTCAAATAGATTTCTTTGATTCGCTGGAGAATAAGAATTGGACATTTGCTCCAGGCCAATTGTTCATCTTATCCATAAATACAAAATGATATCACTCAAGTTGTGGGATAACCCCCCAACCCACCCTCAAAGTTTAAGAAAACAGCTACGTAGATAGCATTATGGAATTCTTAAAGCTCCGAGGGGTATGAGAAGACATCAGTTCAATATCTTGAATTTGCAAAAGAGCTCACTGAGGCCCAGTAATCGTAGCTCAAGTGACTTTCCCAAGGCTCCAGAGGCAGCTGGTGGCAGAGCCAATCCCGGCAGCCATGGTCGGTCTTTTCTTGTGTTTCCCTCCAGGTCTTCTGTGTGCATTAAACTCTTACAGAGGTACTGACTTGGTTCCAGACATGTACATGTACATGGGAAGTCCCTGTACTTGGATAGCTCATGGTATTCATATTTGTCTTAGATCTTTCTTCCTTGGATATTACAAAGTGGAAGCTTATGAAGTGTGAAAATTAACCAAAGGATCTTAGAATCCTTCAGATTATTTTCTGAGTCATTCATTATACTTAATAATTGCATTCATTGTATTTTACTAAAACTATGTGTATGAAGCATGAAAATACATTTGTTCTTGAAAGAAGGGAACACTCAAAGTATATGCTACATTTGGCTCTTTCTTATCTTGCTTCTCTGCTACCTAGGCCAACACTGATTCTTGGCGATGGGGTCTCTGAGAGGAAACATCCTTAGCTACACGATCCTGTGGGTATGACAACAGTGGAGTCAGGTGGGGCTGTGATTCAAACCCCGCCACAGCCATACTTTGAAGCCTGGGTCTGAAACTGGGCCCTCATTGAAGTATCTTCAATGTGTAGGGCCTGATAGGTACCCCCATGTGGCCCCCAGGGCCCCCACCATGGCCTGATAGGTGCCCCATTACCTCAGGACAGCTCATGCTTTGGGACGAATCAGTCCCACTTGGTAAATCTCAAGGCTCATACTCAAGGGCATCAAATGCCAGTGTGTAAACTGGGGCTATTCTCCTCTTGAGAAGGCATCCACCTGTCACTGTGTCACAGGCTGCTGACACCTCTCAGCCTACATTCTCAATGACTGTAGCAATGATTCCCAGGTGAACAGAGCTGCTCGCCCAGGCCCCTTTGCTTCTGGCCCCAGAAGTCCAGGACACCTCTCCTAGGTGCACGGCTTCCCAAGCTCCTCTGGGGGTCTTGGGTTGGGATATACTTGCTTGGGGGAGAAAATGGGAGACTATCTAGAAGGAAGGTCTGATTTGGAGGGATGTAGCGCTGGCATGGTAGTTGCTATGTCCACCTTTCCACTGGTTGCTATGGGGTTGAGCCCCAATTCGGGCAAATGTATGTTCCCGGAGAAAAGCATTTTCAGTCGGCAATTTCTGACCCACCCTTTGAAATGACTTGATTCAGATACTGTTTATGAAGCACTCTCCGTTCTGAAATGGGGCCTAAGTTCAGGGTAGCGTTCTTTTCTGCTGTTTCATTTGACTGTAACGGGAGTTACACAAGTAACACAGGGTATAATTTGACCTAATTGATTCCAGGCCTCTTCATTGTCTCTCTAACATCTTCCTCCCTTTATTAAATTCACATCAGTTCACATTTCCCTTCGTTAAACTTCCAGTTAAACTCTTGCAGAGATGAGAATGCTTTCTGCAGATAACTTCAGTAATGGAAGCACCTAATTTTCTGTTTGGGTGATAAAAAGCCTCTGGTGATGAAAATATTTACTTTAAAAAACTGGGATTCTTAACTAAGTGAAAAATGTATATATGAAAATTACTGTTCTGCAAATAGTTAGAACAGGGTAGCGCCTCTGCTCAGAGCTTTGTATCAACATAGGCAGGTGTTCAAATGGAGAGAGCAGGGTGGGGGGCCCAAAGCGAGGAGACTGAGTTTCCAAATTCAACATTTAGCTGTTTTGGGTTAGGGTTGAGTTAGATCAAGGCTTGTACATTTTATATACTTTGACAGAATTGTGTTATAATTGGATTGAGAAAAATGGAAGGACTTTAGGGAGAGGGAGTAATCAGTGAATCCATCTGCGTGTTCTCAGAACTCAGTGAATTAATTCCATATAATAACTATTTTAAATTTTCAGTCTTAGAAAAAGGTTCCTTTGGTTTGCTTGAAGAATACTATCCATTCCAGTTATTAGGAACATTGGCCTAGACACATTTGAAATTCAGTAGACTTTGGGCAACTGAAATTTACAAGATTAAACTATTACAAACTAGAAGAAAATAAAGGTGATGGTTTTAACTGGTCTCTCAATGGAGAAAAGCTTTCTGGCTATAAGTAATAGGAGACTATAATGTACATGTACACATGTAGATACATTTCTTACACATACAGTATATGTAAAGAAATACCCAGATATTAGATGACATAAAATTTTCAGACACATGTCAAAATATAAACAAAACTAACATATTCACATTAACCCTCTGGTATATTTGTCGCAAATATGATAGACGACAAATATGGCAAAGACCTATTCTTATATAAAAAGCCCATATAAATCAAGAAGAAAAATATCAAAGTTGAATTTAAAATATGTAGAACACATGAAAAAGAAACCGAGAAAGAACTATAAATGCCTGTGGTGTATTTTCCACAGCTCTGTGAATTTCATTATTATGTTTCTGAAAGTGCCGTGGTGACCTCACCCACATGATTGACATGGTGCCCATTTGTGAGGACCCACAGCAGGATTTCCCCCAGGTCTGGGCTTTTCCTGGGCTACCTTTCTCTGAGTTCTGTAACTGGCCACGTATCTGTGTTTTCAGTGATTTCTACAAAGGTGAGAAAAAAAAACATGCTGGGTCAGGTGTGATGGCTTATGCCTGTAATTCCAGCACTGGAGGCTGAGGCAGGTGTTCAAGATCAGCCTGAGCAACATGGCAAAGCCCTGTCTCTACAAAAATATATATATATATATAAAATTAGTGGGCATGGGAGTAGATAAGGGATCTTCATGACACATAATTTGTATATCTCTGATTGTGTTTTCTTTTCTCTCTTTAGTTTCTCATTTATTTTTATGATGATATATTATTTGATTTTTATAAAACACCTCCAATACTTTGTGGAATGACATGGGTTTTAAGTAAATCATTACATAAAAATATATTTGAGGCCAGATATGATGGCGTATACCTGTAATCCCAGCACTTTTGGAGGCCAAGGCAAGAGGTTGCTTAACCCTAGGAATCTGAGACCAGCCTGGGCAACATAGTGAGATCCCTGTCTCTACAAAAAAAAAAAAAAAAAAAAGACTATTTAAAAAACTAGCCGAGCATGGTGGCATGTGCCTGTAGTCTCAGCTACTAGGGAGGCTGAGGTGGGAGAATCATTTGAGCCCAGGAGTTCAAGGGTCCAGTGAGCTGTGATCGCACCACTGTGCTCCAGCCAGGGTGACAGAGTGAGACCCTGTCTCAAAAAAAAAAAAAAAAAAAACCAACAAAACCCAGTATAGAAAATATATATTTGAAAATTTCTATAGATACTCCATAGCATCTCCTTGCAATTTATATATATATTTGAAAATTTCTATAGATACTCCATTGCATCTCCTTGCAATTTATTTATTTATCTTTATAATTCCCTTGATTCTGAATACCTGAGTTGGAAACAGTCACTGTATAAGTAGCCAGCTAAAGAGTGACCTCCTCACCCCTACTGCCCCATCAGTCCCTCCCTTTTCTGATTTCCTCTACGGAGGGAAAGCCCAGCTGTTCTTAGATGTTGCGACCACTGGTGGCCAGCTTGGGGACATCCAGGTAGTCCAATCCTTCCTTTCAGGTTGTTGGAAGAATTCAGTTTTGCAGTCATAGGAACAAGGTGCCCCTTTTCCTGCTGACTGTCAGCCAGGGCTGCTCTCAGATCCTAGAAGCTGCCTGTATTTCTCACCAAGTGGCCCTTTCCATCTTCATAGCCAATAACAGCTCATTATGCCTGGGATCCCTCTGCCTCTCTCTTCTGTTACCAGCTAGAGAAAACTACGTGCTTTTAAAGAGCTGCTGAGATTCAATTAGGCCCACATGGGCAATCTCCCTTCTGATTGTACTCAAAGTCAACTGATTAGTAACCTTAATTATATCTGCAGAATCCCTATTGCCACGTAACATAATCAGGACATGACATCTCATCATGTTTATACTCCTGGGAATTAGGGCAAGAAATCTTAGGAGTCCATTTTAGGAATTTGCCTAAAACAGCCAGATGTCAAAAACTCTTAACTTCTCTTCATTCATAAGGTTGTATTTCTTCCACTCCCCGATTTCTGTCTTCCTGTTGTTTGCAGACTTTTGCTGTTCTTTAGTTTGAGTGTTTTTTTCTTCTTTCACAGTGTACAATATCCTTTTAAATCTTATCCTTTGTTACAGTCTCTGAATTCTTCACTAATAACTGTAGGAAGTATCTCTCTCTACCTTTCTCTTCCTCTCATTCTCACTCTTCAAGCCATTGGCAGGAGACATGTAATGATGTGAGGGTCAGGAGGCCAATACACCAGTTCCTGTTCTGTCCCTACATTAAGTATGTAGCTTGATCTTAGTGTCTTGGTCTCCTCAATCAGTAATAACTAATAATTCTCTCTATCTAAATGAAAACACATGGACACAAGGAGGGGAACATCACATACCGGGGCCTGTGGGGGTGAGGCAGGGGAGGGAGAGCATTAGGACAAATATCTAATGCATGCAGGGCTTAAAACCTAGGTGACAGGTTGGTAGGTGCAGCAAACCACCATGGCACATGTATACCTATGTAACAAACCTGCACATTCTGCACATGTATCCCAGAACTTAAAATAATAATAATTTTCTCTGTTTAGAGTATAAAATGAGCCTATTTAAATGTCTTTCAAAATATTCAAATTGTGTGATGCTAAGTTCCTAAATCACCTCTTGTAAGATTATTCTTCCTTTTCTGGGATCCCTTCTCTCATGATATGCCCAAGAATTCCTGGGACTTAAAGGGTCAGCCTTGGTTTCTCTTACCAAGCTATTAGAGTCATTACTCAAAATACCTCCTAGAAGCTGAGGACTCCGGACCTCTACCGAGTGCTGTGGCACCTAAACACTGATGAACTTGGAGATATTTTTGGATGTGCAGCAACTGCCTCTATGTGTGCAGAATAGCAGGGTGACTAAGAGCAAGAACTTCTGAATAAAAAATATCTGGGCTTGAATCCTGGCTCTGCCACTGATAAGCTTTAAGAATTGGAGCAAGTTTCACATCAGTAAATTAGGATAATAATTGGGATTGAGAGAAATAAATCAGATGTTTATAAAAAGCTTATCACTGTGCTTGGCACATAATAAATGTTTAATAAATAGTACCTACTGTTACTTTCGCTGCTAAGAATTAACATGGCAGTGGCAAAACCTTAGTCTTGGTTGAAATTACAGTATTATGAAAATATTTTGGAGGTTAAAATGATCATAGAAGGATCACACAGTTGAATTACAAATTCAAAAAGTTTTAAATACTAAAATTTAAAAACACAAAATACCAAATTAAAAAAAATAGAGAACACACACTGTAATTAGACCCCTAAGAAGGGAAGAAAATGGCTTAATTCATTCCCGTTATAATTAACAGTGGGCGTTTAACAGTAAAGATGTGCTTCGTGTTAACATTTTCCTTTGTCTCCAGTTGCTGGACTTCCTAATACAACCCATTTATCCAAAAATAGAGCAAGAGGAAACAGAACATAGTAGCACTGTAGAAATAAATAGTCGTTCTGGCTGGAAACCAAATGGTTGGCAGGGGCATTTTACTAATCACTGGTGTATTGATGTGGCCTAAGCTGTGCTTGTTGGCAAAATTGTTAGTCTGACTTGGTGACTCTTCAGGATGGGGTTGTAATTTTATTTTAGAATATTTCACACAGTAAAGGACTAAGGAAGTCCGGCCTCCTAGGTTGCAAAGCCATCAGTTAGTAGGTTAGAAAATTGCTGGAGAGGCTTGTGTGTGCACTTACACCATTGTTGAGCATTAATTGACGATGTATTCTGACAAATGGATTAAGAAGGGAGCAGGAAATAGTGGAAACAGAGAAATACATGGAAGTAGTGGAAGAGAATGGAGTTTACATTTGTGTAACTTGTGGGCTCTTCGTTAATCCCCTCCGTAATCCACAGAACAGATATCCTCTCCGTTTTAAAGGTAAGCAGCTTGGGGGTCAAAACAACTCTTCAAGGTCATGCTCATTGATAAGCGGTAGAGCTGGAATTTAAACCCAGGTCTGTGTGACCACAAATGCCATGTATTTTCCACTGATTTGACTTTAGATTTGAAGCAGAAGTAAAATTGGGAAAGTATCAGTACCTTCAGCCATGGCATCACCAGTAGGGGAGATGAAGTTAAAGCAAAATTTGAGAGAATCCCTTCTGGTGGAAGGGCTCTGAGTTAAAGCCCCATCCATAATTGCTTTCTGTTCATGTTGATCTTTATTTTAGACTAATGGTTTGTTTATTAATTAAACTGTGAAAACTAGTTTTACTTGATTAAAGTGCACAGCAGAGTATACTTTGTTTTGGTAGTGATTGTTTTTTCTTCTATTTTTAAACCCTTTAATGTCAGTTTTCCCTTGGAGGGACAATATATTAGATTAAAAAAAAAACACTATGACATTAGGGGAAAATAGTATAGAATGCTACGTAGGCAGAAGTTATTACTCTACTGTTTTTCATATGGCTTATTAGCTGGTCGTTCTTTTTTATTGTGGCAATATTTCAGTTACTAAGATCAGATCCTTCAGTTAACCAGGATTGTCTGTTGTTCTGAACTCTACTTGGAAAAGAAAGAGATCAATAAACTCAGAAACAAAGGCAAACAAAGATACACGTCCTCACCTTCTCATCACGAGTCCACTCGAGAGAAACCAGCTTTCAAAACATTCAGTCTATTTTTTCAATACCTTGCTTTTTAACTTTACAATTTGTAACATGCTTTTAAGTGTGTTAATGAGTTCCTTTGATTATCATGTTTTTTTAATGTGAGAAAAAATAGGCATATGCTGTTCTTCCCAGGTCTTCTGGTGTTCAAAGTTCTATCAACTAAACAACACCGGACTTCTTATCTTTTCAGTGGATGCTTATGTGGAGGTGGTGCAGGATGCTCAATTATTAAAAAATGATGTGATTATATATTAAGGTCAAAAACTGCCTGATGCACATATACACCATGGAATACTATGCAACCATAAAAAAGGATGAGTTCATGTCCTTTGTAGGGACATGGATGAGGCTAGAAACCATCATTCTGAGAAACTATCGCAAGGACAGAAAACCAAACACCGCATGTTCTCACTCATAGGTGGGAATTGAACAATGAGAACACTTGGACACAGGGCGGGGAACATCACACACGGGGCCTGTCATGGCGTGGGGGGTGGGGGGAGGGATAGCATTAGGAGATATACCTAATGTAAATGATGAGTTAATGGGTGCAGCACACCAACATGGCACATGTATACATATGTAACAAACCTGCACATTGTGCACATGTACCCTAGAACTTAAAGTATAATTTAAAAAAAAAACTGCCTGATGTTTTAAAGCTGAATTGAAAGTGTATTTTTAAATTTAGATTTGGCCTTTTGCTAACCAGGATATTAGATTATCTAGAACATCTCCTGTAATGATAGAAATGTAGTGTTGCGAAGGGCTTTGGGAATCATCTTGTACAAATGCCTCACATTGCAAAGTGAGAAAACTGAGGTTTGTGGATGGCAAGCCATCAGTCAGCTTGTCTGGGATGTCATGTTGTGGGCCCAACAGGTGGGTAAATTTAGATCAGGTCACACATTTTTTAAAAACACATTTATAATTGGACTGGATACTTGAAAACTTTTAAAAAGCATAAAATAGACCAAATCCATGGCTTAGACTGTTTTGTTCTGCTGATTTTTCTCAGAATTTACAAAATACAGAGGATTGCAGCAGATCAAAAATAAGCAAATACATACGAATTAGAGCCGGAGAAGCTTTCCAGATTTCCTGATCTTACTACCCTACAAGTATGAAAAAGCGTTTCTAAACATGTCTTTTTTTAATGTCCAGATGAGCGTGGCAACCTCGTGTTTGTTTTATACTTTTGGACATTTTATATTCCACTCTGCTAAAGGGGACTTGGGGTGAAAAAACAGAAAAGATTTTGGAATCTTTAATACTCCCTGTAGAATCATGTTATTTAACTTACGGCCACAACTTGTGGAATATTTCAGCACTTGTAATTCTGATTTGGAAAGTGTTTTTGTTTTTTCCTTCCAACTTGCTAGCAGCTGTAGGCAGTAACTGACATCTTTATATAAGTTGCACATTGTCGACATAGATAACTGGACAAGTTCTTTAGAGTGGCCTGGCACTTTTAGAGGTTTCTTTTCCTGCTAGACGGTGTTTAATCATGAAACAGCCCCTAGAGGGAAGTGCTTCTAGCTGTCTCCATCACAAACAAAGCCAGCACATTGGCTCAAACCAAGGAGCCTCCTCCAGAGCCTGAGGTCCTGGAGCCTTGCCCCGTAGCCCTTGCTTTCGAACGAACAGGGGATGTGTAGCCACCTATGATCTGACGTCAACTGTCAGGTCACACGCCTCATGCCTAGGTCAGAGGTACATCACTTTTAGACACGTTGATACTATCAAGAGAAAGGAAAAGACCATCAGGATCTGGGGAAAGGAGATCTTTTTGAGCCAATGATTGCATTTTATAAACACGTGAAATTGGCAAGACATTCTTTCCAGATTTCACAGAGGGATATCCCATGTCCAACCAGGGTAAGACATGAGGACATGAGTAATTAGAAGGAGAAACATTGTTCATAATGACAAGGTGGAATGTGAAAATTGGCTGGAGCAGAAAGGGGGAAAAAGACAAGCTGCAATGTGAGATTTAGGCACACGGACAGGCGTGTGGTGTCTTTGTGTGTGAGTACATATGTGAGTGTGTGACTGTTCACGCGTGCACATGTGACCTCTAGCCTACCAGATCATGTGAGGCTTTAATGAAGAGATGTTCTGTGACAGTAGGGTGACCAATTTGTCCTAGTCTTACCAGTCTGTCCCAGTTTTAGCAGCTGGAGAGGATGATCAGATGAAATTCAAACCTGAGTATACTGGGTATAATTGCATATATACTTCATTGTCTCCACAGTGAGTTTGTGTAACTTGTAGGTTACACAAATTGCTGGCTGAAGTTCATCCAGGTCAATTTATGTGCTAATGTTTTAGGGATTGCATGGCTGATAACAGTATTTTTTTTTACTATCAGATCCAGAAAACAATTGAATTTGAATTTGGCAAACGGAGATAAACAGGGAGAAGGAGAAGTAAAAAAGGGATGTAAGGTGAGAGAAAGGAAGAAAGGGCAGGGGAAAAGGCCTCTAAGCCTCACTGGGAAGGTCCTGGTAATGTCACTGAACCAACATGAGCCCAACCACAGGGACCAAGAATCTGCTCTGGAAATCCTGTTTAGTTGTATTTAAGTTTTTTTCCCTCCAGTTACCATTTTCTTCCAAAACTCGGCATGTAAGTGAAGATGGTCTTTAAATCCCAAATGTTGTTTTTCCATCTTCCAGCTGGAGTTGAGGTAATACTGTGATATTCAAACAGAAACAGAAGCTGCATTTTTTGGGTTATTTTTTTCTAGCAGCATTACCATAAATTGGACTGCAGTGAGTAATCTTTTAATCAGATGGAAAGAGGCATTCCAAATATGTTTCTAGTCATCTGAGAGTATTTAACAACTTCTTTAAGAAATAAAGTTAAGCGTTGGTGAAAGTGGGGATATTGGTGGTCTGTTTAAGTGAAATACTTTTAAACTTTTTGTTTTAAATAATGTAGGTGTGTTTTATTACAAATAGAATGTACTTAGTATGAAGAATTTATAAAATAGAGATAACCAAAAATAAGACAATAGAAATTATTCATACTCCATCATCCAGCTAACTACAATTTTGTTTCAGCCTTTTAAAAAGTATGTGTATATACCTTTTAAAATGTGTGCGCATATACAAATGGCATCACCCCATACATGTGATTTTGTAAGTAAATTTTTAAAGGTTTGCTCTCTTTTATTTTGAGATTGCTTTGGGTATTGCAGCATTCCTAATACAGGACTAAAACTTTCACCTCAAGATGATAGATCCCCACCCAGGTGCATTGGTGATGGTTTGGGAAGCTGTGACCAAAACTCCACAAACCTCGCAAATCGAAAGCTCTGAGAAAAGTGTTTTTCTGGCTCTCAGGACTTGCTGATGACTGCGCATTGGCTCTTTTTGCTTCACGTGACCCCTTCTGTCCCCACCAAAGGGAGTTCTACCTGGGGACCTTTATAGTGCTCCAGTTGCCTTATGGCCTGGGAGCCCTCAGCATCTTTCTGTCTGCCTGCCTGGAGGAAATTAGGTGGGGACAGTGAACTAGAGCCTGGCCCAGCTGCTCATTCCCCGAGGCAGGTGAGCATGCCCTGGGTGGAAGCCTGCAGCACATTTTTCTAGGAGCTGAGTTGCTCGTTCTTCATCTTTCCCTTATCCCCTAGCACGTGTGTCTTAGGCAGCAGTCCCAACCTTTTTGACACCAGGGACCAGTTTTGCAGAAGATCATTTTTCCATGGACCAGGTGGGGAGAGGGGTGGTTTGGGATGAAACTGTTCTACCTCAGATCACCAGGCATTAGATCCTCATAAGGAGCACGCGATCTAGATCCCTTGCGTGCCCGGTTCACAATAGGGTTTGTGCTCCTATGAGAAGCTAGTGCCAAGGCTAATCTGACAGGAGGTGGAGCTCAGGCGGAAATGCTCATCGCCAGCCATGCACCTTCTGCTGTGCGGCCCAATCCCTAACAGGGCACAGGCCAGTGCCTCGGGTCTGCAGCCCTGGGGTTGGGGACCCCTCTTCTATGGGACATCATTCTGCCTGTTGTGGGCTGTTTCTCCAGTGGTCCCTTTCTTCCAGGGCAACTTCAGCCTTCTTGAGCTGAATATGACACCAGCCTTTTAAAAGCTTTCCACCTTGTTCTATCCAGGTCTGGCAGTTTGACCCAAGAACTGTGGGGATTGGGGCCCTAAAGGACTCTCCTGTCCCCACCCAGAGGTGGCTTCACCTAGGCTGAGTGGCAGAACTGATGTTTGCTTCTGGGTTCTTGCATTGTGCCCATGACTTTTGAGCCTTGGGCCAACTCTTTTGTCATCTCTGCTCTCAGAATTACTCAAGTGAGCTGGTCATGGTTGCTCACACCTGTAATCCCCGCACTTTTGGAGGCTGAGGCAGGAGGATCACTTGAGGCCGGGAGGGCAGCATCGTGAAACCCCATCTCTACAAAAAAAACTTAAAAAATAATAAAAGAAAAATTAAGGAATGACTCCTGTAGTTATCAGTAGGCATCATAGTGTAATGATGACTGTGTGGGTTTGGGATCATGTCCCAGTTCTGCCCTCATCAATCACATGACCTTGAGTAAGTTACTTTCTTCTTTGAGAGTCAGTTTTCTCCCAAACTGCAGTGGGTATAGTAATGGTGACTACCATGTGTGGTGATTATAAAGATGCAGTAAGATCGTGCACGTATGCCACTTTGCAAACCATTTGGCTTACTGTCAGGAGTCAGTATATTCATTCTTAAGCAAGACATTCTCCACTGTCTAAGACTATTCAACACAAGGCACACTGAAAAGGTCTATACAAAGGGACTTTGGCTGTTCGGAATGTGAAGGGGAAAGTTGCAGGGAATGAGATTTAACCTAAAATAGGGCTTACGGTTATGAATTTTAACTATCCACATTCCCTCTACCCAGTGAAACCATCAACTGACTGCACATTGCCATGGACTGCGGGAAGGACTTTTTTTTTTTTGAGACAGAGTTTTGGTCTTGTTGCCCAGGCTAGAGTGCAATGACACGATCTCGGCTGACTGTAACCTCCGCCTCCCAGGTTCAAGCAATTCTCCTGCCTCAGCCTCCCGAGTAGCTGGGGTTACAGTCATGCGCCAGCATGCCCAGCTAATTTTGTATTTTTAGTAGAGATGGAGTTTCACCATGTCGGTCAGGCTGGTCTCGAACTCCTGACCTCATGTGATCTGCCCGCCTCGGCCTCCCAAAGTGTTGGGATTACAGGCGTGAGCCACCGCACCTGGGAAGGACTTTTAAGCAGCCCCAGCATTTGAAATGGGACGTGGTCTGCAGAGACGGGGTGCATTCTTTTCTCTGTCATCTTTGTGCAGTTGCCTTTGCGCACTGGATCAGGTCCCTGAAAATCTTCTTTCCCCTCTTCCCTCCTCATGCCTGCAGCCCAGTTCCTGAACCACCTTGTCTGGCACTGATTGCAGCCAGCAGTGGTGCCACCTCTCTGCTCTATTTCTGTGGGTTTTATTTCTATCCCAGGAGCGTGTGTACAAATACCTTCTTCCCCTCCCTCAAGCCCACCCTGGCTCTGAGGTCTCCATCCTCTTCTTACGGTGCTATCGAAACCCAGGTGCTCTCCTTTTTCTCACTACCTTTTAGATGCTCCATCCTAACTGTTGGGAACAGCAGTACAAAATGAGGGAAAATGATACAAGTGACCAAAAGGGTGATGAGACTTTCAAAAACCTGAGTTCCAGAAGGCACCAGCGTCAGCAATTCAGAGTGTTTTGGATCTTAAGCCATAGCAAGTAGTTCCTCCAGGCCATTCCCTTGTGGAAACCTCAGCAGGACCCCCCATGCTACAGTAGGATTGGTGCTGGTGTGTGTGTGTGTGTGTGTGTGTGTGTGTGTACACTGGTAAATAGGGCTCTTTTATTTCTAGCACTGGTCTATTCCGAAGTTTCCGAATATAGAATTACATATTACAGCAGGGCTGCTTAGCATTCTTGTAACATTCTGAACCCCAAGATTTTCTGTGTTATATTCTCCCAGATCCCTCACTTTCTTTTTCCATGGAAAATGTTCTGAGTTGGGGGATTGCAGTTACCACCACGACACATCCCAAACATTTCCTGAGCATCTCCTGCAGATGATGATGAGGCTGACCGAATTGTGGGCTCTGCTTTGTTCCAAGGCAGTGGACAAACAAATTACAACTTCCACTTACAGAATATTGTACTGATACTCCTTGAAATGCTTGCACGTATATTGCTTCATTTTAGCATTGGACAGCTCTTTGAGGCAGCTGAGTCGTTATTACCTCCCTTTAGCCAGTGAAGAAAATAAATTTGAGAAGGTTACTTAAAGAATTATTGACTATCAGCTATGTGACATACACATGGGATATGAAAAGGCACCACACGAACTTCTTGCACTCATGAAACGTGCATTCTAGTGGAAGAAGTAACAATAAATTAATAAATTCAATGTAATGCCAGATAGTGACCAATGCTATGGAGACATGTATTTTAAAAAGCAGGCATTTTAAGAAGATGGAATATGACCAGACACGCTGTGTTAGGTGGGCAGGTCTACCTAACACAGAAGGTCTCTCTGAGGAGATGATATGTGAGCAGAGATGTGACAAGGGGAGAGAGAAAGCTGTGTGGCTGTCTGGGGTAAGAGCATCTGCACTGAGGAAATAGCATGTGCAAAGGTCCTGTGGCAGGAGACTGGCTGGGGCCTTCAGCGTTTCCCTGCTGAGAAGCTGCATCAGTAGAATGAAGCTAGGTCAGAGAGCAAGCCAGGGCCCTACGTGGGTTAGGCTTTGTGTACCACCCTAATGATTGTGAAAAATATCCTGAAAAGGTTTTTGCTCTGAGGAGGAGGACTTTTGAGGGTTACCTACTGGGAATGATATCATCTGGTTTATATTTTAAAAGGATCCTTCTGGCCACTGTGTAGAGAATAGGCTGGAGGGGCAAAGTAGAACGAAAAAGGCATGTTAGGTGGCTGTTGCAGTGGTTTAGATAACACGTGGTGATGGTTTAGTCCACAGTGTTAGTGGTGGAGGTGGTGAGCAGATTGGGTTCTGATAGATTTTGAAGACAGGGCAGGCAGGGTTTGCTGGTATCGTGGAGGCAGGTGTCCAAGAAAGACAGGAGTCAGGGGGACCCTGAGCTCAGAAGAATTCAAGAAATCATATAGTCATGTTGTGGTTGGCTGAAGATAGATCTAGACTTCCTGATTGGCCCAGATCTCCCGGCGATCTTTCCAGGGCCACTTTGAGAAAAGGCAGTGAGTAGCAGGGGTCTCCGTCTGGCTTGGCACGTTCTCCTTGAGGCCATTGTGAGTCCTCTAAGAAGGGACTCTGTCTCTGTCAACCCACCTTTGACCACAGACGTTTACTGATCCTTTCTGATTGATAAACAATAGAGGGAGGAGGTTGTGTGATCTTTTAGTTTATCTCAAGGATATCAAAGGGGAGGGGAAGCCCTAACTGAATATCTAGCTAAATAGGAGATACCATTCAGTCTATTTGTAGTGTATTTTAAAGCCTGTTTCATGTGCAAATGTGAACTACACAGAGGTAATCTGATAATCCCAAAAGGGTAATCTGATAATTCCAAAAGGGTAATCTGATAATCCCAAAAGCTTATTAACATACCTTGTAGATAATAGATATCCAGTTAGTATTTGTTGCATTTGGTGATTTGTGGTTGAATATTGAGTGTTGATATTTTCTGGAACCTTACATTCAATTCTCTTCCCTATATTTGTGGTTAGAGTCACACTTCACTTTCAGATGGGATGAGTGTCAGTGTTTCCAGTATTTTCCAGATGAGGAAACTGAGATGGGAAAAAGGGAAAAGGTAGGCGTTTAACAAAGGCATTTCACACCACTGGCTTATTGTCGATGGAACAGGCAGAAGAATCTTCCTGCTGTATCCCAGGCATTCACTATCGGGATTCACACCCTGTTGTATCACTGAAAAATGCACAGACTTCAGCTGGATGAGGTGCTCATGCCTGCAATCCCAGCACTTTGAGAGGCCGAGGCCAGAGGGTTGCTTGAGGCCAGGAGTTCGAGACCAGTCTTGGCAACATTGTGAGACCTCATTTCTGCAAAAAAATATTTTGAAAACTAACTGGGTATGGTGGCACACACCTCTAGTTCCAGGAGTTCAAGCTTACGTGAGCTGTAATCACATCACTGTGCTCCAGTCTGCTCAACAGAGCAAGACCCCATCTCTAAAAGGAAAGAAAAAGAGAAAGGAAAGAAACAATGAATGAAAATGTGTAGACTTTAATTCACACTGACCTTCTAAGTTTTTCTTTGGTCTTTATTGACATTGTTATGTCACAACAAAATCTGGCCATCTCTGAGAACTTATGAAACTTTAGTGGTTTTAGGCCAGGCGTGGTGGATCACACCTGTCATCCCAGCACTTTGGGAGGCTGAGGCGGGCGGATCACCTGAGGTCAGGAATTCGAGACCAGCCTGACCGACATGGTGAAACCCCATCTGTACTAAAAATACAAAATTAGCCAGGCATAGTGGCGCATGCCTGTAATCACTGCTACTCGGGAGGCTGAGGCAGGAGAGTCACTTGAACCTGGGAGGCAGAGGTTGCAGTGAGTCGAGATCGCGTCATTGTACTCCAGCCTGGGCAACAAGAAAGTCCATCTCAAAAAAAAAAAAAAAAAAAAAAAAAAAAACCAAAAAAAAACTTTAGTGTTTTTCAGAGACATAGTGTTTCCCCAAGTTGTCATTTGAAGTACACACCCCTTCTTCCAACCACATGGGCGTCAGCAACTCCACTGTGATCAAAAGGCAGCCTGTCTGACAGAATATTCCCCAGTCTTCTTCCCTATCGGCATTTTGAGGCAGGGACACACTACAGCAAAATCAGTCCAGACCCTTATATAAAATAACTCTTCCATCCACCACAGTGGCCAATATTTCCTTTTCCTGCCTTGGCCCTGCCTGATCACACACACCAGCTCTGCAGCCAGAGGACCCCCATGGGTGAAGTGGGCTCCGGGTACCCTGTGAGTTGAGACCACGGTCCCCCAGGAGCATGCAGTGGTGCCTGAGGGTGGTTGGCAGTGGTGGTGGCTGTGTTATGTGTCCTCTCTCTGTCTGCGAGTCTGGTTGGGTGGACTTTGTCCTTGGTTCAAAAAGCTTTCAGGGATCAGCTCCCTGTTCTCTTACTCACAGGTCGCTTCTAGTCAAGTTTCTTCTGCTGTAGTATTCACGTTCACTTTCTTCTGTTCTGACTGTCCTCTGTGGCATACACCTTTGATGTATTGATCTCCCAGGTGGCTTCCTAATCCTCAGGGTGCTGCAGAGGTCAGAGGGGCAGTGTGACCACACACCTGGAGGGGCCTGGGGAAGTGCCTTTTGTCAGCCCAGGTTTGAATGACCTGCAGGCTAATTATGTTACTTACGACTTATGTTGCACTGCGCTCCTTACTGCCAACCTCTGGGCGTTTGAAGGTTATAAAAAGAGAAAAATCAAAACTCAGACCATCAATTGCGCTGATTACTAATCACTTTGGTGGGAGATTTTGTGGGAAAGACACTAATAGTCAAAGGTGGTTTGAACAATCACCTGTGACTTAACCTCATTCCGACTTTTCTTTTGACTACTTATTGCCAGCACCAGACAGGAAGAGCAAAAGGCAGAGCAAAGCGTCTGCTGCAGGTGAATCAAGATGTAGCATGATCTTGTCCCAAATATGCACGGCCACACAGTCACCTCTCGTGGGAGCACAGTCCTGTGTGTTTGCCTATCCACGCTGCATGGCTGATTCCTTTCTTGATATATGCTTCCTGTCTTTTGTGGGGGGAAGGTGCTCTTTGGCATCTCCAGACAGACCCCTCTCCACTCCTCTCCTATCTCTTGTCTTCTTTTGCCCTATGAGCCATGATGTTTTAGAATTTCCATGCCTCATTGAGGCTGGAATGTTGGTACAGATCCACCACAGCCCAGCATCAACCTGGAAACCAATGCAGCTCTCCTTGGGGGCTTGCTGCCCGTATCTACAGCTTTCTTCACTTTTTCCCCAACCTGCGGAAAGGCCTGTTTGCTGATCTCATCAATCTGTGATTTGAGATCTTGAAAGAACCAGGATCTTGTGACTTGGCAGGGGGAGCTACCCGCCATGTAGCCCCACCCTGTGCCCTCCCTGCCCCCGTCGCCCCCTGTGTGGACCTGCTGCGCTTCAGGGGAAAACAGCATGTTAAGTGAGCAGTTTAGCTTGGACTTAATCCGGAGGCAAATCAAGTAACTTTATACTGAGATACTCTCTCCATTGTGTTCTCAGGAAGATGAAGTGAATCACCAGAGCAAAGAATGTGCTCTCTGGTGCTACACCAATAATAAAGTACAATGTTTTGAATTAGAGGAGGGAGAGAGAGTAACTGAGAAACCTTTGGCTGGTCACTTTGTTGTTCCTTGTGGCTCCCCCTTCCCTTCCCTCAGATATATACTTGGATAAGAATTTCCTTCTCCAGCCCAGTATTTCCTAAACTCAATCCTGCAGTAAAATGACAAGGCCGTGTTAGACATGGAAATTATTGCAGAGCAACAAATCCAAGATTGTTATTTCACCAAAGGCCCCAGGAAGTGGAGATGAAGCACTGTGAGAGCATAAGCCTCCAGCTCAACCCAAATGTGTTTTTCTTGCCCCACTTGTTAATTAGTAAATCAAAACCAAATGAAAAATGCAAATAAGTGCATGCCACAAATCTGTCATACTTGAATGTTTCCCAGTTTATTTCTGTCTTTCTGACTTTATCCTGTCCATCATTCTCGTCATCTGTGAGTAAAAGCACCCAAAAGCACCTTGGTAGATTGGAGTCAATTTGGGTCTTATACATAAAACTCCCTGACAAATGACAGCGTTCAGGTAGGGATTATTTAGTTAACTCAGAAGTTATGTGATTTATATTTTTTAAGAACAGAAAGATGGGAGTGATAAGGCACTATTTTTCCCACTCTTTTTTAAGTTTCTTACAGGTGTTTTCTGTTTTTGTTTTGTTTTGTTTCTAAATCATACATTCAAATGCTTGAGCCTGGTGAATTTTTTGTTAGCTTGCTTGTTTTTGGTCATTTAGGAAGCATTGCCTATTCAGATAGACATTTACAATCAAATAGGGCTGAACACACCAGCACAGCTGTTGCTCAGAAGGGACCAGGAGGCCTGGTTGCCCCAGAAAAGGAAAGATATTCTCCAAGAACAGTCCTGGGAGAAGCATTTTGTTGTGTTTTTGCAAGGACGTGGGGATCCAAGTTTTGTCTATTAAAGGAAAGGAATGGCCCTGTTCTGTTTGTGTGTTCAGAGCGCACGACTGTGCTCAGAGACGTTCGTGCACCCTGCGGTGGTATTTTTCCATTGTCTTGTTTAGAACCCCTGGGCATTTAGACACATGTCCTGCACACAGCTCAGCATCTGTGATCACATGGTGGTTTAGAACTGAGGTCTTGGTTCTAAACCAAGGAAAGATTCAAGTGTCTGTCCCTTGCTGCTTCCAGGCCAGGCCAGCCAGCTCTTGAGAAGTGTGGCTCCTTCAGGTCCGGATGGGTGGCTCCCTCATTCAACAGACATATACTGGACACCCGCTGTGTGCAGGTACTGTTTCGGGCACTTGGACTGCATGACGCAACAAAACAAAACTCCTTGCCTTCCCTTGTGGGGCATACGTTGGAGGGGAGTTTAGCCCTCAGCAGGAGCATGCCTGTTTTCTTTCTCGCTGGCTACCGTTTCGGTGTTGTTGAGGTGAAGAGGGACAGCCGTGTGCAGATGCCCCCAATTAGGGACATGTTCTGACCACGGCTGCCCAGGGCTCAGGCCAGCCTGGGCCCATCACGCGGACCAGAGGTTGGACGGAACCATGAGAAAAGACTCTCCCCGTGTCCCAGGGCTTGGCACAGTGGTGCTGTGCCGCGAATAATAGGTCATCTGATGCGGTGTAATTTAATAGGAATATGAATCCCCAGTAACCCTGGGAACCAAAGCAAGGAATTGGCCTCTCAGTTACTTTTAACTTTCAAAACTTGAACGTTTCCTTAAACCAAATAGCTCCATCGTCATGGTCAGAAGTCCACTGTGGAGAAAGGCAGGATTTAGTGTTTATTTAAGCTGCCACCCAATGAGAGAAACTGTTGCCCAGTGGAGTTTGACTCTCAATTTTTCAAGGAACGATTTTCCATCTTGTGGATTGTTTATGTATGTCTTCTCTCTCTCTCTGTCTTTCCTTCCTTCCTTCCCTACCTCCCTCCAGAAATGTTGATGGGAGCAGGAAAATTTATCGGCCAGGTAAGGGTGTATATGAAGAAAAACCTTGATGGTAGGGATCCTGATAAGTAAGGCTCTTAAAAAGAATGCAGTTAGCCAGGCACAGTGGCTCACACCTGTAACCCCAGCACTTTGGGAGGCTGAGTCAGGATGGTTGCTTGAGGCTGGGAGTTCAAGACCAGCCTAGGCAATGTAGTGAGACCCCATCTCTACAAAAAAAATAAAAAACATTAGCTATGCATGGCGGTGTTTGCCTGTAGTCCTAGCTACTCAGGAGGCCAAGGCAGGAGGATTGCTTGGGCCCAGGAGGTCGAGGCTGCAGTGATCTGTGATTGCACCACTGCACTCCAGCCTCGGCAACAGAGGGAGACACTGTCTCAAGTAAAAATGCACCATCTGGTGCCATGTAGCACTGTTGGGCATCTGCAGAGCATTTTGGTCACAGGGTCTTCTTTGCCTCCCGCCTCTTCATATGTAGATGTTACTACCCCACAAGCAGAGGGAGGTTGGTCACCAAATCCGTAAACATGGGCAAACCCACAATAAATGGGTTATTGATACTACATTCCAGTATACAGTAAGATACTCTTGTCTTTGTTTCCAGATTTTATGGCCACTCTGTAGAAGCTTCAAGGAACTGAAAATAGTTAAGTCATTTGGTGCAGCTAAAAAGAGACATTGCTGCCTTTTGATCTCACATCTTCAGCCTGATGGTCCTGTGTTCTCTTCATATTAGACTCCTGACTTTCAAAAAAGAGACAATCACCATTTGACTAGGGCTCATCACTTTTCGACTTTTTCAGGATTTCTTTTGGCAAGAGCACACCGTCTCTCTCTCACATGAGCTCACTCTCTCCTCTCTCTCTCATATCCATGCTCCTCTTCCTACAGTGCTGACCTGTGAGGTATCCTTTTTTCTTTTGACTCTCATCAGTCTACAACCTCTGTCTATTTCTCCTTCTCTTAGTCTCTCTGTGACTCCCCTGGATTAAACCTTGTTTCTGCTCAGACTCAGCAAATATTCATTGTGAGCCTACTATGTGCCAGGTGCTGTGCTGGGCTTATCACTCAGTATTCACTGATTCCCCAGCCTCTTTCTGCTCAGAGGTCCTACATAGCCTTGGGGTGAGGGTGTTTAGCTAATCCCCTTGTGTTTGGGGTGGGCCGTAAATGAACTCTGATGGACCATCCTCAGCCCCTCCAGAATGACCTCTGATGAATCAATGGCTGAGAAGGAGAGATGGAGAGTGTATTAGTCCATTTTCAAATTGCTGTGAAGAAATACCCAAGACTGGATAATTTACAAAGAAAAAGAGGTTTAATGGACTCACAGTTCCACATGACTGGGGAGGCCTCACAATCATGATGGAAGGCAAAGGAGGAGCAAAGGTACACCTTATATGGCGGCAATCAAGAGAGAGCACGTGCAGGGGAACTGCCCTTTATGAAACCATCAGATCTCATGAGACTTATTCACTATCACAAGAACAGCACAGGAAAACCCACCCCCACGATTCAACTGTCTCCCACCAGGTACCTCCCACAACACATGGGGATTATGGGAGCTACAGTTCAAGATGAGATTTGGGTGGGGACACAGCCAAACCATATCAAAGAGGAAGAGCAAAAGAGAATGGAAGAGGTATATGCCCCAAAGAACTGAAAACACGTACTCACATACAAGTACATGCATGTTCATAGAAGCACTATTCACAATAGCCAAAAGGTGGAAAGAGTCCAAATGTCCATCGATGGATGAATGGATAAACAAAATGTGGCATGTATCCATACAATGGAATGTCATTCAGCCATAAATAAGGATGGAGTGCTGACACACGCTACAACATGGATGCACCTTGAAAACATGACGCTAAATGAAGCCAGTCACAAAGGATCACATGTTGTGTGATTGTTTTCATGTGAAATATCCAAAATAGGCAGATCCAGAGAGGCAGAACACAGAATGATGGTTGTTACCAAGGCCGCGGGGGAGGAGGAAATGGGGAGCTTTTGCTTCATGGGCTTTGTGTAGAGGCGATGAAAATGTTTTGGAATCATTTAGAGGTAGTGGATGCACAACATTATGCATGTACTAAAACGCCACTGAATTGTCCACTTCAAAATGGTGAATTTTATGTTATGTAAATTTTACCTCAATTGAAAAGAATGAAAGATAAAGGAAGGAATGTGTTAGGGGTCTATTGCTTTGAATTAAGGATGCAATTTAGAAATCTCGCCTGACTTTCCTATGCATGGTGACCTTGTGATGTGGCTTGAGTATAATTGAAGTAATTTGAGTAGATTAATTTCCTTCCTTGGCTTCTTAAAATTTAACGTGCTTGAAGTTTGCATCCTGAATTTAGAATGCAAAGCAGTATGTGGATGAGTATTCTGGGCCAATAGTGCTGCTGCTTAAAACAACAAACCCGGACAGATGTGTTCAGCAGGTTCTCCAGCTTAGCTGTTTGCATCTTGGAGAACTGTTCCTGGGTCCTGGGGAAAGACCACTGGGGCTGGGGTCAGAAGCCTGAGTTCTGTTCTGCCTCGTTATGCCCATGGGGGATACTGCAGAGCTCAGGAAAGAGCACGAAGCAGGACCCAGCCCTGGCTCACACGTGCATTTAACACACATTCTTGGACACCATGTACTAAGCCTTCTATGGGATATATGAAGGTGAACATGACATGGACCCTGCCTTTGAGAGGCTTGCAGCCCAGCAGGTAAGGTAGACACGCAAACAGCTGATCGTTTTGGTATAAGGTAGGGGTTTGATGCTGAAGATCTTCATGGGACCTTATAGAGGTCTAGAGTTGAGGGTACTAAAACTACCTGGGGGTGAGGTTTGGTGGAAGAAGGCAACTAAGGAAGGCTTCCTGGATTCAATCTTAAAGGAAGATTTAAAATATTGCTGAATTACTGCAATAAACCAAATGTTTGTTTCCACACCCCTGCAAATTCATATCTTGAAACCTAACCCCCAAGGTGATGGTATTAGGAGGTGGGGCCTTTGGGAGGTGATTAAGCCCTCATGAATGAGATTAGTGCCCTTATTAAAGAGACCCCAGAGAGCTGCCTCACTGCTTCCACCATGTGAGGGCACAGCGAGAAGACAGCCATCTATGAACCAGGGAAGAGGCCCTCATCAGCACCTTGGTCTTAGACTTCCAGCCCCTAGAACTGTGAGAAATACATTTGTGTTGTTTGTGAGCCACCTAGTCTATATTTTGTTACAGCAGCCCAAATGGACTAAGATAATTACCCATTGCGTATTGCAAGTAGGTGGTTAGAGGAGCAGCAAAACAGGAACTGTTAAAACTGAGTGAAAACATGCTTACGAAGAGTTTGTTTGTTATTTTGCACCAAAGCATTAATAATTAGAAATAAGAACACTGATGTACCTACCCTTGTTTTATGGCTTTAATTATTTAGGATGATGTAGGGGCACCAAGCCTTTTCAAAATTTGGGTTCTGTAACAGTCTCAATCCAGGAAGTAAGAGAAGGAAAGCTCACTTCCAGAGCAAGTATATTGTATGAGGAAGGCGAAGTCACGAGATCCTGGGCAGTGTGGTGGGACAAATAGAGCAATTTAAGACCTTCAAAGGTAGAGTTTAAGGTGGAAAAGGGTGAGGGACGAGGGTGGGAGGTGGCTGTGGGGTACAGGCTGAAGGGCTCTTGGCAGGCCTGTTACAAGTCAGACTTGTGGCCCTGGTACTAGCTGCAGTGTGGAGAGAGTGGATGGACATGGGGCAAAATGCGAGGCAGTGGGGCTGAGGCTCTGCATGAGGGCAGTGGTAGTGAAGGGAGTGGGACCCACTGGGTTTGAGACACTTCTAGAATGATGCTGTCCAGTAGAACTCTCTGAGATGATGGAAGCATCCAACGATGTGCTGTCCAATACAGGAGCCACCAGACACGTGTGACTCTTGAACACTTTCAACGTGACTGATGTGACAGGAACCAGATTTTACATTTTAATTTATTTAAATTTAAATAGCTCCCCGTGGCTGTAGCTTCTATATTGGACAGTATAGTTCTAGAAAGTAAAAGCAACAAGAGTTGATGATTAATTGGGCAATTTAGGGTGGCAGGGTAGACAGAGCTAGAGACAGAGGGGCAGGTTAATTGTAGAGGGGGGAAAGATGAGTACCACTGTGTGCATGTTGGCTCCAAGTGCGAGAGACATCTGGGGGAAGAAGTATGCCCAGCAGTAAGAAACACAAGCCTCTTTGGAGAACGCTGGGCTGGAGATAGAAATTTGAGAGCTTTCACTGTTAACTATGATAGGTGAGATCATAAAACTGAGTAACACAGGGAAGCCACTTCACTGCTTTTGGCCTCAGATTCCTGTTGATTTGATGGTGGTCATAATATTTGCTCTGCCTACCTTCTGGGACTGTTCTGAGAAATTCAGATGGGATTACGTGCATGAAAATGCTTTGTAAACTCTTCAGACATTAGGCAGAGTTTATAACGTCTTTAGGAGTGAGAGGAATGTGTCCCACATGTTATTTTCCAAACATGAAAGATAAAGACTTCAAATTCTGGAAGTATTGCAGAGTAGATCATCTGCAGGGCCTCCTGCTAAAAAACAACAAGATCCAGGATAAACAAAAGCAAACTTGCCTAAAGTATGAGTGTCACGGGCTCAGGGACAGCTTTCAGGACTCCCCTGTGGGAGTTTCCATGAGCAAACAAACATAAAAGTTGGGTTTCTGTGAATGCAAAGACCAACACTAGCGCTGATCCTGAGACCAGCTTGGGGTCTGGGACAGGGTAGTGGGGAGCTGTCCCTGAGGTTCCCACATTAAGCCGGGACTGTCAAAGGGAGATAAAGTGGTTCTGGCTGGTGGTGTTCCTCACAAGAACAAATGCTTATCTTATTTTTTTTTTTTTTTTAAGGAAAAAAAAGTAACCCAATTTAAATATTCAGGATGAATTTCAATTAAAAACTACCAAAAAATCAAAAATCTTCAAACACACAAGGAAATACACCACCAAAATGTGTATCATCAGAGTGACAGGAGAGTAATTTCAGTCCCCCAAGAATTTCACATATTGGAGAACAGGCACCAAGTTAGAAAATGCAAGACAATAATATAGAAATACAGAAAGAATGATAGTATAATAAATAATAGTAAATATATGACAATTTACCATTGAAAATGATAGCACAAACCAAACAAAAAGGGAGCAATTTGAATTTTTTTTTTTTTTAATTATTGAGGTGGAAAAACTAGAGTATGGTGACATGTACCTGGTGACATGTAGTCCTAGCTACTTGGGAGGCTGAGGTAGGATCACTTGAGCCCAGGAGTTCAAGACCAGCCTGGGCAAAATAGCGAGGTGCCAACCCAAAAAAAATAACAAATAAACAAAACTCACTAATAGATGATTTAAACTACACATTAAACAGTGAAGGAGAGAACTGGTAAATGTGTAAATAGAAGATATTACCTAAATCTAGTCCAGAGATCGGGAGATAAATGGTGTAAAATCAGTAGCTAAGAGTTGTGGACATTAGAAAGTCTAATATATATCTAATTGTCATTTTTGAAGGAAACTCTAAAACAAATGGCAGAGAGGCCGTAATTGATGAATGACTGGCTGAGAATTTTCCAGGACTGATGGAAGCTAGGAACCCACAGATAGATGAACTACGACGGCATCCGAGCCGGGCAGAATGAATAAAAAGAAACACACAAGTAGGCACAAAACACTGTAGCAAATGCAGCGTACCAGAAGACAATGGCATTGTCAATGGGACCACAGAACCCAGATCACCTGGGAAGGAATGCTGAGTCTGAAGGAATGAATACAGGCTGAGAGTTGTTCTTAGTCATGTGGAGGATATTGTGCCTGTTGTTCCTCTGCAGTGGAAATCAGGTGTGGGAAGATCTTTCGTTCTCCCTTTAAGCTGGCCTATCTGTGTTTTGACTGGAGATGTAGCAGTTTTTCTCAAGTGTGAAAAAAGGAATGTTATGTAGATTGATTTTTACTAAATGTGGTCTGATTGCTTCTTTAAGGCAGCCCTTGTAAGGGGGTAAAAATGCGGTTATTTGACATTAATGGAACTCTATCAAGGCTGTGATCATTCATTTGAAATCTTTCTTCCCGACGCATGTTTATTGACTGAAGTGCCTGAATGTGCTCTCATAGAAGCCAAGGTCCACTACTAATTTCCATAATGAGACATGTATAGTGGTAGCTAGTGAGCATCTCCCCAATTTTTTTTTTCTTTTTTCGAGATGGAGTCTTGCTCTGTCACCCAGGCTGGAGTGCAGTGGCGTGATCTCGGCTCCCTGCAACCTCTGCCTCCCGGATTCAAGCTATTCTCCTGCCTCAGCCTCGCAAGTAGCCGGGACTACAGGCATGTGCCACCAAGCCCTTCTGACTAACTTTTGTATTTTTAATAGAGGCAAGGTTTCCCCGTGTTGGCCAGGCCGGTCTCAAACTCCTGACCTCAGGTGATCTGCCCACCTCGGCCTCCCAAAGTGCTGGAATTACCCGTGTGAGCCACTGCGCCCGGCCTATCTCCCCAATTTAAAGTGAAATTAATACCTATATTTGGGTATGAAAATGGTTTTAACATGATTTTAAAAAAAAATGACTATTAACCCTTTCTACTAATAATATGTAGGTGCCTAGTGTCCTAAAGCTCTTTACGATACATGTACTGGATATCTTCTTAAAAAGTCATTTGGAATAAAAGGGTAGCCCCAGAGAGTTTTATTGTGGCAACGGAGGATTTCTGGATCTGGATTTGGGTGGTGGTAACATGGATCTATACATGTGATAAGGGGTCATAGAATAATACACATATGTACTCAAACAGTGCTTGTGAAAACTGGTGAAATCAGAGTGGGTGTGGTCTAGTGAATGTATTGAGCCAATGTCAGTTTCCTGGTTTTGATCTTGTACTTCAGTTATGTAAAATGTTACTATGGGGGGAAGCTGGGTGAAGGGTGCATGGGGCTTCTCTACTGTTTTTTCAACTACTTGTGGGACTTTAATTATTTACAATAAAAAATAAAGTTTAAAAATGTCATTTGGAGCATGGCAACCAGAAAAAATAGATTCTTCTTGATATTTGTGATTCTTATAGAATATGAATACAAATACTTAGAAATAGTTGATGAACCCTGGAGGGTAAAGTCTTTTGTTTCACCTCGGTCAAAAGTGAATTGGAAAGTTTAGCTCAGTGTTTGTATTACAATTCAAGGTTATATGCTTGCAACATGAAAGTCAAAAGGCCGCTGTCGTTACAACCCTTGGAAGTCCAGCCAGAAATGTCCTTGTTGCCTAAAATTAAATAAGCTTGTGCCGTAGAATGAAAAATTGCTTACATTAGTCAATGGAATGACCATGTTTCAAAAAAAATTTCAAGTTTGGTGTGTAACTGTAAATGGAAACGTGAAATATTTGGAAAATGTAGGATTTATTGGGAATTACTGTAATTGCCTTAACTAATCTAGACTAAATTAACCAGAGAGTAAGTCCAGTTAGTGAGAGAATAATGAATATGTGATTACTTTTAAAGTAAATATGTTAAATCGATTGCTCTGTTCTTTTTCCTCTCTGTTGTTCCCCTTTTTATTTTGTCTTTTGTGTTTGTAGTTTGAGATAGGCAGTGTCTTTGTTTTTCTCTGGACAATTTTAATTGAAATAATTCAGACTTAGATACCATTCAGAAAAGATATATATTAAAATATCTTTATTAGCATCAAACAAAGCAGTAGTGAGAAAAAAAGAAAAATCTTTAGTAAGATCAAGGAAAAGTGAACGTACAAATTCGGATGAAAAAGGAGAAACAACCATAGATAGAGCAGAGATGAAATAATGAGAGGATTCTATGAAAAATTTTATGGTAATAGTTCGCTGCAACCTGGATGGGGTTGGAGACCATTATTCTAAGTGAAGTGACTCAGGAATGGAAAACCAAATATTTTATGTTCTCACTTATAAGTGGGAGCTAAGCTATGAGGATGCAAAGTCAAAGAATGACACAATGGACTTTGAGGACTCGGGGGAAGACTGAGGGGGGCTTAGGCATAAAAGACCACATATTAGGTTCAGTGTACACTGCTTGGGCGATGGGTGCACCAAAATCTCCGAACCCACCACTAAAAAACTTACCCATATAACCAAACACGACTTGTTCCCCCAAAAGTATTGAAATAAAATAAAATAAAATTTAAAACAAATTATGGCAATAAACTTGAAAAATTAAAAATGGACAGACCTCTAGAAAACAGACTTAAAAAGAAATAGATTCAATATTTCTATGTTTAAAGGAAAATGAGTAATTTAAAATATCCCCCAAAAGAAAACACCAGAATCAAATGATTCTACAGATAAGTCTGCCAGATTTTCAGGAAGTATATTACTTCTTGAAAAGAAGGAGCAGAAAGGCTCCCCAGCTTATTCCAAGAGAAAGTGCAGTAGTTCCCCCTTATCCACGGTTTCCGTATCCACAGTTTCGGTTTCCACAGTTTGCTCTTGAGGTCTGAAAACAGTTGAGTATAGTATAGTAAGATATTTTGAAAAAGAGAGAGAGACCATCTTCATATAACTTTTATTATAGTATATTGTTGTATTTGTTTTATTATCATTAATCTTACTATGCCTAATTTATAAATTTAAATTTATTTTCCTAGGTATGCATGTATAGGAAGAAACATAGTGTATATAGGGTTGGCACTATTCACGGTTTCAGGCATCCACTGGGGCCCTTGGAAGGTACCCCCTCGGATAAGAGGGGAAAATTGTATAACTTGAAACCACACAATGCCATAGGAAATGAGAACATCGCCAGTCTCACTTACGAACTCACACATAAAAATTCCAAATAGTAAATATATGAAAGCAACCCTCTAAACTTTCTCGTTAGGTCCAATGCTTTGCAATGTGTCTCTTCTTTTCCTATTATTTAATCTTAATAGTACCGAACTGGACTCCAACATCAGACTGAAAGTCAGAGTCCTTGCCGCTCTCCTGATTTTAAAGGCAGTGATGTGAATGTATCACCATTAAGAATGTCCTTAGCTGGCTGGGCGCGGTGGCTCACGCCTGTAATCCCAGCACTTTGGGAGGCCGAGGCGGGTGGATCACGAGGTCAGGAGATCGAGACCATCCTGGCTAATACGGTGAAACCTCGTCTCTACTAAAAATACAAAAAAATTAGCCGGGCGTCGGGGCGGGCGCCTGTAGTCCCAGCTACTCGGGAGGCTGAGGCAGGAGAATGGCGTCAACCCGGGAGGTGGAGTTTGCAGTGAGCCGAGATCGCGCCACTGCACTCCAGCCTGGGTGACAGAGCGAGACTCTGTCTCAAAAAAAAAAAAAGACTGTCCTTAGCTGTAGGGATCTTTTTAATATACACTCATTATCAGGTTAATGGAGTTCTTTCTATGCCTGGTTTGCTAGTTTAAAAGAGACTTAAGAGGTAGAATAATCAAGTGTCATGAGTGAACACTGGCTCCTGATTTCAACAAACAAAATTTAGACAGTTTTTTAGATATTTGAGGAAATCTGATCACTTTAACAATTTTATTATTATTTTACAGAGACAGGGTCTCACTCTGTTGCCCAGGCTGGAGCGCAGTGGTGTAATCATAGCTCACTGCAGCCTCGCACTCCTGGGCTCAAGCAGTCCTCCTGCCTTGGCCTCCCAAGGGGCTGGGACTACAGGCAATGCCACTGCACCTGGCTGCTTTAACAGTTTTTAAGTGTACGGTTCAGTGGCATTAAGGACATTCACATTGATTGTGCCACTATCACCACTTCCTCTCCAGAACTTTTTCTTCTTCCCAAGCTGACTATTTGGGTACTTACTAAACCTGAACTTCCCATTCCCCTCTCCCATAGCCCCTGGTATACCATTCTCCTTTCTATCTCTATGGATTTGACTAGGCTTGGTACCTCATATAAGTGGAATTATACAGTATTTGTCCTTTTGTGGGTGGCACATTTCACTTCACACAATGTCCTCGGGGTTCATGTGGTACCATGTGTCAGAATTTCCTTCCGTTTTAAGGTTGAAGAGTATTCCATCATAGGTCTGTACCACATTGTGTTTACCCATTCATCCGTCAGGGGACATGTGGGTTGCTTCCAGCTTTTGGCTATTGTGAATAATGCTGCCATGAACATGAGTGTACAAATATCTGTTCAAGGCCCTGCTTTTAATGCTTTTGCATATATATCCAGAAAGATAATTGCGGATCAATGCTAATTTTATGTTTGTTTGAGGAATTGCCACACTATTTGCTACAGTGCTGCACCATTTTGCATTCCCATCAGCAAAGCACAAGGGTTCTAGTTTCTCTAAATCTTTATCAACACTTGTCAGAAAATGCCCATATTTTTAATAGATCTCTATGAAGTAGGGCTGAAGAAGGAGAGGAGTTACTGGTCACCATTGCCTGCACAGCGGCCATGCCCACCTATGATACATGAGCCATTCACCCGCTGACAGGCAGACGACCCTCCACACAGGCTGCCTTGCTCTTAACCATAACCAGGCCTACGTTTTCCATGTGAGCCTGCCTGTACAACTTCATCATGTCTCTAAAAAGGAAAGGGAAAGGAGGAGAACACAACAGTGTATGATTTAGTGATACACACATGCAGTAGAATTGTTAGGTTTTAAAGGGCAGGGGAGTGATAAGCATTCCTGATGTGAGGTACCTTTGGAGAGAAGCAGTTGAAGAGGATCAGGAAAGAATACAACAGTCTCAGTCACTTTCTGGTTTTCAAGTTGGGTGATGGTTTCCTTGGTGCTTTACTATTATGCTTCATTACCTCCGTAAATTGCATACATCCTTTTGTATGAATAATTACATAATTTACATTTTAAATCTTAAACCAGTGACTTTTATTCCTTAAGGCTTTTGTTCCTATGTGTTGGCCAAAGGTCTAGGACAGGTGAGAAATTTCCACTGGGATAGTCTGAGGCAGAAAGGAGAGAAGGAAGTGAGTTTTATAAAGCTTCATTTGTTCAGTATGTCTTCTCTATTTTATTTAGTATTAAAAAGACTTTTAGAAATGCAGCGGTAGAGTTAGAGCATGCAGTTTGTTGTTTTGTTTTTATTGTCCTTAACAACGGCAAACAGAAGAAGCAGATAGCCTTGTGTAAGGTCATTATCATTTCAAAAACTGTCTTGACTGGTCCTTGAAATTTAAAAATTCTAGGAATTATTGCCTCAGAGAACACAGCGCCGCATTCAGGAGCCAGCCACCAAGGCTGATGCTCAGTGAGATTTCGCTTACTGGCCTTTCACAGAATGCCTCACTCGAATTGAAAAAGCTAATTTAGAGGGAGTAGCCGTCAGTCCTATCTGTAGACTCGTGAATAAATTTGAATTACTCAGCAAAGACATACTCCAAGCTCCGAGGACCTGGATTCTCAAATAACAGCCAATGATTATCACAGCTAACATTGATTGGGCATTGACTCCGTGGCTTTGGCTATTTTGTATAGATTGTGTCACCTAATCTTTAGAAATGTTATTATTTCAATTTAACTGATACTGAAACTTTAATATTACTTAACTCAGCATCATATAGGTAAGAAAAAAGCTAGAATTCAACACCAGCGTCTCAGTTTGACATGTCACCAACACTCTTAACTACGACCTAATTGTGACTGCATCTGGCCCCATCATCAGTAAGCCAAATGCTAATGGGTATAAAGTAGGTTCTGAGGGCTGAATTTGGAACTCAGCCCTCTCCCTTTCTCTCCCATTCATATTTCTTGAACTGTCTGGCATTTGAGGAGTCTTGACTCATATAGCTTGAATTGCTGCGCTCATTGGAAACATTACTGTTTTACCATTGTGGCGTTCAGGTGCACATACAGGCAGTAACCTAATTGTATTTATTTCTTATATCCCTATGAGACATTAGCAAACAAGCTGTGTACATTCAATCGCAGGCAAAAGAGTGGGGGGAACAGAGGAGTTCTGAGCAAACTTCAGTGATCAGTGGCTGAGGTATGATGAGGAGAGTGAGGAAGGTGGTACAGCTTTGAGGTAAAAGGCACAGGAGCAGCTTAGAAGACCAGACGGTAATGGGATGGGCGTGAGAGTTTAAAAGGTTGTGGGTGGCAATCAGAGACTCGTGGATGACACTAAGGAAGCCGTGCATCTTTTCTAAGAAGGATAAAGGAAAAGAAAGTTCAGAGTACTTCATGATATTGTTGTTTTGGTAGAGGAAAAATTGGAAAATCCACATATGAGGCAATGGGTTCTATTTTACATTGTAATAAAATGAATGCTTTGAACTGTGCTTCTGTTTTCTCATTTTTAGATTTTTTATCTCCTCACATCTTCAAATCTGTGAGCATTTGCCAAGATTCTTCCTTAGTCGTACATATTGGCTCCCAGCATTGCACAACACTTATCCTTAAAAGTTACATGCAATTTATCCCCTTCCTGGCATGGTCAGACTTCCCTTCTCTCTCCTCCCTCCTCTTTTCCTCCCATCCCCCTTTCCCTTGTTGTGTTAGTTGCCTATTACCGTGTGACAAATCCCCCAAAACATAGTGGTTTAAAACAACAACGAGTTACCATCTCTCACAGTCTTGTGGAATGACCAGGTTCAACTAGGTGGTTCTTCAAGGCCTCTTGTGCAGCTGCAACCAAGTGGTGGCTGGGGCTGAGTCATGCAAAGGACATCCAAGATGGCATCTTCATAACACTTCTGGTGCCTCAGCTGAGGTGCTTGGGGACAGGCTGGACAGTTTGTGTGTTCTGTCTCTCTCTTCTCCCACCCACCCCCATCTCTGTTCTCCTCTCCCACCCCTCTGTGTAGCTTCTCTACATGGCTAGCTTGGGCTTCCTCACAACATGCAAGTTTCAGGGTAGTCACACTTCTTAGATGACAGCTGTCTTTCCTCAGACAAGCATTCCAAGAAGTCTAAGTGGAAGGAAGTTCAAAGCTTATGACCCAGCCTTGGAAGTCACTCAGCACCACTGTTGAAGACTTTCGTTCTGTTGGTCCAAAACAGGTCATAGAGCCAGCCACAGAGCCAGCTCAGAGCCACCCGAAGGGAGCAGACCACCCACGGGCATAGATGCTGGGAGATGTGGTTTATTGGGAATGGCATACCTCTCAGAAGACCAGCTACCACATTTCTCCTTTGTTAAAAATGTCTGTCTGTTTCTCTGCTCCTTATAACTGAAATATCTTAAAGTTACTGTCTTATTTCTTATATTTTTTCTAAGGAAGTTTATTGAAAGACTTCTTTGAAGAATTCTTACACATGCTCTCCAGCGAATCTTAAAATATTATTTTCATTTAGTAATATTACAATTAGGCCTCCAAAAAGCTCTATAGAGAAAAGCTGTGTGACTGTTTTTTAGAAAGTCTCTTTGGAAAATCAGATTTGATTCACTTTTTAACCAACGATGATAACATATCAAACTTAAAAGGCAGATCGGTTTTAGGGAAAAGTGATACACCGTCCTGTGTGGGTGTCCTTGGGTGAACTTCCCAACAATATTGCTTTTCATGCGTAGCCACTAATTAGAAAACCTGCTCTCTTGTTGCGGCTAAACTGTGGTTTACTTTTCTGGTTGGACTTCTTTTTGCTTATATTCAAGCTTTTACAGAAGCCAAAGCTTATTCTTTTTTAACCCTCAAAATAAAAAAAAAAAAAGAACTCGAATCTAAAAAATGTGTTGTGTAATTACATGGCAGTTTCAGAAATTCTTTTTAAAAAATCTTGTACCTATAGATGGCTTAACTTAGCTTCTGCAAATGCCATTGAGGACTTAGATTCTTCTGGGGAGTTAGCTCTTTTTTTTCTTTTCTTTTCTTTTCTTTTTTTTTTTAAGAAGCTAAATCTCCAAAGCTTTTCTCTGGTAATTATGAAAAACAACATGTGTAAGAGAAAGTGGGAAGTTGGAGGTGGCTAATAATTTGATATTTTTTCTACCCACAAACCTTGGGAAAACTCTGCTATAAGGATTAATTTGCTCATGAGATTTCACTTTGGTTGCCATTAAGGAAAAACGAACAGGAACAGCAAGGCAGAAGTGTTTCTTGACTCTAGGGAAAAGAGTCAAGGGTTTATGGTGGGAAACAGAACACTCCTTTTTTCCTTTTACAGCAATTATAAGTGAGGCATCTGAAGTTTGATATCACTTTTCTCACACAGGACTTTGTATAGACACCTAAAATCTGACTGAAAAATCATCAGTAATTGCAATTTCTCATTTGTCTTCATGCGGGAAAAAGATTTTATTTTAAAAACGTATTTTTTCTAGCTTCATTGTGGTGTATTTGACAAATATTGTATGTATTTAAGGGGTACAACGTGATTTGATATACTAATACATATACATTATGACATGATTACCACTATCAAGCTAATTAATGTGTTTATCACCTCACAGAGACACGGCTTTATTTTTTTTGTGGTGAGATTGTCCCAGTTCCTGGTAACCTCCATTCTATTTTCTGCTTCTGTGAGTTCCACTTTTTTAGATTCTGCATATGAGTGAGGTCGTGCAGTGATTGTCTTTCTATGCTTTGCTTATTTCACTTCACATAACATCCTCCAGGTTCATCAATGTTGCAAGTGGCAGAAGCTCTCCCTTTTTTAAGACCAAATACAAATGCATTTATGCACATACCACGTTTTCTTCATTCATCTTTCAGTGCACAATAGGTTGATTCCATATTAAAAAACCTTTTAGATTCTATCCTTTCCCCCCAGTTTTTTTTTTTTTTTCAATGTAAACCATGAGAAAATAGCAGTGGCTCTGCTCTGTTGGTGATTTCCTTCCACATCTTTGTGGCATCTACATGCAGATTAAATGGGGGTTCCAGCAACTTCCCAGTGTGGAGAGTCCCCCACCGCTCAGAGTCGTGGAGCCTTCAGGTTCTACCAGTAGGAGGAAGGCATAAATATTTCCACTGAACAGGCAAAATGTGAAGACCCTTTACACTTCAGGCCCAGGCAAAATGCTTTGCCCACCCCCCTTCCCCACCCGCAGCCATCCCCACCAATGTTCAGCTCAGGGCTGCCCTTGGTTATGTCAACTGCTGATGGTGACACGTGAACCAGCCTGAGGAGGGAAGAGTAGCCGGGAGGAGAGGGGGCCAGGAGGACATAACGGGGCCAGGATGGGCAGACGGGTTCTTCTTCATTGCTTCATTAATTCTCACACCTTTTTCTGTGAAGTCATACTCTTCCCATTTTTGCAGATGAGAAAACTTTAACACAAGAGTTTTCATAACTTGCTCTCATGCAAATTCATTCAAATAAGTATATAAGCAGAAGTATTTAAACTAAATAAAATCTAAGAATTTTGCTTCATCTTGGGTAACATGAAGGATTTTCATCTCCTCCTCATGGGCCAGCCAGTGGTCTGTTCACTACCCGATCCCTGTAGTAAGCCATGGGTAACTGGTAATCCACCTATGAAGTCAAACGGGGAAACTGGTGAGGTAAGCCCATAACAATAGTTGTCACTCTCTCTTGTTTAATCTTATAGTGGAGTACGACAAGGAGTTCTCCCCTCGTCAGCGACACCACAAAGAGTTCAAGTTCAACTTATCCCAGATTCCTGAGGGTGAGGCGGTGACGGCTGCAGAATTCCGCATCTACAAGGACTGTGTTATGGGGAGTTTTAAAAACCAAACTTTTCTTATCAGCATTTATCAAGTCTTACAGGAGCATCAGCACAGGTATGAAGGCTCGAGAAAGCCCCAAAGGTGGGGCTGGCCCCTGTTTCCCACCTTTTGTCATGACAATAACCCCAGCTATGTCTGTGCAGGGTGACCTGGAGTTCAGGGGCAGCATGTGAGTACGATGAGGTGGGTGTTGTAAATGGGAGTGTTTAGCTGGTGAGATCTTTTGCTATTTGATTTTCCAAATAGCTATCTTTTCCTAAGAAAGCTAGTGAATGTATTTATTATAAGCATCTTTTGTGATCAGATAACTCCATAATTTATTAGGGTTAAAATGTTCCCACTATTGATTAGTCCTCATTTTGAATGATAGGTGAGGGTGGCTAAAATAAATTCATACATTAAAATTATATGATGCTTGTAAGTGATAATAATTCCAGTGAATACAAGGCAGTGTATTTGTGCACATAAGATACACATACACACATGTATCTTTGAGTAAGCTTTTGTGTGATGTATTTTTTTTTTTTTTTATCACTTGGATACAAGGGAGCAGTAGACTTTTTCCATGTCTGTATTACTCTCGTTTCCTAAAACAAGGCCAGACCATTTTACAAAAGAACTTCAGTGAAGCATGTGCATGGAGCTGCCTAGCAATACAGAAAAACTTCCATGGAACAATTGCTGGAGGACTGGAAGGGCTGAGGGATGAAGTTTTAGAGTCGTTAGTATAGAAGAAGCCAATACACAGAAGCCAATGACCTCGAATTTTGCTTAGTATTTAGGGGTCAGTTTAGTAAGTCAGTGAGAATCAAGGCCTTTATGCATAGTAGATTAGTATTACCGTGTAGTTCTTAGTGTGTACAAGGTGGAAATTAAGCAGGTGATATGACGGTCTGGCAATTATATGGCAGCTACAAGGATAAAAATGAAGGGAAGTGAACATATGGGGGAGGGAACTCCATGCTTCCAGACTCCGTAAGGGATTTGTCAGCTTTGGTTTTATAAACCAAGTCCAGGTTCCCACTTTTGGTCTTGTGAGTCTATTGATTTCCCAAGAATTTCCAAAGGCTTAAGAATGACTTTGGTTTTTCCTGAATGTATTGATCTGTGTGTGGGTCTGTCACAAATACACACACTGAACTCATAAGCAACATTAATTTGTCCGTGAAAGGTTCATTTTTGTTTTGAAAGCACCATCAGCATCCAGCCCTTGTGCATATTTAGGTCTGTAATGGGGAAACACAGAAGGAGGAAGGACAGATGCCATGCTTTGGGACATTTCATGGTATGAACATACATGCTGATAGTTGTAGGTAATTCATAGCTAGGAGAGCTAAATAATGAGTAAAATATATCCATTGTGGTATCTTTATAATGGGCCACAATTTTGGAACAAAAGGGAAGTTTTCTGATATCTGATTCTCACTCCTAAATAAAAATATATTCAGTGGCTATACTACCGAGGGCCTCTTTTGAAAAGTACATTTTTTGTTGCTAGATTTTTGTCTGTTGATACTTCAGAGATAATTGGTATTCACTGACTCTTTGGAACTGTTTTAGCCATTGATTTTCAGTCTGCCTAATTATTTATTTCATTATGTTTCTCTGGTTAGAATAACCTACTGGTATCTTTTTGGCTCAGAAATATATTGGGAATATATGTTTTTCTCCGTCCTGCAGGAAAACCTTTACAGTGAAAACCCTAGGCTGGGAGTTAAGTGACTGGCATTTTAAAAAATTGTTATTTGTTTTAAAAAAGAGAGAGAGAAAGTTAGCAGAACATTTGTAAGGTTTATACTGAACTCCAGCCAAAAAAGAACAGCTGCCCTGTGCTTAGGATGGTGGTGTCATACTTCCTCGAGGCCAGCAGTGAGTTTGGAAAATAAAATCCTGAATGGTCCCAACCTTTGATGACTCTCTATCAAAGCAGAGAGTTGTAGTTTCTTTGCCTTCTAGGATGGGAGCATTTGGCACCTGCGTGTGTTTCGTTGTTGTGCATAGGAAAGGGGAAATTCTGGGAGAACTGGGAGAGTTTCATGCTTTTGAAGGGCTCCAGTTTGGCCAGGAAGAGATTTTCTTTTCTTATCTGTGGGCCAGGAGCCCAGGCCTCCTGCCGCCTCCTAGCGTTCTTCCAGAGGCCTCCAGATTCAGCTGCAGGACTCCTTTCGGGGGAAGGTTTGATCTCCCCATCTGTACCATCTTGGGGTGTCTTGGCTGAAAACAATTCTCCAGGCTTGTGAAGAAATGTATTTGTCTAATCTGTGTTTAAGTGAAATTTGTGGTAGTTGATGGATTAACTCCATTTAACAAGGGTTTGTGTTGCAAAATAGTTGGCCTCCTTGAAAAATTAAAAACAGAGTCAGGGTTTTAAATGCTGAGTCACACACTCAGCTGGGGTGGCAGAAGTTGTGTGTCAGCCTTCTGATATTAAAGACAGTTAGGAAGCCTGACCCAGGGAGGGTCAGGGAAGATTCTTGCAAGATGGGCTTTTGCTGTGAACTCTGCACAAACATGTTCCTTTGACTGAAAAGAAATGACGGGACCAGGTAAGTTTAAAAAGAAAAAAGGTGGCTACTTGAATAGACGGTACTTTTAGTAAGAACAAGCAAACACTTGATACTTTACTCAAAAGTTGAGAATAAGGCCTTAGATGGAGTCTTAAGTCATGGAAGATTTGATTGAAGCAACTCATAGATTAGAATGGAATCAGCAACCTAATAGGGAAACAGTTTTTGCAAAAATTACATTGGCAAGGGAAATCTGACTTAACTGACTCCATCTTGCTTCTACTTGGCTAAATTGCTCTTGCTCATTCTTGTGCAGAGGCCATAGTGGTCCTTTCCTTGAATGGATCCCCTTCATGTTTAAAAATGGAAACTATATTTGTAAAGAGGTCACAAGGTTAGAATTATGGAAGGGGGTCAAGCTTTGCTAAAGAATAGGCATAAACAGTGACTTGCCATTGATCAGCTTACTTGTCTATAAGTTGCTGACTGCCCCAGAATCATGTAACTGGGGTTCACAAAGTGTATGACTTCCCCAACTACACCTACAGATAACATCACTATTGTGAAAGCTAAAGAACTTGTCTTTGAGATATTTTTCAGAGTTAGCATTTCAGCAGACCACGACATACCACCTGGTCCTGAGATTCCTTCCTAGGAACTGACTCAGCTATGTGAAGACAGATTTAGACACCCCTGTGATTTCATCCTCGGTCAATCAGTGATTTCAGTTCCCCAGCTCCCTGCCTGTCAAAGTACCCTAAAAACCCTAGCCTCCAAATTCTCGGGGAGCCATATTTGAGAAATACCTCCTGTCGTACTAGTTGGCTGGTCCTATGATTATTAACCTCTTTCTTTGCTGTAATACCTGCTGTTTTCAGTGAATTGGCTTTTCTGGGCAGTGGGCAAGAAGAACCCATCAGGCTGCAACAATAGTCTGCATCATTAAGCTTGAGTAACACATGATGCCTTTGTGCTTTATTTATTTTTAGAAGTTTACTTCATGGTATTGCATGGTGTTTAAAAGATGACTTTGGTGTTAAAATTTGGTGTTATAAATCATTGTGTCCTTGTGATGATGCAGGTAAAAAAAATTGCATTCATATAGTAGTTACAGTTTGGAAAAGGCCTTCTCTTATATTTTCTCATTAGGGTTTTACCATGACCTTATCAGATAGACAGGGCAGGCATGTTATCTTTGAGAGAACAAAGTATGGCACATACGAATTTTGCCAAGACCAAATAATTCCTAAACTATTGTCTGCTATGCTTCCTAAAAGTCACTTCAATTATGTGGGTACAGTCTCAAGATAAAGATGAAGTACCGGAAAGAGGTAAGCAACCTCCTTATGCCACATCCTCACACCTCCATGTCCTTAGATTTGAAGCAGACACCCCAAGAATGCTTCTGTTTGAATGGCAAATGTTTTCATAGGTAGTGAAGATCTGTGTCTGTTAGAATTCAGACTCTGGTACTTTGATGTCTAAGGCCTTCCTACAGAAAACCTTTGCAAAACTTTGTTGATCTCTTGACCAACCACTGATCTATTAACAGTTTTTCTAGAGGAGGGGAATAGAAGGGAAGAAAGATTGGAATAAATTTACACAAAAGTATTATATATTTGTCAGTTTACTTCTTTACTATTTTTTCTGTATTGCATACATACTAAGCTGACTTCACACCGGGAGTATAGACTGCTCTGAATGACTTCTGACCTTTCATAGTCACGCATGGTAGCATCATGAGTACATGCTTTTCACAACATGCACTCATGATCTTTGTTCTGTAGCACCCTTATATGAATAGTGACATTTTGAGGTCTTTAGAGAATATCATTTTCTTCTACGTTTTTTACTTGGTTAAAGGCATACTTTTACTGTTGTAATTGAATTTTGTATACCTAGAAGTCAAAGAGCATCTCTTGAAAGCCAACCAGAAATTTTAACAGACACGTTCAATATCTGAACCGTGGTCCTGTTTGGTCCATGAAGATCGGCCACACTTGTCTCTGCTAGTTTTGAAATTCCGTGTTCTGCTCTCTGTGTTTTGGCATTTGCATTGCTCGGCAGTGATGGTCTATATTCTGTGTGTGTATGATAACTTTTCTTCTCCATGTTCTATCATGGTACAATCTTTTGGGAGACATTTGAAGAATTACCAGATTTAAAATTTATGTTCCATTTAAGCAATATCCCAGGTTACTCCTCTGTTTAGAAATAGGCAAGGATGTTTTTTGTCATTTGATTTTAGAGTTTGGTTTATATATTCATCGTAACTTCAGAGTCCTTAGGCTTTGAAGAAATGCATCTTAAAATCAAGGAGGGAAATGCTGCTCTGTAGTTGGTTTCCATGTTTTTGTTTTTTGTTTGTTGGTTGGTTTTCGAGGCAGAGTCTCGCTCTGTTGCCCATGCTGGAGTGCAGTGGTGCGATCTCGGCTCACTGCAAGCTCCACCTCCCGGGTTCAAGCCATTCTCTTGCCTCAGCCTCCCGAGTAGCTGGGACTACAGGCGCCCGCCACCATGCCTGGCTAATTTTGGTTTTCATGTTTTTAATACATTTTTATTGAAGTTAAAGCTACATATAAAATTTACCATCTTTACTATTTTTAAGTGTGTAGTTCAGTGGTAATAAACATATATTCTTTTCTTCCCCCTTCATCCCTCCCTCCTTACTAAAACAGGAAGATTTCCTCAGGCAAGCACAGGAGGCTGCTGTTGGAGTCTCCAGGAACAATCCCAGACTGAATTATTGCTTTAATTTTTGACAGAATTCACAAAATCTTACCTATTTTACAGACAGAATATAATTGTCCCAGGAGAGAAAAGGGTAAAAACACATTTTCCAGAATTTTTAGTTTGATACTGCACTCTGAACCATTCACAGAGATCGGGAACACAGGAATAAGCAGAGTTCAGATTTGCACGTTTGAGTCATGGTATGAGTACCCGAGACGATATGAGATGTTTTGAGCTCAGCAGAATGAGCTAAACTACAGTAGGAGATTGTTGAGACCACAGGCGAACCACTGAAGTAGGTCACATAGACCAGATGTGTAAGAATAGAAAACCTAATTGACCCTGTACCATTTATTGAAAATACTATCTTTTTCTCATGTGCTTTAGTGGCAACTTTCTCATAAATTAGGTGACTATATATGTGTGAGTCCATTTTTTGGATCTTCTGTTCCCTGGGTTAATTTTTCTCTTCTTGCACCAATACTCCACTGTCTTAATTCCTTCAGTTTTATAATAAGGCTTGATATCTGATGTGTAACCTCAAAATTGTTCTTGAGACTTTCTTGGCTATTAATGGCCCTTCACATTCCCATGTAAATTTTAAAATCAGTTTGTTTCCACAAAAAATAAAAACAAACTTGCTGGGCTTCTGATTGGAATTGCACTAAATCTAGAGATCAATTTGGGAAGGATTTACATCTTACCGATAATGAGTATTTCAGTTCAAGAAAGTGGTATTTACTTAGGCCTTCTTTAATAACTCTCAGTAATATAGTTTTTTGTATGTCTTGAACATTTTTATTAGATTAATTTTAGGTATTGAAGTTTCTGATGCTGTTGTAAATGGTATTAATAGTTTTTTAAAAATTCAGTGCCGAATTGGTTTTTGCTCACATATAGCATACCATTGATTTTAATTTGTATCCAGCAACCTTGCAAATTTACATGTTAATTCGAATAGTTTTTTTGCATGGCCTTTTGGAATTTCTGTGAATATAATCTATAAATACTAGTTTTATTTTTTCCTTTTCAATTCTATTTTTTATTTCTCTTTTTCTTGCTTTATTGTGCTGGCTAGGACGTCCAGTACAATGTTGAAATTGTTCAGATTTCCATCAGATTTTTTAATCTCAGGTAAAGATTTAATATTTCATCATTAAGAATGATGATTGCTCTAAATATTTTTGTAGATAACTCTTTAGTAGATAAAGGAAATTCTTCTCTATTTCTAGTATTCTAAGAGTTTTTTAAAATTAGGAATGGGCATGGATTTATCAAATGTTTTTTCTGAATTTTGGGACAATCATATAATTTTTCTCCTTTATAATGTTATGTGTCTGCCATATTAAATGACTTTTAAATGTTAAACTAACCTCATATCCCTGGAACAAGTTCAACTTGTGCTTTATTATTCTTTTTATATAAGGCTGGATTCAAAGACCATATCTGATAACTTTGCTATCTGGATCACCTATGGGTCTATTTCCACTACCTGTTTGTTCCCTTGATTTTTCCTTGTTTGGTTTTATTTCCTGGCAAGCCTGCTAATTTTCCATTTATGAAATTCTGGACATTAAGAAAAAAGTTCTAGATACTGTTATCTCCTTCCAGACTAGATTCAATGTTCTTCTGTAAGGCAGACAAAATATGGCCAAATCACCTTTTTCTTTTTGTTCCAGGTTAGGCAGGGTTTAAGGATGTATTAAGGCTTATCTGTTTATGGTTTTCCCTTTCTCCTAGAGTTTAGCCCTTTCAGCTAAAAGTCTAGGATGCTGGGCACAGCGGCTCACATCTATAAATTCAGCACTTTGAGAGGCCAAGGTGGGAGGATTGCCTGAGCCTAGGAGTTCAGGACTGGCCTGGGAAACATAAAGAGACCCTGTCTCTACAAAAATAAAAATAAAAAAATTAGCCAGGCTGGTGGCTCATGCCTTTAGTCCCAGCTCCTCAGGAGGCTGAGGTAGGAGGATTGCTTGAGCCTGGGAGGTTGAGGCTGCAGTGAGCTATGATTGCACCACTGCACTCTATGCTGGGCAACAAAGCAAGAACTTGTCTCAAAAAATTTTTTTTAATTTTAAAAATCTTAGAAAAATAAAAAACCATAAAAGTCTGGAATGTTTACAAGAGCCCCTCTTCCTTGGTGGACTCTGTACTCGATTTTTTAGCTCCTCAGCACTGTGAGACTGCCAAACCCTCTGCTTTGCTTTTGAGCCTCTAAACAGTTTCTTTCTACTTGTTTTCTCAACTCCTCGTCCCATATAAACACAGCTTAATATCTGGTAAATACCTCAAGTGGAAATGTTGGAGTTCAAGGAGGCCAGGACTTGAAGAGCCAGAGTCCTAGAGGAAAGGGACTACACAGAAGTGACCCAGGCTTCTATGAGATCACTTTTATGAGCTCATTTCCATGCAGCCCCCTTTTTTTCTGGGACTTTAGCTCTTCTCACGCACTAGCTGCCTTGAATTTTGATTTTCTCCCCAGCTGGTGATACTGCGTAAAGCTCTAGGCCGCTACCAATTGCTGCTTGGTGTCTGTGCCTCGTACTAGAAATTATCAAATGCCCTGAAAGGAAAAGGCAGCAGCAAACACAAGGCTCACCTTAATGCATTTCCTTTCTCCCGGAGGTCTTGACCCATCTAGTGTTGCCTTGCTTGGTTGCTCTAAGAGAACTTCAAACAAGTGTGTTTTTTAGTTAATTCAGTATTTTTTTTAGTGGGAATGTTAGTTTGATACATCATGACCAGAAGCTTAAGTCTTTGAAGTATAGTGTGTTTTATCATTTTCATTTGGAAATCTTTTTAATGAATCCCGACAAATGTTGACATTTGATTCAGTAATGAAATGGCATAGTCCTGGAAACAAGATCGGGACCCAATGTTGATCCATTTCCAGGATGGAGAAGAGTGTTTTCTTTAGAAAAGCATTACCTATGGACTGATTGCTCTATAAAATCTGTTGGATTTTCAGTGTTGCCTGCTGAAATGAAGACAAAAGTTCACCCTTTTTAGATACCTGAGACGGGTTTCTTGTTTGAAGAGAAGGGCAAATTTGAGAAAGCCAGGATGGGAGAACACTATTATAGTTTGGGCAGAAGAAAACCAAAGCCTTTTATCCCCTTGCCCAGCCACACCTTTTTCTCTTTCTGTGTCTGGCTTTCACAGGCATGATCCTTAGGGACTCCTGAAATCTTACTGCTGACTTGATAATCTCTGGCTCCCTCTGTGTGGGCCTCGAGAGGCAAGCAGTGAGCTTTTCAGTATTTGTTCCTTTGCCCCTGAAAAAGGGATAATACAAGTGACCCATGGTTCAGGTTATGTAACTGGTTAGTTTCATCTTCCTACTCAAGGGCATATGACTTATACCTAGAACGGTCTACTTGGGGAGAAAAAAAAAAAAAAGACTGCTCAAGGAGCCATCAGACCTTCTTGTTCCTCAGCCTATGTTCTGTTCTTGGTAAGGCACAGGGTAGAAGAGAATGTTATGGAGAGGAATTAAAGTTATAAAGAATCATATACACTCAAAAGAATGCTAAAACATTTTATGCTGGCGGGAAGAGCCAGTGGGTGGTGGGCAGGAGACGCTGTTCTTTGGGAACTGCTTATCTACTTGGTAAACATGAAGAGAAAAGAAAATAGGTTTTTATTTCTGGAAACTATGCCTTATATATTTATCATTCATGCCTCGAAACAGATCGCTTTGGTTACGTGTGTCTCCATACTATGTTGTCCAGCTTTGTGGGAGGCAGGCCATGCCGGTGGTTAAGATTACTTTGTAACCCCATAAATAGGTACATCTACTATATATACTCATAAAAACTAAAAATAAAAAACTGGTTTAAAAGATTACTTTGTAAAACATCTTTAAAAAAAAAAAAAATCAATAGCACTTTTACTGTTTCATTTCCCCACCTTGGACGGGAATGTGGAAATGTAGGGTTGGTGATGAGAACTAAAACATGTAATATTTGCATGTCACATGTTTAAAAGGTAGCGGGGGCTGGGTGCAGTGGCTCACGCCTGTGATCCCAGCACTTGGCGAGGCCGGGGCAGGCGGGTCATTTGAGGTCGGAAGCTTAAGACCAGCCTGACCAACAGGGTGAACCCCCATCTCTACTAAAATACAAAACTTAGTCAGGCGTGGTGGCATGCACCTGTAATCTCAGCTACTCAGGAGGCTGAGGCAGGAGAATCACTTGAACCCAGGAGGCGGAGGTTGCAGTGAGCCAAGATCACGCACTCCAGCCTGGGTGACAGAGCAAGACTCCCTCTCAAAAATAAATAAACAGACAAACTAACTAAATAAAAATAACAGGTGACAAACTCCGCACTTGATCACTAGTGAAGATTAGAGTATACCCCAGTGTATGGAAGCATTGTTGTGTTTATGTGGCCAAAGAGAGCAGACTGGGTAGCCGTCAGTTTGTATAAAGTTTCCATCCTCTTTCCCCCTCTTACCCTGCCTTGGACATATAGAACCAAGACTTCTAATAACACTGATACTTTGGACTCGATCTCACCTGCAGTTCTGTTTATTAGCCTAATTCGATGACACCCTGAGGGTCATGCCCATCCATAAGACACACTGACTTGTGGAGCAGCCTACATTTGGTTTGCACTGTTTTAGGGAGAGGAGCAAGAAATCTTGAGAGCAGATAGCTTTCAACTCTAAGTTCACAAAACAGGCACAGGTAGTACTGCTCATATTTCATGGAGAGGTAGTCTGGCTTTAGGTCCTTGGCTCACAAAGTGTGGTTCTTAGACCAGCAGCATCAGCATCACATGGGAACCTGTTAGAAATGCAGATTCTCAGGCCCCTCCCCAAGCTTACTGAGTCAGAAGCCCTAGGGGTGAGGGGCAGCAATCCATGTGTTAAGCCCCCGCAGGGGATTCTGATGCAGGCCACACTTGAGAACCACTGATAAAAGAGCACGTACAACACATGAGCCAAACTGCCTGGGTTCACATTCCAGCTCTGTCCTTGCTGGCTGTGTGACCATGTGCAAGCCACTTAATCTCAATCTCTCTCTCTCTCTCTTTTTTTTTTTTTGAGATGAGTTGTGCTCTGTCGCTCAGGCTGGGGTGCAGTGGCACAATCTCAGCTCACTGCAACCTGCACCTCCCAGGCTCAAGAGATCCTCCCACCTCAGCCCATGCCCAGCTAAATTTTTTATTTTTTGTAGAGGCAGGGTTTTGCCATGTTGCCCAGTCTGGTCTCGAACCCCTGGGCTCAAGTGATCTACCTGCCTCAGCCTCCCACGGTGCTGGGATTACAGGTGTGAGCCACCATGCCCTGCCCACTTAATCTCTTTGTGCCTCAGTTTCTTCATCTATAAACCTGTAACAGCATTAATAGTATTTACCTCTTACGGTTGTTGTGAGGCATTAATATATGTGAGAGTACCTAGAACAGTCGCATAGTAAACACCATGTTAAGGTTTGCTATGTTAATATTCCAACAGCAAAGTGATTTATATTGGTTTTTTAAAGATGAAATAGCCCCTACAGAATCAAGGTGCATTTGATATTTGAAACGTCTCTTCATACCATGCTAGCCATTGGGTGAAAATTGAGTAATATCAAAGACTGTAAAAAAAAAAAAAAAAAAAAAAAAGCAAGTATAGCCAAATAATGTTCATTCATCTTTGTTACTCAAATTTGTATGTGTACATGTATGCAGCAGTTTACTCTTTTTTGTAGTACTTTATTTTCAAATATATGATGTCTTTTCTATCTTTCTAATGGTAAAAGTTTAAACATAATCTATACTGTACCTTACGTAAGGAAAAAGTAAAAAGCATGAGCTTGACTCCTTAATTTTCTAAAATGAAAATGGATTTTTTTTTACTTTCATTCTATTTGAAAAATGAATTTTTCTTATTGCAGAAAGTCAGTTCCTCCATGTATGAATGTTGTTTTGTATTTTAATTTAACATCAAGTCCAGACGTACAAATGCAAAGGAATGTGTTATGGAGAAATAAAGAACAAGACCGCAAAATCACCTTACTGAGTATTTCATAAATCTGCTTACTTTGAATATATAAATGCCAGTTTATCAAGAGCATTTTTCTATCAAAATGGTTAGTAGTAAACACTGTTGTACTTTGACCCCGGCATTGTGACCTTGATGGGTGTGTGGTTTGTCAGGAAAGGGTCGCGAAGCCTGTCCACCAGGAGCTCAGGCACCTCCTGCCCTTGTCCGAGGGCAAAGGAGAGAAAGGCCTGCTGTATTTTGGCAATGGTGCTCTCTGTCTGTCAGCCCAGTGGTGTATCACTGATGTGAGCATGTGCCTTGGAGGCTGTGTGATGGGAGGGATATGCAGGGATAAATCTTGCCCACAAACACCAATTCTACTAGTCTTTATGAGTGGCTTTCTGATTCATCAACTCTAAAGCCAGGGTGAATTTTTGAAATTTTCCAGAAATATCTTACTAGCATATTAATTTGTTAAGAACCTCATTTGCCCAGGATGACCACAATATGAGGAATATCATGCTCTGAGGTTGGAATAACATTGAGAAGAGTAACACTGTTACATCCTTGAAGATTGGAAGCGTATTCATCATGCAAATGTAGGGTCTGAGTTAGTTGAGAACAAAATAGTCAATAACTGCATTAAAAATTATCTTCCCTTGTTTCAAGATTTTCTTTTGTGGTATGTCACCTCAATAGGAAGGTCCAAGTAATCTAGGCATGGTGATGATTTTGGCCAGTCTCTAGGATTCTTTATCAGTGACACACATTTTAGGTGAGAACATCTCTTCTGAACTCTGCCAAAGTGAGATTTAGAAGGGAAAGCTTATTTTTCACGTGGCAAAATCAGATGCATCTTCTTCGAGGCTACACTTTTACAGTCCGCAGACTAGGAAGGCCACGTATCCCTGAGGAAACATTAGTACATGTGGGTCAGACCAGAACCGTTTTAGTGATTTGTCATCAACAGCATCTCTTCAATATCTGAGTTGTTGGAAGCTTTGAGGGTGAGCCCATAAAGTTGTGTCTTAAAGCTTCATTCCTTTTTCAAGTTCCTCTCCCTGGTGGTGTGAACATATTAGTGATGTTCCCATGCTGGGCGCAGCATATTCTGCTTGGAAGGAGCAGAGCAAGATTGGGAGGGTCACTGGGGCTCCACCACAATGCCACCATCTACAGCTGACACCAGCCACCTCGGGCGCCTTCCTGCACGCACTCTCATACCTACCTGACCCTGATGGGGGAGGCCCACTGGTGATTTATTTATTTATTTATTTAGACAGGGTCTCACTCTGTCGTCCAGGCTGGAGTGCAGAGGTGCGATCATGGCTCACTGCAGCCTCCACTTCCCCGGACTCAGGTGATCCTCTCGCCTCAGCTTCCCGAGTAGTTGGGACTACAGGAGTACACTATCATGCCTGGCAAATTTTTGTATTTTTTTGTAGAGGTAGGGTTTCGCCATGTTTCCCAGGCTGGTCTCAAATTTCTGGCCTCCAGCAATCCTCCCGCCTCAGCCTCCCAAAGTTCTAGTATTACAGGCATGAGCCACCACACCCAGCCTTCCCAACCGGTGATTTTTAACCTGTGCCTGTCCTGTGTATCTTATTGTATTTTCTGTATCCAGCTGACTTTAGCATTTGTATGTGGTAGACTTTGGTCCCTTACTTTATTCTGAGCCCTTGGACAGTACTTTCAGCCTCTGCCCTGTCTGCTTCATGCCTCTACTTTTTAGATATGTGACGGCTAAGGACCTGGGCCCCGATTAAATTCCATTTGCCCCACTTAACAGCCATGTGACCTTGAGGCTCTCTCTGGGGGCTCAGCTGTAGAAGAGACGACATAGGTCCTGCCTTTTCTGGCTGTCCTGAGGAATAAAGGCTGTTGACACAGTCAATATTCGCTGTTCCTCTGTCCCACTTGGCCCAATCATCTTAAGTCCATGCTCTGCCTCACTTCCCTTCCAGAGGCCCCGAGCATCCTAGATCTAAACATTGAAGTCCAAGCCTTCCTCGCTGCCATAGGACCACATAGAGTTTTCATCTTTCAAGGCTCGGCCACTAGACTGCACTTGTTGACCTCACAAGCTTCTTAAGCAGTGAGAACAGTCAGTGTTCTCATTGTACGATTACAAAAGTGTGCCACAGAACAACGCAAATTCATGGGGCCCCAGAGTGACTCGGTAGCAGAGTCGGGATGGAAACTGGGCTCTCCACATCCACGCATCTGCACTGACCCCGTAGGTGCAATTGCTTCATGTCATGACGGGTAATCCTCATCTTCCGCCTTTGCCCCAAGTTTAACTTTTGATTCATGTTCTCCCTCTTTAATTCATTCCTTCTCTTTCTGCTCTTCTCTGTTTTCCTCCTCCTCCTTGGATGATGTGCGTCTGTCTCATTCCCCACATTCTCTTGGCGAGGCTGCCATTTTCTTTATCACAAACCCTGATCTTTAAAAATAAAAGCTCATTCTGCCAGCCGTGCTACCCTCACGCTTTGAACTGTATTTCTCTGTATCCTTATTATAAGTCTTTAAAATATAGGTGCCTAATCTAGTCATCAGAGGTAACTCGGCATGTGCTCACGGGCCCCGCCTTGAGGGCAGCCTTACCCCGGAGATTCCCATTGGGTCTTGGTGCTAGAGAGTGCCAGCCACATTCTGCCCGTGACACCGATGTGTGCCGTGCTTCCTCTGGGACCGGGGCTACTTTCCCACAGTGCTGTCTGTACTGTCTGTGTTATTGCTGGATAAGGGTCTTCTGTGACCTTCCAGAACAGAATTGATGTCCTCTTACATCTGACTTCAAAGCCTTGGCCTTCCAATCTCTGCTTGCTGTTTTCCATGGACACCCCCCGCACCCCCCACAATCTCCCTGCTCACAGTTGTTACCTCAGTGATGGGGGGTAATTTGTCAACAGGGGATGTGACGCATCCACATCAGAGAGAGCTTTCAACTGGGCAGGCCAGAATGTGGCCTCCTGCAGACTCTGTTAAGCAGCTGAGTAAATGACTTTTAACTGTGCCTACTGTTTATACTTGGGAAAGACGACAATAGAGTTCCCTTCTCACTGTAAGTGGCCATGGAGGCAGGAGAAACTGTTCACTCCTCCTCTGAGAAATCTAACCATTTGAACTTGATGTTTCACCGGCCTCATAAGTATTTGATGGATTAAAGAAGAAGTTCATTCATTCATCACAGGTCGTCTTTGGTAATCATCTCAATGAGACAGTATGTTATTATGGAAAGCTCTTTGAATCCAAAACTAGGTCCTGTTTTTTCACTTGCTAGCTTGAGATCTTGACCACATATGACGGTAGCCTTGTGTCTGAGTCTCAGGTTCCCCAGCTGTAAGGTGGAGACCGTGACACTCTGCCTGGCTTTTAGGATTGGTGTAAGGACCAAAGAGAAGTAGATGAAAGCACTTTGTAACTTATGTAAATGTATGCTTATCTTAAACTTAGTATTTAATTTTAGTCGTTTTTCTATCTCTGTAAGATATTGCAGCAAAATATTTCCAATACCAGGAGCTTTGAGTCTTTCCATGGCCAAAATATAGCCCTCCCTGTCATGGGAATCCCAGGCCATCTCATTCTAGTGGCCATGGGATGGATACGCAGATTCAGATTGTCCCTAGAACACACAAAGATGACCATCTCCTGGCACTGACCTATCATAAAATGCAGGTGAGCAGAAGGAGACCCTCACACCGTCATCCCACAGCCCCTAGATTATGTTAGTTCAAAACTGTGAAAAATGTCAGTCTTCCCTGAAGGGCCTAATGGAAGGAATGGATTCTCTGACTTTGCCTCAAAGAACCCCAGCTGTAGCTCACCACTGTGCTGGGATGAACTTTAAAATCACTCAGCATCCACCCTCGGCTACACAGTCCATATGGGGAAGGACTGGGTACTCACTGCAGACCATTCAGAGGCCTTAATTAAAATAGTAGATGATTACTTAGGCATGTGATGTGGCTTCTTGTTTCTCCTTATTTCATAGGAACAAACGAGAAGATTTTCAGTCCCAATTTCAAAACAAGAAAAAATGAGCAAAGCCCAGTTTATAAATGCTCATATGGATCCTGATTTTTATCTTTTCTCAATCCTGTTTCTCGCTGTCTCCTACTTTCCCTGTTTTTAGAGCTTATTAGCCATAAAGTAAGCTAGTCACTAATAGTATCATAAATAAATTTTTAAAACATAATAGAAGTATTAAAATGTAAATGCCACTGCACTACAGCCTAGGTGACAGAGTGAGACCCAGTCTCAAAAAAAATAAAAATAAAAATAAAGTTTTTTAAAAAATCATTTATTTGTAATTTATCCTAATTCACAAAAAGATCTGTCATAAGCAGCACTAGCAAGATTTTTGGTAAAGTTTAGAGGGTCTGCCTGTGTCTGGGTGAAAGCTGATTTCTATGAAGCGCCTTATCAGATGTGCCTGTCTCTCCTAATTGTGTCATGCCTGTGTCCTGGGTGGTACCACGCCTTTCAGAGCTATGGCAAGTCACTATGCTTGTGCCTCACAGGTAGATGTGATCTGACTCGGGTATTTTTTATCCTGACGCTGAGACAGGAAAGAGTGGGAAGGAGCTTCAGGCAGTGCGCTATTTACCAGGCCATTTTTTCTTTCTTTCAGAGACTCTGACCTGTTTTTGTTGGACACCCGTGTAGTATGGGCCTCAGAAGAAGGCTGGCTGGAATTTGACATCACGGCCACTAGCAATCTGTGGGTTGTGACTCCACAGCATAACATGGGGCTTCAGCTGAGCGTGGTGACAAGGGATGGTAAGTTATTATCCGCAAGCCTCCAGCGTCCAGCAAGTCATCAGTTTCACGCATTTCCCTTACAGCAGTTGTGATAGAACCGTGGGCAACAGTCAAGTCCTCAGCTTCAGGATGGCCTCATTTACTGATCCCCCATGACTTGCATTGAGACCCAAAACCTTTCCCGGAGGCCTCCTAGACAGGAATTGAAAACAGGCTTGGGCAACTTGGAGACAGGAGAGTGGTAATGTTTCCAAGAGGATGGCCATGGGAGGACAGCTTTTCCAGGCAGAGGCAGCGGGGGATGCAGCGAGTAAGAGAGAGGCAGGCGCATCTGTTTAAATCCTGACGGATGAACAGGTTTGCAGTACCCACTCCTCCTGCAGCATCAGAGCCAGCAGCTTGAGGTCCCCACTGCTGATCTGTCCACCAGGGAGGGCAGGGTAACTGCAGATTCATAATCTAGCAGAAACAGGAGAGCCCAGGAGTTCACGCCACTCCTTCATGTGATTCTGAAACTTTGAAAGGAGTGCTTTGATTCTGCCAAAAGATGCCATCCCATGGGTGCCAGGCAAGGTTTGGGGATACATGATCTTCTTCTTCACACTCATTCTTAATTATTAGCACTTAGGAAACTAGGAAGTATCCCTTAACTGTTGTAGCTACAGGAACAAGTTTCTGTGGAATAAAGAGATGCATGCTTTGATTTGCATTAAAGGAGTCCACGTTCACCCCCGAGCCGCAGGCCTGGTGGGCAGAGACGGCCCTTACGACAAGCAGCCCTTCATGGTGGCTTTCTTCAAAGTGAGTGAGGTCCACGTGCGCACCACCAGGTCAGCCTCCAGCCGGCGCCGACAACAGAGTCGTAATCGCTCTACCCAGTCCCAGGACGTGGCGCGGGTCTCCAGTGCTTCAGGTGGGTTTGTGGGGAGCCTGTGTTTCCAGAAAGCCTTATTGGCCTCAGTGAGAACAAAAGTTGTGTCCACAGTCTCAGATGTTGGGCAGCTTCTGCACAGCAAATCCAAAGGCGAGTAGGTGTCATATGCATGATGGTACCTTGTACAGTCGCAGAACATCTGCGTGGGTTCTGAGGGCCCTCAGCCTGGAACACTTGTTACCTGAAGACTCAGGCTGCCCGCATCATGACTGCCTGTTGATCCAGACAAGCATCTTTCTGTTTGGTTACATTTCTCCAACTCTTTTTAAAATTCCCATCAAAACCCTGGGAGCACCTAGATTCTTTTTTCTAGTTGCGTTATGCTGGGGGGTTATGATGTGCAAGCGAACTTGGTACACTTGTGTAATATGAACTTGTATTTGTCAGTGCTCTTGGCTGGAAGGGAAGGAAGGTCAACTCAGCCCTCTAGGATGGATTTCTTTGGCTCATTTAATGGAGAGGTTCAGGGTTTTTTGTTGTTGTTGTTTGTTTTTGGGAGACAGAGTCTCCCTCTGTCGCCCAGGCTGGAGTGCAGTGGCACGATCTCGGCTCACTGCAAGCTCCGCCTCCTGGGTTCATGCCATTCTTCTGCCTCAGCCTCCCGAGTAGCTGGGACTACAAGTGCCTGCCACCACGCCTGGCTAATTTTTTGTATTTTTAGTAGAGACAGGATTTCACCATGTTGACCAGGATGGTCTCGATCTCCTGACCTCGTGATCCACCCGCCTTGGCCTCCCAAAGTGCTGGGATTACAGGCGTGAGCCACTGCGCCTGGCCAGGGGTTCTGTCTTTAGGCATGGCTGGATCCATGGGCTCAGATGATAATCAGGAATCTCTCTCTTTTTCTGTTTTTCTATTTTTCTTTGTTGGTGGAATTCTTAGTAAAACTATCTCTATATGGTGGCCAGGAAGGCAACCAGTGGTTCCAGGATTTTTGTTACCCTTGGCAACCTCAACCTCAGACAGAGCCCTTCTTCAGCAGAAATCCAGGGCACGACTCCGGTTGGCTTGGCTGGGGTTGCGTCCTCCACCCTGAAGCACACTGCTGGGTGGGGAGTGCTCTGATTGGCCAGACCTGAACTGTGTGCTCACCCAGGAGCTAAGGAATAAGGTGAGTCCCATTCTGCTCAGAACAGACACATTCAAAGGGCAAGAGAGAGAAACCAGCTCTGCTACCTGAGTGTCAGCTGAGTGGTCCTTCAGAAATGTTCTCCCTGGCAGGGTGCAGTGGCTCATGCCTGTAATCCTCACACTATGGGAGGCTGAGGCGGGCGGATTACTTGAGGTTGGGAGTTCGAGACCAGCCTGGCCAATGTGGTGAAACCCCATCCCTACTAAAAATACAAAAAATTAGCTGGGTGTGGTGGCATGTGCCTGTAATCCCAGCTACTCGGGAGGCTGAAGCAGGAGAATCACTTGAACCCAGGAGATGGAGGTTGCAGTGAGCCAAGATTAAGATTATGCCTGAGTGACAGAGCGAGACTCCATTGGAAAAAAAAAAAAAAGTTCTCCCCAGTGTGTTTTTAGGAAGTGGCATGGAAGTCCACCCATGGAAGCCCAGAGGAAGGGAGAGTGGATGTTCCCTCCCCACAGCCAGTCCCATAGCTAGTTAGGATTGAATGGAAACCCAGACACTTCTGACTCTAATGCCAGTGCTTGCAAATTCTGGGGTCCTTTGGCTATTTAAATAGCTTGAGAATCAACCATAAAGGTGAAGATTGGCAGTGGGATTTGCAGTCAGAGAACTTGTTTCCCTGGTTGCTACCCTGTGATTTTGGACACATTTAATCTGTTTCAGCTTCCATTTACTCATCTGTAAGATGGGGATGATGAATGCCTTGCAGATTTGCTGGAATTAAATGAAAAGCATCAAAATCTGGCTCATAATAGCACTCAAAGATTATTTATATGCCATTGTAGGAAGTAGGTTCTCAGGGCATATGTTGGGATCCCTGGAAAACAAGTAAAATAATTCTGGAAGATGCATTAATTCTTCCAGGTAATTGTACAGAAATGTCATTTTTGGTGGCCAAACATGTTGGGAAGAGTTAATGCAACTTCCCAAAGTACCTGTTTCTTCTTTGGGAAGCAATGTCTCCATTTTGGGTTCCGACTTAAATCAACCGTCTATTTTACCAGTGACTTGGATGTGGAGCTTGAGGATCCACCGCCCAGTGTGATGTGACATTTTGCTTCTTGTCATCCTGGTGTTTCTCGGAAGCATTGCTCACAGCATGGGCGTTCCTGTATTCACCACTAGAAACAGTCAGGGTTGGGGTTTTTGAAAAAGAGAAGAAATGCTTGCTTTCCTTTATTCACTTCAGAGGCAGCCTGCTGAACAGAGTTAATAATCTCAGTGTTTTCCTTCGGGCTATGATGATGAAGTCTGCCAATGGTAGGCTTCAATTTATTAATGAACTGTGGTCAGTTTGGTACTGGGACCTCAGACACAGAGGCATCTCTTGAAATGTTGATTGCTTTTTAAAATTAAAACTTCACTTGATTTTATTCAGTACCCCCCCACCCAATGCACACACTAATGTTTTTAAATTGAGAAAAGATGTTGTGTCTGATTTTGATTTTAGCAATATCAACCAATTATTATTTTCCAAGTCCCTTTCAACTTTTTTCAATTTGATGAGTTTAAATTAAATATGGATATTCAAGTTGATCTAATTAGTAATAGGTGCAAATATCTCTGTTTTTCAGTGGTCTCCCCCCGCCCACCTCCCAAGCCAGTACTTCCAAATTTGCTTTGTCCCTTTCAGTAGTACAAAGGCAAAAGGGTTCATACGAAATCTCTCCGGTCTCACCTATTTAAAGGCCCCCAAGGAAGAATGACGATGAAGGATGCTCCCCCCTTCTCATTCTCTTCAAAGATCCTCTAAGTGATCTGGGAAATTGCTCATGTCTGGCCCACTGAAGCGCTTCTTTATATTTTTGGCTCTTTCTTCCTTATCTATTCTTCCATTAATGGGAGTGGACATGCTGAGGAAGAGATTCCCAGAAAAGATTTCCAGAGAGATGGCCTGCTACCTGGAGAAATGGCCTGTCTGGTGTTCCTCTCCCTCGGGGTCTCTGTGAGGCCAGATGTTGCTGGGCCTTCATGAACCAGGTAGACATTACAGTAACAGAAAAGTGGTGTACTCTGGCGTGACTGCAGGCAGACTTTCTGCTTGTAAATCTTTTGGAAGTTGGAAGGAAAAGATTGCATTGTCTCTGCTGCCCCCTTCTTCCGTGGCGTGCTCCCAGGGAGTTGATAGTTCTCCACCAAAACAACCACCACCAGAAGCAGCCCACCAGGGATCGTCCTACATCTGGGTAAAGAAGTTAGCATTCATTCATCAAATTGCCTGTCATCAGGGTGAAACGTGGCAAGGAAATAAGAGGCTATTTTTGGAATTGTGCTGTCAGTGCCTGAGACGGCAAGACTAGTGCACAGCAGGGGAGAGGCCAGGAGCCCCACCACCCACCAAAATCTACTCAAACATTTGTACTTGGCTTTCAAGCTGGACTTTCCAAACATGTGCACTGGATAGTGGTTTGGATCGACGTCTCCCTGGATGGCTTTCACTTGCCCTTGCTTCTCTGCAGCTGGCTGCTCTAAATGAAGGCTGGATGTTGGCTCTGTTACACTTCTCCAGGGGCTTGGATAGCCTCTGCATGGTATCATTTATTGTTTTTACACATGTTTGACTAGTCCTGTTCCTAGCCGTCTTTGCCCCATTGGGGATTTTAACCAATCTACCAATTCTTTTTCAGCCTCCATTTCTTACCAGCCTGCTGCTCTTGCAACACCTGTCCTCAGGTTCTATAGCTCCAGTTTGGTGGTCTCCTTCTACTTGTTATCATTCACTCTCTTTTATGGTAGCTCTCACTTGGGGTTCACTATTTTATCTTCTGGGGGACTGTGATACCACTTGGCCAATCCATGACAAGGTCCATGAACAAATGGCCTTGAAGTTCCATTGGGTGATTCTAAATTTTCATTTGGCTAATTTTCCGGATCTTTCCAAGACCTCTTTTGAGAGGGTGTAGCTAAAGGAATTTCAGGTCAGCTGGTAAGTCTGAAGTCTGCTCTGCTGCTGCTGCTGCTGCTGTTGTGAGGCAGAATTGGTCTTTGTTTTGATAGATGAGTTTGGAAACATTATCTGCACTTTAATGATCCATGTGAAATTGGAGTAGTCTCTTTCAGTCTTGATGTTTATGTTGTCACTACCCAGCTCTGCCAACCATCTATGACCCAGCAGCCTCTTGAGACCCTGTCCGTCCTTTGGAATGAGTCTGCCATTGTATCAGTGCCACCTATTAGCATTTCTTTTTTGTTTGTTTGTTTTTAAGACAGTTTCACTCTTGTTGGCCAGACTGGAGTGCAATGGTGCCATCTCAGCTCACTGCAACCTCCTCCTCCCGGGTTCAAGCGATTCTCCTGCCTCAGCCTCCCAAGTAGCTGGGATCACAGGCATGCACCACCACTCCTGGATAATTTTGTATTTTTTTAGTAGAGACGGAGTTTCACCATGTTGGTCAGGCTGGTCTCAAACTCCTGACCTCAAGTGATCCACTTGCCTCGGCCTCCCAAATTGTTGGGATTACAGGTGTGAGCCACCACACCCGGCCAGCATTTCGTAGAGTAAGTTCTCCTTCCCTCCTTTTCCCACCCCCAAACATGTATCTTTAAGGACCTTGGGGGAAATTGTGGCTCTAGTACATTCAGGGATACTCCTGACCTTCTTCTTGATGGTTTATATCTTCTGTCCTTTAAGCTTCCCGGTTGGGACTATTCAATAGGCTTTCAGCGTAAATTAACCAGGAGTCATCTCTTGCAAAACAGCTGTTTGAGTAGTTTATTATAACTGTGCAATCTTGTGCTATACATTTCAAGGAAATCCAGTCCAGACTGGAGGTCTCATTGTTACAGTGTCCTCACTACTTCACCATTGGCTTCCATGGATTGGGGATAGCCAGAGCTGACTGGGTCGGTCCACCATGGACATTCAAAGCTTGGGAAGAATAGACACAGGTCAAGACTGTGAACTAGCAGTTTCTAGTTCTCCAGGAAAGTTGGGAATTGTGATTTGTCATTGTGATCTTAAACTTTTAGGGCCTGCAGCTTGGCTTGCAGATGTCTTGTTTAAGTAGAGTTTGGTTCAGGGCTTCCTATATGAAATCAAACCTTAATTCTCCATAGACATGGAGGACAGTCATGGCAAATAGTGATCTAAAAGTTAGAATCACCAAAAAAAAAAGTTAGAATCAAAAGCTTCACTTCTATCATGCACAACTCTTGTTCGAGGATAATGGCTATCAAAGAATGGAACAGACTGGAAAGTTCCCTTCTACCTCCTCCCAAGGTTCACTCCTTGCAAATGTGCAAATGGCAACAATTCTAAAAGGCAATAAGAAGCAGCTTATGCAGGTACCGTGAGATGCCTAAGTCATTCCCAATCATTGCCAACCCTGGGAGGGCACTAGGGCCAGGAGACTCAGTCTAGGAAGTGGCAGAGAGTATAGAAGGTGCTTAGAGCACAGAAGGTCTTAGAGCTAAGTTTTTAAAGGAAATCTTTGTCTATTTGTAGGACAGTTCCATATTCTTTTAGAATCAAGACAAAGGCTGAAAAGAGACCAAAGTCCCACCCAGATTAAATGGGGCCTTATGAGATCCTGAAATCTCCTGGAGCAACCAAAAAATAGGGCCTCACTGTTGCTTCTCAATGTTGACCATCCAAATTATAAACAAAATCTAGACTGTGATCAAACTGTCCACCCCCACCCCAGCCCTATCAACTGTTAGGAGATTATTGACACCAGAAATCAAAACCCCAGTGTGGTCCCTGGCCTCCCGTAGTGTCGGTGACACAAGGAGCTGGCACCTGCTGCGCGTTCTTCAATGGCTGTATTGATTCTGCTGGGCGAGTGGGAGCGAGAGGCTTGTTTTGGATAAGATGGGGCCGATAAGGCCCAGAGATATGGAAAGAGCGGCCAGGCCCATGAAGACAGAGGTGCCACTTTAACGACCTCTATGTGGCCCTCACCCTTGTCATTCTAGGAGAGAAGGGAAATTAAAGTAGTGAATTATTCCCTCTAAAAAACAAGTTTCCTTTGGGAAGAGTCTGTAGCCTGAGCTCAGGAAAGCTGGGAAATACATGTGGAGCATGCCGCTTTGTCCAGTCCCCTGCCATGCTGGTATTTTCTTGGCTCTGTGTGACCTGCTGAGCGGGGACACCCGGCTGAGCTGGCAGGGCCTGCAGGGTCAGCCCAGGGCAGCCAAGTGGCCCCTCTGCAGAAGCCCTGGTGAGGAGACGACTCCCTGCCCACCTCTGTCCCTCTCCCTCCCCACCTCTCTCCCTCTCCCTCCTTCTCACCTGCTTTCTGTGGTGTCCCTGACATTCTCTCTCCCCTGCCTTTGTTTCCCTTCTCCCTGTCTTGCCCTTTGTTTCGCTGTCCTCCTCTACTGAAGTTGCAAAGCACAGCAGGCAGGGTCACTGGGACCCAGGCTGGCTCTGGCTGCCGTGACTCAGGCGCACCCGCCCTGGGAGCCCACAGGCTTGCTGCAGCGCCCTAGCCCCGTCATGCTCACAGCAGCAGCTGCGTGGTGGCCCTCCAGCCCCGCGGTGCAGCCTCCCCGCACAATGCCTGCCTGAGAGTCAGGATGGTGGCTGCGCCCTTCCCTTCTCCTCTGGGTCTCATACCTATGGGCCTCTCCTGGCCTCCAGTGCCAGGGAAGCCTGCCTGTCACTGGCCCGTCATGGCATATAGGGATTGAGCTTCAGAGCTAACCAACAGTGGGCTCCTTTGCACTTCGCTGTGTGCGTGGCTCTTCAGGAGGGCCAGATAAAAAGGATGCTGGATGGAATTAACCCAGATGTTATGCTTAGTGTGGGGTATGACCCCTGCATTGGGGGTATAGGCAATGTATACAGTGCATGTGCCGCTGCCTGGGGACATGGCTTCTGTGAGGAAGTCCCAGCCCAGCTAGCCGCCTTCTGTTGGGGCCAAGGGTGCCCTGTCCTCACTGCACTGGATGAGAGAGCTATTCTGCAGTTTTCGGTTTGCCTTGGGACGATTAGGATGCCCTGCCCCGTCACTGTCACATGGGCCCCAGCAGCCTTCCCATTTGTTTTCTCCTATAGATGGAAAGTCTCCTCAGTCATCACAGGGGAGACCAGGACTTAAGGTCGAGGAGCAGAGGCTATCAGCAAGGAAGCTGATTGTCAGGTCCAAGGCCTAGCAACTGAGATGAGAACTCCCCACCAGAACTGAGCAGACTGTAGGAGCTCAGCAGAGCCTGTGTGGAACGTGTACCTGCAACAGGAGGAGCAGGGGCAGGAAGATGCTAGAGGACAGAGAAAGGGGATCAGCCAGAGGCGTGTGTGCTGGGAGCTGCAGCATGTACCCCTGATGGCCCCCAGGAAGGGAGCTATGGCCCCTCCACCACCACCCTCAGAACAGGACTCTCAGATGTGAAAGCTCAGTTGTGTCTCAAGGACAAGAAGACTCACTCCATCACTGTGTCCTCCCTTCCATCCGCTGGACTCCAGAAAAATGCACCTCCATATGGCTCCTTTCAAGTTAGCCCCCAACCCCTCCCAGGTGTACTGGCCCCCAGGTAACATGGAGGAATGACAGATAATGAAAGACACACCTGGGGCTTGGGAGAGGGATTTCAGAGCCATGGCTGGACCTGATGCTTTATTCCGAGGTGAATTCTGGATTGGAACACCCCGGTCTCTTATGGTAGAAAATGGCAGGTACTTCCACATGGTCCCGCCATCGGGAATGTATGGGACACTTCTACCTGTTTCTCTACCACTGATTTCATCGTGCAGAAGGCCTAAATGAGATGCAAGCCTCCCTTTGGCAAAGTATTGGAAAAATGAAGGCAACGTATTGGAAACATAAAGGCTTCATAAAGACACGCTTTGGGCACCACAGCTGGGACCTCTCTGCCCAACTCTGTTCTCCTTCTGAGGGGGATGGTGCCTGTCTCTGCCACCTTCTTTTCCACTACAGATCATGGAGAGTCTTGCTGAAGAACCTTCCTTAGGGGAAACAGGCATGTCTGTCTTGGATCTTTTTTTTAAAAAACAACAACAACAACAAAAAAAAAACGGGTCTCACTCTGTTGCCAGACTGGAGTGCAGTGGCACAATCTCAGCTCACTGCAACCTCTGCCTCCCAGGTTCAAGCGATTCTCCTGCCTCAGCCTCCCGAGTAGCTGGGACTACAGGCATGTGCCATCATGCCCCTCTAATTTTTTGTATTTTTAGTAGAGACAGGGTTTCACCATGTTGGTCAGGCTGGTCTCAAACTCCTGACCTCAAATGATCCACCTGCCTCAGCCTCCCAAAGTGCTGGGATTACAGGCGTGAGCCACCGCGCCCGGCCTGTCTTGGATCTTTAGAGTTCATCTCCATCCCCGAAGGGAGTTTTAGAAGCTTCCTGTATCATGGGCCCCACTTGCCTGTCCCACACTGTGAGAGGAAACCCATTTACATCTCATGTCCAAAACCATTTTTTTCCTACAAATAGTTTTGTGTGTGTGTGTGTGTATTGAGGGGTTATAAAGGAAAGCAGAGTATTTTATCATGGTTTTTGCTTCAGTGGCTTTAGGACAAATTAGAAGTCAACTCTGGTGCTAGAAAAGAAAAATCTCCACTTAAAACCCATGTTCAAATATCTGTGATGTTCATTTGGAGAAGAGAGGAAGGATTTGGGCTTTTTAATACTAATTGTACCTGAAGGTTTCCCTACGGAAGCAGTTTATTAAATGGGACTGAAAGCCGTGCTGCTGAAGGCAATTAACATCTGATATATTCTCAAAGCTCAAAAATCTTTGGCGAGAGGAATGTTTCTGCCTGTGTAAGAGCAGGCCAGGGAGTTACCTTCTGCTTATGGAAGGAATTCGTCCTGGGGGGCTTTTATGATTGTTGGATTTTGTCATCTGTGTCACCTGATCACTCAACAGTTTTTTGCCCAAACCCACCTATGGCTGGGCCCTGCTTGTCCAAGTTGCCCTGGATGAGCACCTGGGGCCTTGTCTTGAGGGGGAAAATTGCCTCTGGGCGGCTGGTGCCCCTGCCCTTGAGGGGGACCAGATTTCACTGTGTATTCAACTTTGAAAAAGCCAGAGCCCTTGAAAATGTCTCTCAGGACCAATATTGGGCCTTGACTGCAGCTGTGTCTGGGGATGCTGGGGAACCTTGGGGTCCCAAGACAGACTTTGTGTCTCAGCAGGGCAGTAGCGCTACCTGTGTGTGAGCCTCTTGTCTAGAGGGCAGCAGTTCCAATTCTGGTGTCACAGGCGCATGTGGACAGCCAGGGGCCTGATCTCAGTGGCTCTGACTCATGGGTCTGGGATTGAGCTGAGAACTCCGCACTTTAGAGAAACTCCCTGATGATCCCCAGTATTCGGCACAGGCCACCTACAAGTCACACACTGAGAGCTTCTGTCCTGGCGGCGGGGGTGGTGGGGGAGGCTCCTCTGTCTTGGGTCAGCTTCTCTGGTTTTTGGTTTGTTGCCTCTCTCTAGCTGTCTCACTTCCTTTCTCTGCCCTGCCCTTGACTGGTGAATCCATTGGGGCAAAGCTGTGTTACCTCTCTTTGTCCCACTGGAGTGACCATGTTCCTGTTGAATTGTCACCACATACATTTCCACTGGCCCTCTTCAGCCCATTCATCAAAACCAATACCAAGGGCAGTGGGAGTGAGGGGAAAGGTTTTTCTGTAATCTGTCAATCTGTTTAAAAAAAAAAAAAAAGTGTGTCAGTGTAATTCCATGCAGAACCCAGGGTACTGACCCTGAGTGGCAGACACAGGTATTCCAAGGAGCATCAACCTTCACAAATATTTATACGTTCTTTGCCAGCACTTAACATGGAATTATAAGGAAATTTAAGCATGGCCTGAGAGTATCTGTAGGAAGAAAAACAGGAGAGTTGAATTCCTCCTTTTCCTCTCTCTGGCCCTGATCCTTACTTAACAACAAAAATGCCAGTGTCTGGCGCTAAAAGAAATAGCTGTTCTTCCAGAGAAGGTTCTCTTTGTTGAGCATTGAGAGAGTCAAATCAACAGCAGGTTCACAGAAACCCAGAACTGCTGGTGAAGTTAGAAGCAAAGCCCTTTGACTATGTCATCTTGGTTCCATCCAGCAGAAAAAGAAACTGGAAATCCAGACATGAAGTGGTGGTCTCTGCCTGTGTTCTGCCAGCAATTCTTCAACACCAATTAAGTGTCCTGCAATTCAATCCAATTCTTTTTTTTCTTTTTTTTTTGAGACAGGGTCTTGCTTTCTCGCCCAGGCTGGAGTATGGTGGCATAATCAGGGCTCATTGCAGCTTCAATCTCCAGGGCTCAAGCAGTCCTCCCACCTTAGCCTCCCAAATAGCCGAGACCACAGGCACACACCACTATGTCCAGCTAATTTTATATTTTGTAGAGACAGGGTCTGTGTTGCCCAGGCTGATCTCAAACTCATGGGTTCAAATAGTCTTCCCACCTTAGCCTCCAATAGTGCTGGGATTACAGGCATGAGCCGCCACATCTGGCCTCAGTTCAATTCTGATGCCACCTGGAGTTAGCACAGGCCCAAGTGAAAGGGCAGGGTCCCCAAGGAGACTACTGTCATTTCAGACACCAGGCACAAGTGAGGTCCACAGGGCAGCCATGCTTCTGTCTGTCTTGCCTACAAATTTGGGAGTTCACATTACCGCCCTTCATGTTTGATAATTTGCTGGAACAATTCACAGAACTCGAGAAAGTGCTATACTTACAATCATAGGTTTATTATAAGAGGTATGACTCAGGACCAGCCAAATGAAGAGACTCTTAGGCAAGGTCAAGGGGATAAGCATGGGTGGTTGGAGCTTCCACACCCTTTTGGGTGCACCATCCTCTTGAAACATCAGTATGTTCACCAACCTGGAAGCTCCACTGAGCCTCAGTGTCTGGAGTTTTTATGTGGGGTTTAATTGCTCTGCACAATTGAATCATTGGTCACATGATTGAACTCCATCTCCAGCCCCCCAGAGGCCAGGCTAAGCCAAAGTTCCAACCCCCTAATCCTGTGCTTGGTTTTTTTGGTGTAACTAGCCCCCATCCTGAAGCTAATGAGGTCCTAGAGAGTGTGTGGGGTTCACCGTGTACAATCTAGGGCCGCAGGAGCATAACAAAGACACTCAGGAAAATCCAAGGGTTGTCAAAGCTTGATGCCAGGAACTGGGGACAAAGACCAGAGATATATTTATTATTTTCACACTGCCCATGTCTGCTTGACCTGGGAAAGAAAGTTGTTTGTAGAAATCTTTGCTTTTTACATGACCAAATGATGCCAAGATGGTCTTCATGGAGATTTTGGTCCCTAGCACGAGACGGTATTTTGGAGGAAGCTTACTTCACAAGCAGAATGAGGTTGGATGGGGAAAATCCCAGGCTAAGACTGTAAGTAGTGTGATCATGCAGTTTATCATCTAATCTAACCCAGGACACCTTTAGGAGCGCAGGGCGTTAGGACCTTGGGGTCTTCAGGAGACTCCCCTGCTGCACCCAGCTGGCAGGAGAGGAAAGAGTGAGTGGAAGGCTGATGGGGTAGGGGGCAGGTGGTTAGGAGGGCCAGGCCTGGCAGCACCACACATCCCTTCTTCCCCACATTCATGGGCAGAATCCAGGCACATGGCCACAGCTAACTGCAGTGGGAAATGTCATCTGGCTGTGTGCTCAGGAGGTTGATAGAGGATGTGGGTTGCTAATAAACACATCACAGCCGCCGCATGGTTGTTCCTGGAATAGGTGAAGCAGGCTGCTTCCTCGGGGCCTTCACATTGTCATTCCCACTCTAGGAAATTCTCTCACCCCAGATGGCCTCATGCCTCACTCCCAAGGCTCCTCTTTTGCTTAGAAGATACCTTAACAGAAAGACAAGGCCAGGCGAGGTGGCTCACACCTGTAATCCCAGCACCTTGGGAGGCTAAAGCAGGAAGATCACTTGAGCCCAGGAGTTCAGGACCAGCCTAGGCAACATAGAGAAACACCATCTATACAAAGTATTTAAAGAATTGGCCAGGTGTGTGATGTACACCCAGCTACTCGGAAGGCTGAGGTGGGAGCATCACTTGAGCCCAGGAGTTGGAGGCTGCAGTGAGCCATGATCACACCACTGCACTCCAGCCTGGGCAATGGAATGAGACCCTGTCTCAAAAATTTCTTAAAAACCCACAAAAACAAAAAAATCCAGACAAGCTTGTCAACGCTATGTGAGATAGCACACTGCCACCCTGTACTCTCTATGCCCTAACTATTGAATAATAATTTAGCTAGTCCGGGTTTTTACTAGTCAGAATTTTCCAGAGAAACAGAATCAATAGGATATATAGAGAGATATATATATAGGAGGAGATTTATTATGGGAATTGACTCAGGCAATTACGGAGGCCAAGAAGTCACATGAGCTGCTGTCTGCAAGCTGGAGAACCAGGAAAGCTGGTGGTGTAATTCAGTCTGAGTCCAAAGGCTTGAGAACCAGGTGAGCCAATGGTGTAAGTCCTAGTTGGAAGTCAAAGCCCTGAGTACTGGGGAGGGCTGCTGGTATAAGTCCTGAAGTGCAAAGCCCTGGGAACTGGGAGCTCTGATGTCCCAGGGCAAGAGAAGACAATGGCCCAGCTTGATAAAAGAGAATTTGCCCTTCCTCTGTCTTTTTGTTCTCTCTGGGCCCTGAACAGAGGAGATGATACCTATCCGTGTTGGTGAGGGCAGGTCTATTTTACTCAGTCTACTGACTCAAATACTTATTTCTTCCAGAAATACCTTCACAGATACACCCAAAAATAATGTCTTAACAGTTGCCAGGCTCAGTAGCTTACACCTGTAATCTCAGCACTTTGGGAGGCCAAGGCAGGAGGCTTGCTTGAGGCTAGGAGTTCAAGACCAGCCTCGGCAACATAGCAAGTCCCCATCTCTGCATTAAAAATTAGTTTGTGGTGGCCCATTCTTGTAGTCCCAGCTGCTTGGGAGGCTGAGTGGGAGGATTGCTTGAGCCCAGGAGGTCAAGTCTGCAGGGAGCCATGATTGTGCCACTGTGCTCCAGCTTGCGTGACAGAGCAAAACCCCATTGCAGAAAAAAAAGTTTTATCAGCTACTTGGGCATTCCATAGTCCAATCAAGTTGATACAAAATTAACTATCACAGTGCTCTAGATTGCATGCAGTAGAAGCAGACTGTAATGAGAGAGAAAAGCGTACCAGGGAACTTACCCAATCAACAAAAAGGCTGGAGACTTAATTCAGGAAATCAAGGCTCAGATCTAGTCATGGAACAATGTGCTTTGGATCCCTCCAATGTGGTCATCACCCTAGACACTGGCTGCCGTACTCCCCATTCTTGATTTCACCTTTGAGTCACTCCCTCAGGTTATACACTGCAGGGTGGAGACATTTGATTGGCTTTGATGAAGTCATGAGTCCGTACTTCAGATGCTAGGGGACAAAGAGGGGAGCTATCTGTCGTGGGAAATGGGGCTCTGAGTCCCACCTATCTAGGCATTCCCCCACATGCGAAGTGTTGCCAAAAGCTGGGTAGCAAAAGCAGTAAATATCCACTACAGTTGGGTATGGCATTCTAGGTTTGATGGCATCATTTTCATATTATTTAATTTTTTAATGTGTATTTTTGTTAAGTTTGCTATCCATTTTGTGTTTCTTAGTAATTTTCTTTTTATCTCTGGGTTACTTTTAAGAATTTATGTGTTTGATATAATTTCACTACATGTGGCTAGATAAGAATTTATCTGATCCTCTTGGAACTCTTTGGGCCTTTTCAACTTAAAGATGTTTGCCTTTCTTTAGTTGTAGAAAATTCCCAGTCATTATGTCTTCAAATACTACTACTCCCTATTACTGTCTTCCGAAATTCCTATTAGAAATTTGTTGGACTTTTCATTCTCTCTTCCATGTCTCTTTACAAAGAGAGAGTCATGTATTTTGGCCAATTGACTGTGCTATATTTGAAGAGATTTCAAATATACTGTTGAATTTCTTTAATTCTGTCTTCAGTTATGTGTAATTTGATGATTATCTGTTTAATGTATAACTAATCTGTTAAGTAATCTGTTTAATCTGTTAATTAGACAACTAATGTTTAACCTGTTTAATCTGATCTTTAGTTATATCTAATCTGATTTCATTGTTATTTTCAATGGTTATGGTTTTTATAAAGTTCTATTTGACTCTTTTTACATCTACCTGTTCTTTTTTCATGTTTTTTCCCCATAATTTTGCTTTAAGGTTTCTAGTCCTTCTTTTCTTCCTTCCATTATTTTAGGTATTCTTCCTTTTTTTTCCTCTAGTTTTTGTTTTTAGTTTTGTTATTGTTTTGTTTTGTTTTGGTATTCTTCCTTTAGAGCTTAGTTCAGATGACTCTTATCCACAGTCTCTGGGGTCCTCTGGGTCTTCCCTTGCATTCCAGCCATCCTCTTGAGAGACTTTGTGTGGCTGATTCATTTTTGTTCAGGGGTTCTTTTCAGTAGGAAGTTTCTGTCTCATGGTGATAGTTGGTTGATTGTTTTTACTGAGAGAGTCCTTGTCCTGCATTGTGAAAATTTCCCTCCAGGGCTTCTCTGGGGTCCTTAAAGTTACAGGCAGGGTGGTTCTGTTGGGTAACATAGGCAGGTGGAGAGGATAAATAAATTTAGAATTATAAACCACCTAAAAAAGTTGCCCCATCTCTTCTCCCAGTATAGGCCACTGGCCTGAGTCACTGTTTGTCTCTTTTCCTTAAAAAATCATGAAATCTGGTGGGGCATGGTGGCTCACACCTGTAATCTCAGCACTCTGGGAGGCTGAGATGGGCAGATCACTTAAGGTCAGTAGTTCAAGACCAGCCTGGCCAATGTGTTGAAACCCCATCTCTACTAAAAATACAAAAAATTAGCTGGGCATGGTGGCTCGCGCCTGTAGTCCCAGCTACTCGGGAGACTGAGGCAGGAGAATCGCTTGAACCCAGGAGGCAGAGGTTGCAGTGAGCCGAGCTCGTGCCATTGCACTTCAGTCTGGGTAACAGAGCAAGACTCTGTCTCAAAAGAAAAAAAAAAATTAATGAAATCTGCACGCTCTCTCCTGCTTCAGAGCCAGGAAGACTGGGAGGTAGAAGTTAGAAAATCAAGTTCAAACAGGCTTTCAACAATTAGGTGACTTACTGGCTTATGTAGTTGAAAAGGGAAGGGATAGCCTGCAAATGACCTAGGCTCTTACACCCACTGACATCCCACATTAGATGACCTTTCTCTAAAGCCTTCTCCTTGCCTTTTGTCTCTCCGTCCTCTCTCGAACTCTCCAACACAACTCCAGATTGATTAACCCTTTTGAATCACAGCGGGAAATGCTGCTCTGCAGCTCAGAACCCTGCAAAGGCTCACTTTGTGCCTCTGGTGGGAAGTCCGAAGCATTGTGGTTGGCAGCCTAGGCCATTCATTTCTCCAGCTTTATCTCATCTGACCCTGCTTGACACATCCTTAAATCCACTCCAGCAGAACTCCTCTCTCTTCCTCTCACTCCCACTCTGAACTGTCCCTTCTCTGAAGGGACATTTGCCTATGGCCCTTGCCTGTGTGATATTTGCCTATGGCCTTTGCCCGTAGCATCCATGTTCTGGTTTGTATTGGAGTTATTTGTGTGTCTGTTTTACACCACCCCTTCATTCACTGAGTTCTTGGAGGGAGGAAAGCCATGTCTGACTTACCGTCTATCGGCCGTGGTGCCAGGCAGAAGGCATGTCACGTAAGAGTCGCTCCAGTGGGCCTCAGTGAATCGGGGCACCCCCAGTGCTCTTGCTGGTGATTCAGTTAAGCCAGGCTAGTGGCCCCTGTGCTGCACAGGGTGGGTACATGCACTTCAGCAGAGTCTCCTGAGGAACCACTGGCTTAGTGTTATTGCATCAGCACACAAGAGCTCAACCCTGGCAGTGAGGTGGGAGTACAGCCAGAGAGAGTATTGCCCCTGCATGGTGTCTCCCTCTCCCCCGTTCCTGGGCCTCCTGGTTTGGCCCCACTCCACCATTACTCCTCCTTCAGGATACTCTTCTGGCCCGGCAGCTGTCTTGAAAGCCCCTGTGCAGTTTCAAAATGCTCCCTGTTTGGACTGCAGCAAATCCTGCCTAGTAGCGTTGTCTGATCATGTGAATGTGATGCCTTCCCAGTCAGGCGCCTCCGGGGTGTACTGGGCAAGTCGGCCCACGCCTCCATAGGCCTTGCATGCAGCAGGGCTCACAACACACCTCTGTTGCTTAAGGGTGTCCATTCAAGTCACCCTGCTCCCAGTACTGACCCCAGGGTAGACAAAACGGACTCCGTAAGACATTCAAGCCAACAGTCAGGAACCTGATGTAGCTGTTGGGTGACCACACTTGTATCTCGGAGGCTATCCTGAGCCTAGCACAGAGCCTGGCATGTGGTAAACTCTCTATGAAGGAATTAATGAGTTGATGGGTGCATATTTTGATCTCCTCCAACAGATTACAACAGCAGTGAATTGAAAACAGCCTGCAGGAAGCATGAGCTGTATGTGAGTTTCCAAGACCTGGGATGGCAGGTGAGTTCTCCGGACACGGGGGACAAAGGTCCTTTCTCAGCAGTTTACTCTCATCTGAATGGTGGCAGCCATCACCAAACACCCAGAGCTTGAAGGCTGAGCTGCTTCCTTCTGTGGAAGTCCTGAGGAGCCCTCCCAAATGCTCAGGCTCCTGGAGTAAGGCAGAGGAAGCTTAGTCTGTGGGGCACCAGGCGCTCCAACACCTTCCTAGGGTGCCTGAGCTCTGTGATCCCTCAAAAATCAATAGCCGCATTTCCCAATATTCTCACCTCATCCTTTCAAAGCCCATAGGACATACATTTATTTGGGCATTTAAACAAATTTTAATTCAGACAGGGTTGGAAAAAAAATTACCTAATGGTTAACATCTCCAATGGCTGCAAACCAGCTCACCAAACGATGCAGAAGAGCACACGTTTGCCTCGTACCTGAGAACCATCACTAGTTTGTAAGAAAGGCAGCAACTTTAATCACAGGTGGTGAGCGATAAAAGGTAGCTTCCATATGCAGGTGGCACTACTTCCGCAGGAGCACCGTGGGCTCCTGGAGAGGCTTGCTTGGGTCCAAGCACCTATTGCTGGCAACCTACGTGCTTCCAGGTAGCAGCTGAGGCCCTGTGGGCCTCTGCAAGGAGCAAGGGCTCTGGGGTCAGATGGACCAGGTTCACTTCCCAGCATTGCCACTTGAATGTGAACTTGGACAAATTCCTAAGCCTTCCTCCATCTGTATCTTTGCCTGTGCAATGTGAAAAATACCTTTTCACAGCATTCCTGAAAAGCACAAATAGTGTGAGAAGTGCATGCTCATCTTTTGTTGCTTCCTTTGCATGAAATTAAGGACTGGATCATTGCACCCAAGGGCTATGCTGCCAATTACTGTGATGGAGAATGCTCCTTCCCACTCAACGCACACATGAATGCAACCAACCACGCGATTGTGCAGACCTTGGTGAGCTCTCGGAGACTTTGTTTTGTAAGTGGGAGTAAGCCAAGACCAGGTGTCATTTCTAAGGTACCTTCTCCCCTTCTGTTTTGGAACAGGTTCACCTTATGAACCCCGAGTATGTCCCCAAACCATGCTGTGCGCCAACTAAGCTAAATGCCATCTCGGTTCTTTACTTTGATGACAACTCCAATGTCATTCTGAAAAAATACAGGAATATGGTTGTAAGAGCTTGTGGATGCCACTAACTCGAAACCAGATGCTGGGGACACACATTCTGCCTTGGATTCCTAGATTACATCTGCCTTAAAAAACACGGAAGCACAGTTGGAGGTGGGACGATGAGACTTTGAAACTATCTCATGCCAGTGCCTTATTACCCAAGAAGATTTTAAAGGACCTCATTAATAATTTGCTCACTTGGTAAATGACGTGAGTAGTTGTTGGTCTGTAGCAAGCTGAGTTTGGATGTCTGTAGCATAAGGTCTGGTAACTGCAGAAACATAACCGTGAAGCTCTTCCTACCCTCCTCCCCCAAAAACCCACCAAAATTAGTTTTAGCTGTAGATCAAGCTATTTGGGGTGTTTGTTAGTAAATAGGGAAAATAATCTCAAAGGAGTTAAATGTATTCTTGGCTAAAGGGTCAGCTGGTTCAGTACTGTCTATCAAAGGTAGATTTTACAGAGAACAGAAATTGGGGAAGTGGGGGGAACGCCTCTGTGTTCAGGTTTCATTCCCAGAAGTCCACAGGACGCACAGCCCAGGCCACAGCCAGGGCTCCATGGGGCGCCTTTGTCTCAGTCATTGCTGTTGTATGTTCGTGCTGGAGTTTTGTTGGTGTGAAAATACACTTATTTCAGCCAAAACATACCATTTCTACACCTCAATACTCCATTTGCTGTACTCTTTGCTAGTACCAAAAGTAGACTGATTACACTGAGGTGAGGCTACAAGGAGTGTGTAACCGTGTAACACGTGAAGGCAATGCTCACCTCTTCTTTACCAGAACGGTTCTTTGACCAGCACATTAACTTCTGGACTGCCGGCTCTAGTATCTATTTCAGTAAAGTGGTTCTCTGCCTTTTTACTATACAGCATACCACGCCACAGGGTTAGAACCAACAAAGAAAATAAAATGAGGGTGCCCAGCTTATAAGAATGGTGTTAGGGGGATGAGCATGCTGTTTATGAACGGAAATCATGATTTCCCTTGTACAAAGTGAGGCTCAGATTAAATTTTAGAATATTTTCTAAATGTCTTTTTCACAATCATGTACTGGGAAGGCAATTTCATACTAAACTGATTGATTAAATAATACATTTACAATCTACAACTGTTTGCACTTACAGCTTTTTTTGTAAATATAAACTATAATTTATTGTCTATTTTATATCTGTTTTGCTGTAACATTGAAGGAAAGACCAGACTTTTAAAAAAAAAGAGTTTATTTAGAAAGTATCATAGTGTAAACAAACAAATTGTACCACTTTGATGTTCTTGGAATACAAGACTCGTGATGCAAAGCTGAAGCCACTCTTGACAGTTGTGCTTCTCTAGGAGGTTGGGTTTTTTTAAAAAAAGAATTATCTGTGAACCATACGTGATTAATAAAGATTTCCTTTAAGGCAGAGGCTGGTCGAGATGCTGCTGTTATCTTCTGCCTCAGACAGTATAAGTAAGTGGTCTTGTTTCTAAGATTCCTACCACCAGTTACTTTGGGCCAAGTATCCACATCCCCTTGCGTATGGGAGGTGGGTGAAGAGTGTTGGATGCAAAGTGGTGGTTATGGGAAGTAGCTCGATGGTAAAAGGACAAACACCTGTCTTAGAGCTTAATCCTGTATGTGCTTATTCCCAAGGGAGATAGTAAAAGTGTTTAATCACAAGGATAGCATGAGTTAGAGGACACTGGCATCAACAGCTGCCACAGCCGTGCACACCAGGGCCAGAGCAGCCCGCTGACATCTGTCTTTGGTCTTGAGATCAAATGCATCCCATTCTTCATACATTAGAAGGTCGACCTCCTTGAAGCAGACCAAGTATAGCAAGCCTCTAAAAGGACTACTGAGAAACAGAATCAGAAACTCTAGAACTCTAGTTAGGGCCCTTCAGCAGGGCTGCAGAGCCTCCCTGGATACCCAGGCCTGGGAAAGCCTGTCTGGTCTTGTCACCCCAGGTGACAAATACAACTGGAATCTTTCAATGAGTTAATGAGATACTGAGAATGAGCCTCGTGGAATTTTCCATGCCTACCCTTTCTAAGGAAGACATCCAACAGTTCATGTGGGCTCTGGCTTCGTGTTAACATGAGGAACTAAAGACATGTTTCACCCCGTGAGAAACAGAAGGATCCCCTGAACAGTAACTGATTTGACAAGTATCGACACATAAAGTTATGGCATCAGCATTCTCTTACTCAGGCACGGTCAGAAGTAACGCTGCTTTCATCACGGCTAACCTCTCACACTGAGAGAAGTATTCACAGAAACAGAAGCTCCAGCAGCGGCCACGAAGGTATCTTCCAGAGGTGTGGGTTTTTGCATTTCAATCTGCTCCATGCTACGGACCAACCACAGTATTGAGTCAACTGTGACCTTAAGATCAGAGGAACGTCAATACTGCCATAAGGCCACCTTTCCAGAACTCGTGGGCAGGTAAACTATGCTTTGGATGTGCTTTCTTTCACCAAAATCACTCAACTCAGGAGCCACAAATAGTCCAGCAATTTGATTTCCCTCAACGCTATTTTAGTCTCAAAGGAAACCATGTAAATTTCATCAAGAGAAGGTCAAAGGGGATATATCGCCACTGAAAATGTTTACACAGTGACCATGAGTTACACATTTACTTAGAGAAACTTAATAAAGAATCTGTAGAGTGTGTTGGCTTGGAAAACACACACACAAAGAAGATACCTCACGCTTAGTATGTTCTGCTTTCTGAACAGCCACCACTGGGAACCCAGTGGCCTCTGTGGGATTGAACTCCTAAACGCAGGGTGCAGGAGCTGGGCAGGAGAGGTGACTTCCAACTGTGTTCCTAAAGTTCGTCTTTCGCTTGGCCCAGGACAAAGCGGTGTAACGAGTCAAGGTCTCTGCCTCCACTGTGCTCACTGACTTTCTTCCCTCCTCGGAAAAGCAATAACGTGGGGTAGCCTCGTACCTTAAAACAAAAAAGAAAAAAGTTTGCAAACCAGTGGTCCAGATCACATGCAAATTGCTTCCTAAATAAAACCAGATACACTCCTACCGTTGTGGCTGGAAAATTCTGTGGCTAATTTTTAAAGGTGTATATTCCATTAAAACAGGAGCAGACTACTGTTTAGAAAGCAAAGCCGTGGGGCTGTGTGTTCACTTCTGAATTCAAAATGACATCATTAAAGATCAGCCTCAAAGGAACGACTTTACCCTAAAGCAGACCCTTTCAGTCTTTACTGTGCACACGATCACCTGCGGATCTGCTGAAGATGCAGATTTGGATTGAGCAGGCCTGGGAGTCTGCATTTCCAACGACCTCCCTGGCGATGCCCTGGTGGTCTGCAGACCAGACCATGAGAGCAAGATCCTCTTGAGGATACATTTTTCAGTGGCAACTCGTTTCTAAGAATTTTAGGGCACAAAAAACAACTGGTATCTTTTAATGATAAGGAAACTATGTCTGGGTTACGTCTATTCTCCATCTAAAAGGCTCCAAAAGTGTCTGAATAACAAAGAAGAAAAAAAATGACAAATCTTCCAGGCCATCAGACTGTGCTAACAGCTTGGAATGAAGAAACTAGTTAACCCAAGCACAGGACCGACTTGCTGGCATGGCCCTTTCAGAAAGGAGGTTATGTTGAAATGATTCTTAGATTCAGCCACTGCATTTTATAATGCTGGCTTACGTGTGAAAAATGAGCGACTCGGGTATTTATGGCAAAGGCTACAGACCACTGGTCAATCATCAAGAGTCGCGGTGTGGGAAGCCCCACAGTCTATGGCGTGGGGTCTGTTACTTCACGGCCTTGTTACTCAGACAGCAAGGCCTGAAAACCTGCACTGAAACATGGATACTAACTACAAAGCGGGCGGAGAAGAAGAATGCCTTCCCTTTGAGAGAGGATCTCTTTTGCTTCTCCAAACAACTCAAAGGGACATAAAAACCACATTGTTGAGAAGATGAGAGCAGAGTGAGTTATCGTGGTTGAGGCACAGTTCCCTTGGGATCTGCCCCCATACTGAGAGCTCCCATAAGCATCCATCCAAGTACCCACCGAATACTTGCTGCAGATATTCCGTTCAGCAGTGCAGTCTACTTCGGCGATCTTGACCCCCGCCAGACCAGGGAATTCCTTTTTAGAGAGTTCCTCCCAAGTAGGAGCCAGAGTCTTACAATGACCACACCTAAGACGAGAAAAATGGCAGCTTCGTTGAAATCCTGGGTCGAGATCATTCACCTACACTCTGCTGCCAAGACAAGCTCTGTTTCTTCTGTATGGGACAGTCAACAATTGCCTAGAAATTTGTAAAATACCAAATTCTCCCACTGGGTGCACATTAACTCTTCCTCCTCCTATCCCAAACGAAGAACCCAAAAGTTGATCCAAGGTAGACTTTCAGATAACGTGACAGAAGCAAGCCAGTCTGAAAACAAGTTGAGATTCTGAGACCATTTCCATGCCATGGTGAACTGTGCTAACTGGTTTATGAAAGCACAGGAGCAGAGGAACAGGGAACAGGGCAGATGCCACACAATTTCTAAAAGGTCACTTGAATGCCAAAGACATTTTAGATTTGATTGCTTATGGTCTCACAATTTCAAAACCATTTTAAGGCCTCCTTGGTACTTCAGCGATGTGGGGTGAGCATCAAGGCCATGATTAAGTTTGGTTCAAACCCTCCCTTCTACCCGACTCTGTTCCCTTGTCTCTTCTGACCCCCTCCTGCCGTATGGATGGCTCCCCTTCAGCCAAAGGGGATCCTCTTTTTTGATACTTGATCTGTGGAGCTTTAGGTTTTTAAATGTTGCAAATGATTTGAAAGGCATTGCTATGGTTCGTTCAAGTCCTGTGCTTATTAACTTTTTACCCCTATGGTTAGTTTCTCAGGAACACGTGGAGTGTAACAAACAAGAAAAGTGACGCCTTTATCATGTTTAGATAAACAATCTACTGTTGTCCTAACACTCTGCTTTTCCAAATGGATTGTTTTATTTGTGAAGACAAAAAGTTACTCCCATTTTTCAGCTGAGGGAACTGGGGTTCAAAGGAATTAAAGGACATCCAAGTTTACTATACAGTCATTCACGGTAAGTCTTAGAACCAAGGTTGTCTGGATCTCACACTACCTGCAATCCATTTCTGCTCTGGTCTCCAAGACCATGTGGCATGCAGGTTCAGGAAACTGCGTAGCATACTGAATGGCTCTAACAGACTCTACTGGATTTCTCTACAAAAGAAATCCGAGTACTTAAAAGAACCGAGGAGCAGAGCTACATCATGACACTCATTGTTTAGCCAAAAAAAAAAAAAAAAGCCATCTATTTGGAAAAGTGCAGATACCACAAAACTGAATATGGCCATCATAATTTGCCTCCATTTTTATGTTTTCTCCAAAGTTGATATAACTTTAGCCTCATTCTCCATATATAATTAAGGCCATTGAAATTTAAAATATTTGAATATAGGAGCATGATAACGGTTCCTTATTTCCTACAACATGACCTACATATAAATGTAACATGTGCCCAACATTGAGTCTGGAGGGGTGGCAGATGAGCTGAAAAACATGATGTGACTTAGTACACATGGACAAAGTAGTTTCTAATTAAACAGCCACTTACCATGGAGCATAAAACTTGATGAAGGTTATTCCTTCTGCAATGGTGTCATCGAAGTTATTTTCAGTGAGTGCCAACACAGTGCCCTTCAAGGGAGGAAAAAGCCACAGTTCAAGTACATCCCTTAAAGTTGAGCAGGGCCATGCTTTGGGATTGCAGATACACGAATCAGTAATTTTTTAAACATGCAGTTATGTAGGCTCCAAGGTCACACAGAAATACCTACACAATCTGCATTTCATAGGCTACACACAAAGGGAGGCTGGCAGCCTCTGAAGGGCAGAGAGATCAACGCAAGTCCCTGGGTCCCAAGCCTGGGAGATGTGGTGAGGAGGTGGCTGGACACTGTACAGGGGGTGAAGGTGGGGAGGGGGACTGTCTTTTGGGGATGAGGCAGGTTGAAAACTCTCCAGGGCGCTGTGGTGTGGACCAGGCAGCCCTGGGTGTCCGACACTTGAGTCTGCACCTCTAAGCCTGGAGTCTCCAGGATACCCACTGAAGTCTCATCCTCAGCCGCTTTTCTCACTGGCCACCCTATTCTCCTAGCACCCTTTGTGACATCCTCTCTATGCAACAGAAAGAACCTAGTTACAATAGCAAAGGCAATGATACGTGTTTTACATTGAACATAAAAATGGAAAGCAGCCTGTTCTAAGTCAATGTGAAAAACGCTGATGGAAGCTCTGGCTGGAGAATTTAAGGGAAAGGTGCTACATGGTAGTCTGCTTTAAAGCCATTCTCCCTTGACAGTTCTTTACAGAATGACGTCTATGTGTTTCTCCAAAAATGGATCTGCGATTCTCTCCTGAGAGCAGGAATGGGATGATTTATCACGTGGCTAAGTGTACCAGGGCTGCTCCATCTGAGTCTGGCATCGAGTAACATGTCAGTGACGGAGGCCAAGGGGGCCATTGTGGAACACTACCATCTTTATGTCCAGAAACATGACGCCACACGCACTGAAAAGACCCACTTCATGGTGGAAAACTGCATTATAAATAGAAATGGTGCTGTGATGAAAACATCCATGGTATATAATTATACTCAATTTGGGATGACCTTTGTAACCACCAGGACACATACACTCCTCTAACATATGTGGTCCTAACAACTACAAAATCAGCTGTTTACTTCTTCAACCAAAACATCAACTTTTAAACAACACTCAGGCCATCCCCGACCTGCAAGAGTCCAACTAGGGACAGGGTTGTAGGGGTGAGGAGGCCCAGTGTGGCCCCACCAGGGAGGAGGGGTTGGTGGCTCCACTGGTTTTTCCAAATCCAAACTCCTGGCCTTCAGGCATGACTTCTACCTGAAGAGGATGACACGGGCACTCTCGTCCAGTGCAGACCTCCTGCCGCAGCCCCAGGCTCATGGTTGGAACTGCCACTGGACACTGCCACCTACACAGCCGAAAACCTTGAAGATCAACACCTTGAAAACCAAGCTCATCCCTTTCCTCGAGCTCTGGCCCCGCCCCTGTGCTGGGTACCATCCTCCACCAGATATGCAGGAATCAGACTCGCCTCGGACCCTCCCTCCCTCTCCTCCGCGCTGCACAGCGGCTGGTCTCCTTATGCTGGCTTTCTCCTCGCCATCGCACAGTCACGGCTGCAACATGAGGGAACTCATCATCTTTAAAGGCCTAATAGAGCAGCTTCCCACCTCCAGCACACGTGCATGCCGGTCATTTTCCTACAACTCCAATCTGCACAGAGCCTCTGTGGGCTCCCTGTCAATATGGGATACAGTTCATAATCCTTGGCCAGCTGCCCACAGACTCTCAACTCCAGCTCCTCACTCTCAGGGATCCTACACCACACCCTGACCTGTCTCCCACTGTGTTCCCCCAGCCCCAGCTCTGGCCCTGCAGAAATGCCGGCTGATTCTCGGGTTGTGCCTCTCCTGGTGCAGCCCCTCAGTGGCAGCCCTGCCCAGCCTATCTGTCCAGCACAGATCCCGTCAATCAGCTCCTTAGGGACACTTCTTGCCCATTTGCCCCCACTTCTCTCTAGCAGCCAAGCCCTGCACACATTTCTGCCCCAGCCCCCTGCCATTGGCTTGTGTGTCTTCTCACCATTTGCCTCAGAGACCTGTATGCTTCAGAGGCAGGAAACCGGTCTTATTTCCTGGTGGCCTAGAACAGTGCCTGTGACATAACAAGGGCTTGATAAAGCAGAACAAACGAATCTAAAACCTCCTGCTACCTGAGTGAAGGAAGGAAGCCCCTCAGTGCATCAGGACTGCCTAGGCAGGTTACAGCTACAGTCACTGGCCTGATCGCTGCGGATGCCCTCTTGGCTACAGGTCTTCTAGGGGCCTTTACAACGGGTAAAGGAAAATGCCCGGAGCAAGGTCAGGAATAGAATCAGGGCCCCGGGGCCAGCAGCCAAGATTTCATAGCAGAAACATGCCCAGCAGAGTCATTCTTTAAAATGAATGAAGCGGAAAGGAAGGATTCTCTAGAGATTTTTGACACCAAATATTGTCTTGGGATTTGTCTCACATCCATTTCATGTTTTCAAAAGGAAAGCTTTTGTTTGCATTCGCCCCTGAAAGCATGTGAAAGTCGATGAAAAATACGTGTTGAAAACGCAACTGGAGCCAACCGTCAGATGACTGTGTCCCCAAACTGTCATTTTGTCCAAAGCATTTGAGGAGGCCTCTGAGGGTGGGGAGGTGGGGGGCCGGGGGCCACGGGCCACTTATGGGGATCCCGACTCCAGCAGGCACCCACCTTGTCAGCCTCGGGCTCAGCTGCCAGCACCGGGGCCTCTGAGGGCGTGACGGTCTCCGTCGCTCCAGTCTCTGTGCGCTGCAGCTGCGACTCCACGTACTCCCTCAGTGACTCCAAATCCCGCTTTCCCTTGTACTGATCCACCTGGCCGAGACACGGGCACGCTGCTGAGTGAGTCCACTGAGGTGTTCTGAATCACTTAAGCCTTCCTGCAACCCCTGCTTGCCCGGGTCAGAGCTCCCAGATGTCTTAGCAGTGGTGCAAAGTCTGCATGTTCATATTTAGACGGGAATGTAGAGAGGACAGCTGAATGCCTCGGCTTTGGTGAGAGAACTGTACAGGCCCCTCTTCCCTCCACGGGGTTACACATCATAGAAGTCTGGGGCAGAGGCCTGCCAGCGAGTCGTTGTGCTGATGGGGAACTCTGAGGTGCTGACCATCGGCCAGAGAAGGAGGGAGGGAGGCAGAACCGGACCAAGTGCAAGCCTTAGCTCTGTTCAAAGGCCTGAAGGTTTGTGTTTACGACCAGAGCACAGTTACCCTGTGACTGTAAGATCTGGGTTATTCTAGTGATAACCTGGGCCACTGAAATGTTTCAAGGTAGTATAACAAATGAATTCATCTCCACAACCCAAATCTTATCAATTAAGAGAAAGACGTTTGTTTCATTATACACATTTCTCCAAACCAGTGCCCTAACAATCAAGATTGGCAATTCACTGTGCCCATTAAACCACTCAGTAGCTCAGCCTGATGGGGTTAAGAGATGAAGAATTCTCAGTACTAAGAAGTGCAGACGTACCTTTTTCCCATCTCGGAACCAGAGAAGAGTGGGATAGCCACGAACCTGGTTTCCGGAGCAGAGTTCATAGTGCTGTGTACAATCGACCTGAGAATAAAAGCAGATCAACTTCCCAGTCAGTTTCTTCATGAACCTTCTTGCTAATGGGGCTACTGGACACTTTGTACGTTACAAATATTCTTTTCAAAATCCACATTCTGTAGCAACTCTGCCAGCAAGGTGCAGTTTTTGAAGAGAATGTTCCTGAAAGCTATGCTAAAACATACCTGAGCTAAAAGGAGTAAAGGAAAGACTTTAGAGGCAAGATTTATTGTATTAATAGCTCAGTTAAACATGCCAGTTTTTAGGAAGCAACATTTTAACTCGAGCAAGTAAAGTCAGCACCTGGTAGCTGGAGTCAGGGCCCTGGCTTGACATTTGGTGGTGGTGGGAGGGGGGTTAGCCTGGCTGTCGGTGACTGGGACCCAGACCAGTTCACATGCCAGCTTAGAATTTACTCTCATGCTGAAGCTTAGAGGGTTTTAAAATCAACAGGGAGCAAGAAGTGAATTTTAAACAGGAGTAGTTGGTATATAATAAAGGTAAGACTGCAAAGATGTCAAGATTATAATCCGTCCTTAATTTTATAAACTTAATTTACCAACAAGCACAGCTCTTCAAGCTTTTTCTTTCATTTAAATCTCATAAAGCTGCTGCTTGCCCAACATTTTCATGAAACATCTTGTTCTAAGTCATTGCTTTCTTATTTTCTACCAGCACTAAAATAGGCAGGACTAAGTTGTTATTCACTATGTCAGCAAACGGGGGTAAAAATACTATTTCAACACCTAAGACCCGTCAGAGAGCAGCTAAGGTGCGGAACTGAAGTACAAGAGGCCTCAGCCCAAGGTCGGGAGAGGACAAGCATTTTTAAGGGTCCAGTGTAACCCAGCCACATGTGCCAGGGATGAAGGGCTTCAGCATGGTCACCTAGGCTTGTGTCTGCTCACGCCTGGGTCTGCTAGGATCCTCTATGGATATAAACCTAAAAGAATCTCCCATAAAATTTCATACAATAATTAAGTAAGGATACAAGGAATGGGGTAAGACAGTAGACAAGATTATTTTATAATTACTTCCCCAAAATGTTCAATAAATATAAACTTATAATAACATGTATAATTAGTATATATTATCGTAAGCGTTTAAGAGGCAACAGTGAAATATCCATTTAACTGACAACAAAAGTGATTACAATTTACTAAGCATCTGCCCCATGCTAAGCATCACACTAAGCAGTGTACTTTCATCTGCCCAGACACCACACAGTAGATCTTAGCTCAGTTTTGCAAAGGGGGAGACCGAGGCGTGGAGAGGTTTTGCCCAAGGTCAGCCAGCCAGGTCTACCCAACCCCCAAGTTTACGCTTTTGACCATCTCACCATCCCAAGTAGATCATCCTGTTAACCATCATTCAGTCCTAGACACGCAGCATTACTTTTGGATACAAATCAGCCCCATGGCAAGGTAGAAAAATGAGATTTTTAAGAAAGGAAATCTATGCATGGTGTCTGGTGGGTGCTGGAAAGTGGACAAGAATAAAAGTGATGTCCCTGGAGCTACACTGGATATTTCCAGAAAATCCAGTTACACAGAAGTTGTCAGACACCACTCTTGGCTTCTCTGTATAAAGTAGGAAATGCTGGAAAGAATCCCAGGCACAGTGCAAACTGAGGGAGGGTCTTCTGCGTGCCTGGGGGAGCACAGAGCCAGGGTCCTTTTAGAAAGAGCTCTTGGGTGAGGTCGAACGTGGACGGTCTCCAAGTTCGTCCAGTGAACGTTCTACAAGGCTCTACCCCATCTCTTTGCAGAATGGGCTCTGGGGCTGCCAATTCAGATTTGGCCATCTCTTCAAAATAAACAAAGCAGCTGAGGCCATAATTTATCTCTAGGCTGTGGAAAAGCCAGCAAAACTCAAAATCAGACTGCCATCTGTGAAGGTGAAATGAATTATCAAGTGGCACACTAAATGGAATTAATAAATCAAGTTTGCGACTTTGCACACAGAATGAATAATGGGCCACTCTGCTAATTAATCCAGCCCAAAGCAGTCCATTTCCAGTTTAATAAGGGCTTTCACTCACCTTGCCAATCTTGACAGTTTCGGAATGTTCAAGGCCCAGAGCCAGCTGCTCCCAGGTTGGAGCCAGGGCTTTGCAGTGACCACACCACGGAGCGAAGAACTTGATAAAGTGGTCGCCTGGAGTGGAGAGCCAAGGCAGAGACAGGGGAAAGAGGAACTGTAATTTATGTCAGACCTCACTAGAGAGTTAATTGAAGAATCAGATCTTTGTCCTGCTTAGCAAATCTTAGTTCGGCATGAGCACTTTAATTGGTACAAAGGGACTCCATCAAATGTGTTTCTGTTCATGAGTTCATAACAATACTCAAAACCAAATTTGTCATCTTTGATGGACAATCAGCAATCAACTCATTATTTGGAAAACTGTAATAAAAGGAAAGAATTAGGCATTTCTCCCACCTCTCCTATATGCACTGTACCGCTGAATAACCAGGTGATAAATGAGGGTGAGTTTCTCTTGGTTAAAAAATGAAGGGACGCTTGAATGAGTCTCGGCACTTGGCAGCCCTAAGGAATGAATGGACCCAGGCCCTGCCTGTCATGGTCGCCCACATCCCAAAGAGAGACAACTGGACGTTCTGTGCCCCCACCAGCTATGAGGTCTTCCTGTGCCCCCAAAAAACATCACACTGAAACTGATTTTGTCCCCAGACCCAACTACCAATTTCCAGGAAACAGAGAAATCAGGGAAACATGTAGACCACGCTACGGGGACACAATTAGCAAAGTCTGGACCACGGGGAGCTCTACAGGTCAAACCACCTGTGTCTTCAGCAAGAAAGATAAAGAGATGTCTGGAGAACATGCAGGTTAAAAGAGCCTTAAAAGATATATAAACACATACACATATAAAACTATAGTGCTCAGGAATGTGCACTTCAGTGCACATAAAGGAGTTGATATGGTTTGGCTGTGTCCCCACCCAATTCTCATCTTGAATTCCCACATGTTGTGGGAGGGACCAGGTAGGAGGTAACTGAGTCACGGGGACAGGTCTTTCCCATGCTGGTCTCATGATAGTGAATAAATCTTATGAGATCCGATGGTTTTAAAAACGGGAGTTTCCCTACACAAGCTCTTTTTGCCTGCTGATATCCACGTAAGATGTGACTTGCTCCTCCTTGCCTTCCGCCATGATTGTGAGGCTTCGCCAGCCACGTGGAACTGTGAGTTCTCCATTAAACCTCTTTCCTTTGTAAATTGCCCAGTCTCGGGTGTGCATTCATCAGCAGTGAAAACAGACTAATACAAGTGGTTTCCACAAATGTCAGGCAAGTGCCTTCTTGGAGAAGGGAGGGTGGGCTGTGCCCTGCATGGGACACGGGAAGCTGGCAGTTTTATTTCTTGAACTGGACAGTAGTTACAGTGTGACCACGCTATAAAAATTCATTAAGCCCTACATTTGTTTTCTCGATCTGTATTATATTTTATCATAAAAAAAGTTTAAAAAATGAAACATCACCCCCTTGGCTAGGGGGAAAAAAACAAACAAACCCTCACAGCATCATTATTTGGACAGAGAAGGTGTTTAGCTGTTCTACCCTGACATTGGGCTGATACCAAACTCAAAGCAGGCTGTGGCCGGGGAGAGAACTAACCAGTGGCATGTGGCCTGGCGTCTGAGCAGGACTCTGCCACACTAAGGCTCACAGCTACTGCCTCATCAGCACAGCAACAATGCACTTGAAGAAAATGGTGAAAAACTTCCTTTAAAAGTTAACAACTTCCATTAAAAAATGTGCACGCTGAAACCATGTGCAGGTGCACGGTAGATCCTGTGCTGTAAGGTGGAGACAGGCTCTCTGGGAACCTAATCAGAGTACTGATGGGAAGCCAGCAAGGGCAGGAAGCCACCATGGTACCTACACGACACAGCTGTGTGGCAGCGACCCACTTGGGAGGCGCTGGCTAGGCCTGCCGGAGTCGGTCTGTCCTGCCGGAGTCAGTCTGTCCTGCCGGAGTCGGTCCGTAACAGGTGATTTGGGAAACGCACCCTGCTCAGAGCCCAAGACAATCCCAGCTGAAAATGCATTCCCGTAGTGGAAAGCATGCTGGAGTTCTGCCGTCAGGGCACTGGTATGGATGAAATAACTTTTAGCAAAAGTGGGAAAAGGCTGAAGGCCTCACGATAAGTTACTGTGGACAGTAAGTGTGGTGGGGGAGGGGCTCTGACTCCCAGCAGGCACAAGTCACAAGGCCAGAGGCAATCCAAGCCATTTCTCACGTTTCCAACCCAGTCTTCTAAGGGGATTTCTCTCCATGGTAGCATTTGGTAATGGGAGCCAGCCAGGAAGCCAAAATTGCTTTCAAGTCATTCGGTGTTGGGCCAAGTTTTCTGAAACACATCTATGTGTGAATAAAGGGAGACTTATGTATTCACACTGGAAATTTTATGGGGATCATTCTGATATTAGGAGACCATTTTCAAAAAAGGGGATGTGGTATAGAAAGATCTTTTAAGTGTAAGGAATAACTAATTTGATTCATGTTATAACGGTGTCATTAAATTCTGGGTTTTGTTTGGTTGTTTTCTGAGACAGGATCTCACTCTGTCACCCAGGCTGGAGTACAGTGGCATGATCTCAGCTCACTGCAGCCTTGACCTTCCAGGCTCAAGTGATCTTCCCACCTCAGCTTCAGGAGTGCATTTACCATACCCAGCCTTTTTTTTTTTTTTTTTTTTTTTTAAATCTTCTGTAGAGACAAGGTCTTGCTTAGGCTGATCTCGAACTCCTGGGCTCAAGCAGTCATCCCACCTTGTTCTCCCCAAGTGCTGGGATGACAGGCATGAGCCACTGTGCCCAATCTAAATTCTGTTTAGACAGGGAGAAGCTTTTGTTTCTGCCTGAGGTCATTAAGCATATGATTACCATTAATACACAGGCATACTTCCGAGATACTGTGGGTTTGGTTCCAGACCACTGCAATAAAGATAATATCACAATAAAACAAGTCACACAAATTTTTTGGTTCCCTAGTGAATATCAAAGTTAGGTTTACACTATAGTCTATGAAATGTGCTACAGCATTACTTCTTTAAAAACAATGTACCTTAATTAAAAAATATTTTATTGCTAAAAAGATGCTGACAGAGGGATACAAAGTAAGCACAAGCTGCTGGAAAAACCGCTAGACCTGCCAGATGCTGGGCTGCCAAAATCCTCAATCCATAAAAAAATGCAGTATCTCCAAAGTGCAATAAAGTAAAGAGCAATCAAGCGAGGTGAGTCTGTCAATAAACACTCTTAGCCAAGGATGCACTGTCCAGCTAGTGTGCGGGTCACGTGTGCTTAGCATTAGACTCAGCGTTTCTATAAGGGCACAGACAAAAGGAGAACTCATGTTTTAGAAGAGGTGCACTCAACAACGGTCCCAACAGCTCCTCTAGAGTGACCCTTTGTCAGTGCCACTGATGCTGCTATCTAAGAGCCCTTGAGTGGCAGGAAGGAAAAGCCCAGCACGCCAAGGAATAATAGTGATTCTCTGAAGCTGGCATCAGGACGTCCCCCTTACCTTGTGCGACGTGCAGCTCAAAGTTGCTTGCTGAGAGCTCATACAGCCCTTGCTTGAGCTCGGGGGCACTGGGCGGTTCCACTTCCGGCTCTGGTGTCTAACAGGAGGAAATAAAACAGTCATGGGTGTGTCAGTGGAGACACAGGGAAACCATCCAGGAGGTGACTGTGTCTGTGGGGGAACCGCCTGCAGATGCCTCCCTCACCCAACAACCTGGAACCTTTGTACGATGCTGCTGTGCTGAGTGAGGCCAGGTCAGGAACTGATCTCGTCAAGCCCTCTGGAAGCTTCAGCAAAAAGCCCCTCGTCAGCCTCACCCTCGGTGAAAGCTCTAGGTCTGAGTCTCCAGGGCAGCCAAGTGATAGCTGTCCCTACCCCAAAACCCAACCAAACAAAGCAGACAATGCAAAGGACAGTCTTACCCCATACCCTGTCCTCCTCTTTGAAACGTACTTGGATACTTCACAAAGAATACAAAAAACAATGCCCGATGGACGTATTCTGAAGGGGTCAGCACTTGCAGACACCAGAGTGCCCAGCGCAGTGGCTCGTGCCTGTAACCCTAGCGTTTTGGGAGGCTGAGGCAAGAGGACTGCTTGAGCCCAGCAGTTCAAGACCAGCCTAGGTGACAGCCTAGCATTTTGGGAGGCTGAGGCAAGAGGACTGCTTGAGCCCAGCAGTTCAAGACCAGCCTAGGCAACAGAGTGAGACCCCATCGCTACAAAAAAAAAATTTTATTTACCTGAGCATGGTGACGTGCACCTGTGGTCCCAGCTACTTGGGAGGCTGAGGTGGGAGGATCACTTGATCCCAGGGGGTGGAGGCTGCAGTGAGCTGAGAACATGCCACTGCACTCCTGCCTGGGCAACAGAGTGAGACTCTTCCTCAAAAAACACACAAACAGACACGAGGGTAGCAAAATGGACAAAGCTGAGAATGAGAAACTCAGGGACCAGGAGGGCCTGGTTATCCTTACTTCACACAAATGACAGGGAAAACTGTGAGGAAGACACAACTGTGGAAGACTGATCAGAGAGAAAAGGAGGTGATGAGAAGGAAAATGCAGGTGAATGAAAGGCAACAGAGAGAAAACCATGGCATGAACATAAGCTGCACCTTCAAGAAAGAATGTAATTCATATGACTAAGTCTCGTACAGAAAGAGGGGGAAAGGGGCTTTTCAAAAGATGCTTCTGCCAGGACCCAAGCAGACAGCAATGTGTGCAGCTGTCTAGTCACAATCCTACATTTCTCAACTTTTCAGACCAGGTACAGCTGTGGCTTCCAACCAAAGTAACCAGAAATGAGGGAAAGATAATGGAATCAGTGTTCTGCTGCAGACACATTAAGTGTATATTACTCAGCTTTTATCTGGGGGTTCATATTCCTATTAAAAAGAATATCCAAGCTAAGTTGTTAAAGGCTTTAAAAGTGCTGACAGTTCAAAGCTGTGCAGGGCTGGAATCATAAAGAACCATAAAGTTTCCCTTCTGCTGCCAGCACGTCAAGACTTTCAAAGTGCTAAATACCCACACAAAACAATGCCCGAGGGAAGAATGGCTAAGTGAACAGTCAATGAGTGCACATAAGGTGAAATAAAATACCGTGTGCCACTCTCCATGAGATGTTCAAGGGCCTTTCAGTATGAAGTGTTCATTTATGGCACGTGCAGTGCCTCTAGTTGCTTCCTGGGTTCCTGGCAGACTCCAGAGCAGTCCCCCGGCACGGGAACACCACAGTGCATCCCAGAAACAGGTCACGTCTCGCCCTACAGTGGCAGCATAAGCTGATATGGTGCTTAAGAAACCTGGCAATATTCATCAAGAGCCATAAAAATTTTTTGGCCGGGCACAGTGGCTCACGCCTGTAATCCCAGCACTTTGGGAGGCCGAGGCGGGCGGATCACGAGGTCAGGAGATCGAGACCATCCTGGCTAACACGGTGAAACCCCGTCTCTACTAAAAATACAAAAAATTAGCCGGGCGTGGTAGCGGGCGCCTGTAGTCCCAGCTACTCGGGAGGCTGAGGCAGGAGAATGGCGTGAACCCGGGAGGCGGAGCTTGCAGTGAGCCAAGATCGCGCCACTGCACTCCAGCCTGGGCGACAGAGCGAGACTCCGTCTCAAAAAAAAAAAAAAAAAAAAAAAAAGATCTTTTTTTTATTCTTGGCCTTATAATTTTATGTCTGGGAATACTATATTCTAAAAATATCACTCAAAAGAAGGGGGGGTGGAAAGTCCTTTACAAAGATAAACTTGTTCCCTACATCATTACTGATGATGGAAAAGGTATAAATAACCTAAATATCCACTGACAGAATTAGAGTTGAATTATGGCAAATCCACATGATAAAATAATATAAGACATGATCAATATAAAGACCACATAAATATATAAAATCATTAATGAGATGAAACGTTTGTATAACTGTTCAAGAAAAAATACAGAAGCAAACATGGAAATACAAAAATTGCAGTAGAATGTACAAAGTGACAAATTGTCTTTTGAGTTTCTTGAATATTGCCACAACACTTAAAAAAATCTAAATTCATCCCACGTGAATATTAAAAAATGTATGTACTAAGTTACTTAGGTATACAGATAAAGAACTTTTTTTAAAGTTTTCACTTAAAAAGCTAAGAGAATTCTGGTTTGCAGTATAAAGTGTATATACTTAAACTTTTCCACAATAAGGCGCATTGTCATTGTTTCTGGCAATTATCTGGGGCCTGCTATTGCTGGAGACACTAAAATATGGCAAGTTGGTGACTGTGGTTCTGGGGTGGCATGGGGGGATTACACGCGGCCATCCTGCTCCCACACTGAGGAGATAGAAAGTCCCTTGCAGAGCCTGGACGCAGCCTCTCAGCCCTTTCCAACCTGCAGGTGAGGCCGCCACCTCCACTAAGGGAAATGGGCCGTGAGATGAGGTCTTTCTGCCGTCCTGATACTGGCTGCTGGTTTCTTGAATAAAGCCATCATAGAAGACTGGCTTTTTTGGTGAAATTTATTTGAGGCTATTAACTCCTCCTTAAAATTGGTTTCCTACCATCCAATATACGTGTCCCCACAAAGAGAATATTTTCACAAAGGAAACAATGTCCAGTTGAAAACTATGAAAGTCACACCTGCTCATTCAGCTTTCTTGCCAGGACAAAGATGCAAATTTCCTGAAAGGTCTGTGGTTCTCTCTTTTAGCTAAAGTTAGGTAAGTCTCTGGTTCAATGACATAACATCACACACCAACAGTCTCCACCATACAGTTCAGAGAGTTTTTTTTTTCACAATAGTTTTTGCTCTGTTGCATAGGCTGGAGTGCAGTGGCATGATCTCGCCTCACTGCAACCTCTGCCTCCTGGGTTCAAGTGATTCTCCTGCCTCAGCCTCCCAAGTAGCTGGGATTACAGGCGCCTGCCACCTGGCTAATTTTTGTATTTTTAGCAGAGACGACGTTTCACCATGTTGGCCAGGCTGGTCTTGAACTCTTGACCTTGGGTGATCCACCCGCCTCAGCTTCCCAAAGTGCTAGGATTACAGGCATGAGCCACCACACCCAGCTGAGTTGAGAGAGTCTTTGCAGATGAGGGATGGAAGCACTGAATCAGCAGCCAAGTTTCTGATTAGGTCATCAGAGAAGATGGGGCAGAGCGGAAGAGCCGCACAGACACACTGGAAACTGGCAACAGTAAGCGGCAAAGCTCCAAAAGGACCACCACAGACCACCTTCAAATCAGTGGGCACTTAGCTGATACAAGAAGGTAGTCTTAGGTATTTGATGAAATTGAAATTACAAAGACTTCAGATGCTCTTCCTAGCTCATCAGGATCCTACAGTGTAGGAACACGGGTGTTTTTCCAGTCCCTCTCCAACACAGCAGCATGACCCACCAGGTCTACCTGGCATCCAGGGACCTGAGCACTCGGCATTAATCAGAAGGCACCACCCACAAAGGAACACTTAACCAGTGGTTTATGATCATGATGATTTATAAAAAAGTGAAGACTTCCAACATCAACTGGGGAGGGGGAGGATTATAAATCCTTTTTAGTACATAATATTCTAAGAGTCTACAATCTCCTGATATTAGCCTTAGTATGGGAAGTGCATTAAGACACAGAGTATTAATGGTACAAAATGATGTTATAAGCAAAGCCCATTAGAGACTCGGGGACTGAGCACCGAGAAGAAAAGGAAGGATCCACCCTACGGGTACAGCTGTCGGGCTAGGCCCGAGCCAGAGGGCTGCAGGTGGTGGAGGGCAAAGGTTGGGGGGATGGGAGGAGGCTCCAGTGCTGGCTTGGATAGGAGATTCTAGGCTGGGCCCAGCCCTGACCCCAGGTGGTCCAGAGTCAGTCTCTGATGCTGGGGTACAGTTGTGAACTGTATTACCTGTGACAGTGGCAGGGTGGCAGTGTTAACAAAGAGTTAGTGCTTATCTGTGAGGCCACACAAGTGACTTCCCTGAAGACTGACTACAGCCAAACAAGGCGCAGGGTGGCGGGGAAGACAAACACCAAAATGGTGGTAACTGCTGAAACTCAGGGTTTAGCCTTCTCTTGACTTTTGTGCACATTTAGGTATTTCCACACCAAAAAGTTTCTGTAAAAGTTCATCTTTACCTATAATATCAATAAGCTCCAAAAAAAGTAGAGTTGCTTTAAAATGGCAGCCTTAATCATTAACCTCAACTGGCCTCTGCCCCGTTACATATTACCCCAAAGATGTAGGCAGGGAGGGAGGGAGGGAGGGAAGGAGGTAGACACTCACCACTGGCTCCTCGTTCAGTGTCTGCAGCATCCAGTTTTCCAGTGTCTGGAAGTCCCGAGGACCCTGGTACTTCACAGCTTCTTGGCCTGGCTTGAAAAGCTTTAAGCTGAAAGAATAACAAAGGATTAGACAGAGCAAAAAGAAAGTTGTCTTATCAGAGAGCAAACTCATTTAGTGAAACAATCAGAAAATGAGCTGTCAAGGGGCTGCAGCCAGGCACGTATCTGCTCCTCTCTGATAAAAAGGAAACAAACATAACGTTCCAGGAGATAATACATTCAGTTAATCCTAAACTTTCAGAAGTTTCTGGTTTTATTCAAGGAAAACTAAAATGAGGTGAAAACTTCCAGCCCGCTGCTGTGACTGAGGCCTCAAAAGCTACAGTATTCAGTGCTCCTCTGCAGCAGCCTCGGGCCTTCCCTGCAAGCTACTGTTATGCTTTCCCGGCTTCAGCAGTTGTTGTGTCTGTGTTCAAATTAGGACTGGAGCAGATACGGTGTTGTTTTGCAATTAAGGTATTCTTCCAGGCCACCTGGCAGGTATTCAACTCTTACAAGGCCTGAATATCCAGTTACTGTGAGAATTCAAGTTTCCAGCTATAAGAACATCCTTGACATTGACTGATGCCGTCCATTCACCTTCCCATAGAGAAGGAATCTTTTCTTTTTCCTACAAATGTTGGCCTCTGAAGGAATCTGCAGAGAAGATACGGGAGTAGGTCCTTTAACCATAAGCAAAAGACATCACCAGAGGATGAAATTAACACTCAGTTCCTGTATCCCTCCAGCAGTCACGGGAAAACGTGCTCTAATACTCTAGATAAAAATTCATAGGTGTCAAGGATAGGCAAAAATGTGACTACCAATAGAAGAAAAAAGAAATACAGAGTACCATTTGTTGGCAAGCCTGCTCATCTAAACACCCCTGCCACTTCTACAGCACATATGTGGATTTTGTGAGTAAATGCCCAATGTACGGTATCAGAACTGTAAGACAGCAACATATGTAAAATCTGACATGAAGGTTTGAATAGTGTCTTAGTTCAACGGCTGTAACAGAAGACCACAGACTGGGTGTCTTAGAAACACCAGAATCTATTTCGCCTAGCTCTAGAGACTGGGAAGTCTGAGATCAAGGTGCCAGCAGAGTCAGTGTCTGGTGAGGGCTTTCTGGTTCACAGATGGTGTCTTCTTGCTGTGCCCTCACATGGCAAAAGGGGAAACAGAACTCTCTGGGGCCTCTTTCATAAGGTATGCAACCCTATTCATGAGAGCTCCACCCTAATAACCTACTCCCTCTCAAAGGCCCCACCTCCTATTGCCAGCATTGGGGATTAGGATTTCACCTATGAATGCTGGGGGACACACACATTCCGTCCAAAAAAAAAATGGCTAATTCCCCTTAAAATGAAGTCACATGGCTAGATTAGGCTTTGAAATTAAAATCAGCATACTGGCCTTACCCAGAACCTAAGATGGTATGATGGGGCATAGGTAGGGTCCCTAATGTGTCTCCAATGCAGAATATACACCCAGCTTCCTCAGCAGCTCAGACTCTCATAACCACAAAAAACAGCCAAAACTTAACTAGATTTGGCCAGTACACCGGCTACGTCACGAAGTTCAACATGATAAGCAACTGCAACGTCTGCGGTATCAAAGATGATTGCCCTCACCTAGCCTGGCACCTCCCCAGGCTCCCACAAGGTGTGTTCCGCACCTGGAAACAGAAACTGCTTCCTGCACGGCTCTGCCTCCCGCTAACGCTCTTCAGGAAGGGAAATGGGTGGAACCTCAAGACATCAGAAAGGAACAGGGACGGTCACACTTGTGTCTTTGCTAAAAGTAAAATACAGTAAGACCTAGCCTATGATTTTTTTGTAATTTGCTATTCATTTGCAAAACAAATAATTTTAAAAAAACCATCTTCTTGTTGTTGGACTGATAATCATTCTAACCTGCCCAGGAAGTCTGAGATTCTTCCTCGGTAAGTTCACAGAGCCCAGGGACAGAGCGGACACTTCTGGTCCAGACCTTGCAGTGAGTTTGGGACATCTGACTTCAATTCTCACTGTCGACAGGGGTGAGGGAGGTGATGGAGACTGGGCCACAGGGTACAAGCCCAAACAAAGTATTGCCCCAGATTTCCGCTATTACCAAGCCTCCACATGGGCATTTGAGTCTCCTTTTTCAAGGAGACTGCAGGGAGAAAATCCCCATGTAGGTACTGCCTTGGCAAACAGCATGATGAAAGTTCTACCACTGTAGACAGTGTTATCAGTTGAACTGTGTCCTGCAAGACAGATCTGTGTAAGTCATAACCATCAATCTCAGATGGTGACCTTATTTAGAATAAGGTCTTTACAGAGATATTCAAGTTAAAATGAGGTCACTAGGATGGGCCCCAATCTAGCATGACTGGTGTCCTTGTAAGAAGGGTTTGGACACAGAGAGACACACACACACACACAGAGAAGGGCATGTGAGGACAGAGGATGGCAGTGATGCATCTACAAGCCAAGGAACGCCAAAGATGACCAGGAAACCAACAGGAGCCAGGACGAGGCAAGGGAGGATTCCCCTACAGGTTTCAGAGGGAGCATGACCCTGCTGGCTCCTTGATTTAGGACCTCTGGCCTCCAGGACTGTAGAGAATACATTTCTATTGTTTCTGGCCACCCGGTTTGTGGAACTTTGTTACAGCAGCCTAGGAAACTAACACAGGTAGTTCCCCCCGTCAGTCCTGCCCTGCTGTAATGATTCATGACTGGCCCAACAGGAAGACCTCAAAACATTTTCCTGAGCACAGCCAGCCATCTCTAGGGAGCATGGGAGCCCAAACTCCCTGCCCCTCCAATCCTTTACTCCAGTTACACTTGCCAGGAAAGAATAACGTGAAAGCTCATGTCCTGACACATGCCTGGACTCAGGCAGGTACAGTCGTCACCTGCCTCGGGCCTCACAACCACTCTATGGGATGGGCACTTGTCTTAGAGGAGTCAAAGCTCGCTCAAGTCAATCTACAGATGCCCCAGTGCGACCACATTGCACACAGCACATTCCACCTCCTGCATTCTCGGGGGGAAAATAATCTGTTCTCGGAGCTTCTGCAGGGCAGTGATGGTCACAGAGGTTCCTTCCCAAACTGTGTTCAGTGTGGTGTACGTTCATTTTTGTTCTTTTTAATAACACAAAACCAGCCATGGTTTACTTGGGGAGACCAGATCTTCTCATTAAAAATCTAAACACATGATCCAACACGGGCCTTTTTAAATTTGTGACTTTTTACATTTGTGACTTTTTAAATTTGTGATGGTTTTTGGTGAATACCAACTATGGAGTAGCTGATATTGCAGCTGATAGCTGTTATGGCCAGGCTGAGGTGGAAGCCTTCGCTTCCTTCTCTGAAGCCCCATAACACATACCACTCTCAGCTCCATTACAGGTCCTGTGTCACCTTCCCTGTGGCATGGTGTGTGGTGCACATAGTCTCAGGCCACAGATGGTCAGCAGGTTAAGAGGAAAGACACCACAGCCAGCTCACCCCTGCTGCCCCTGAACTTTGAAAGCAACAGTCTCTCAACAGGTAAGCATTCACCTCCTCGCCCTCATCTCTGCTCACTACCTGCTTCTTTGGGATGCTCTTGATCCATACTTTCAATGCAATACTATAAAGCATAGAATAGTTAATGCTTTTACGTAGATACAGATAGTAAGCAATTTTATCTCCATTGATCTGATCTAAAGTAAACCCAAATTATGGCACTTACATTAGCAAGCAGTCACCAAAGACCAAGAATTCCAGAGTCCTTTGTGGAAACGCCCACATTTCCAAATGGTAGGGAAAACCCTAACATGTATTGGGTGTGCTCAGATTGGTGTCTGCACACATTCCTTTAAGTCCTGTAACAATGTTTGGGGGATCACCTTACTTACAGGTTAAGTGATGAGGTCAGAGCTGGGTGGTAAGTAAATGGTAGAGCTGGGATTTGACTACGACTTCTAGGTTCAAGCCTGGAGATCCCTCCACTTTTCTGCCTCCCAGGTTTGAATATAAGCTCCAATTTTATGCTTTATTGATGGCCCCCTATATTACTCAATTAAGCAATAAATTGTATAGAATTGACTTCATTCCTCAATTGAAACAAACAGCAAGGAAGTGACCGTGGCAATCCCTCCACCTCCTTCAGAAACAGCTTCTTCTCTGTTTTGAAGAACTGCTTTTCCCTCCAACACTTGGCACATGGTGTGAATGGGCATGTGTCTTGCTATAAGCTCCTGTTTCCCTGGCCACAGTGACTATTCCTGGAACGAACATTCCAGCCAAGCAGGGCCAGTCAGTGGTGGGCCCTTCTGTGCAAACAGAGATACAGGCCTGGAAAGCCGTCATCTCAAGGGAGGCGCAGGAGAAACAGACCCCGGGCCCCTGGAGCTGGGTCTCAGAGGTTCCTCCACAGCCTTTTAAATAGTCCTTTCTTTCTGTTTAATAAGAGAACAATTCTATTTCTAGAATTGAGAACATTTCAATTTCTATTTCTTATAACCAAAAAAATTCTTAACTGTCAAGGAAGTAAGTATCATCGTCTGTCAGACTCTATACTTCTTTCCAACAGGAACAGCCCTGTGGGAGTCACACGGGAAGGAACTATAGGAAGGGTGTTTGCGAATAAGTCACCAGCAAAAGCAAGCCAAAACTGATGACAGTCCATGCACACTGTGTAAAATGTACCGGTGAACATCTAGCATGGCGGGACCGCCATTTTTGTCTTGCAAACACATTCTCTTATAAACAGGAACACCCAACACTGATGAATTAAAGGTTATCCAAGTATAAAAGCCATCTAAAACAGACACAGCATTAAATGCAGTTTCTCCCTAATGACAGGGACTGCCTGCTTAAATTTAGTATCTCTTCACACCTTTACCAAAAGTTTAACTAGGACTTTCTTTGTAGCCAGGAGCCACCTAGGAAGTGTGCCCCCTTCCTTCCAACTTACGTGGGGTATCCTCGCACCCCCTGGGCGGAGCACACGTCGGAGTGGGCCGTGCAGTCCACTTTAGCCACATAGACTTTGGCATCTTCCATGCTGTTATATTTGTCTCCCAGGTCATTCCAAGTTGGCTGCAGCCGCTGGCAGTGTCCACACCTGGAACAAGGCAAGAGTACAAGCACACTGAGTATCAGGTCACAGGGCAGCGGGCCCACAACTTCAGCTCTGTCCAGGGGACAATGGGGCTCTCAGTCCTTTCTTTACACCATTGCAGATGGCAGCTCCTGGACCAGTACTCCAGGACCTCTCTCCCCCGCTCCCATCCCTCCAGAGTCGCTGCCCTCTCAGCATGAAATCTTGGCCTTGTTCCAGTATTAAACTTAGCAAAGTGTTGTTCTCAGCATGAAATCTTGGCCTTGTTCCAGTATTAAACTTAGCAAAGTGTTGTTCTGGATCCTAGTTGTTCTGGCCCTGCTGACCTCCCGCTTGACTTCTATCCCAGAGTCCACCCGCCTTCCCTTGTGGCCTACTCCTGAGCCCTACTGCAGCATCTGCAGTGTTCCCAAAGGACTATAGCTTGGCTTGGCCCTGGGACACATTCTCTCTGACACTTCCTCCCTAAACTCCACCTAGCTAAATCTATCTGCCCTTCAGGTTTAGTTTGGGTGTCACTTCCTCTAGCAAGTCGGCCCTGACTCCCCGGGCTGTTCAGCACCCATTCTCTTCTCCTGCCCTTCTGGAAAGCCTCTCTACTCCTCCCTTGGACAGTAGCTTAGCACTTCCTGCTGTATCTGCTACTTTTATTCGTCGAGTCTCCTCCACTATATAACCAAATGGCTACAAACATAAGGCAATCTCAAAATTTAATCAACTGCAATTTTCTCCAATGAGAAGGAAAAAAAAAAGTTTGTGGCCACCTATACTTCTAGGGTTGAAGTAAGCAAATGTCTATTCTTAGTATTCATTGTATGAATTCAGTTATGTATAAATATTTTAAAATCACCCATCATTTAAAATAGTATCTTAACTAGGCTTCTTGCCATGCTTCACATTTCATGAGGATATCAGCATCTTTCCCAACACTAGACCTTAAGTCATACAGCTGACCACAGCTCTCGCTGTGTTCTCTGGACAGTATGTCTACAGTGCCATACTCAAATTTTGAATGAGACAACCCTAGAAACTTTATCCCAGGTTTCAACTACAATCCCATAGCATTATGACACATGGGTTTGTTTGCTATTTAATATGGCAGGAACACACTGATGCCTACAATGTAACCACTTTGCTGTATCGCTTTTTAAAATGCTTTTTTTTTAAACACACTTGCTTATATGAACACTCAACGCTTAGAATTGTGACTTCTTCCTCAAAATAATTTAATAATCTGTTAAATCTCCGTTAATTTTCTGACAGATTACCTCAAAAATAAGCATTTAAGTCAGATGCAGTGGCTCATGCCTGTAATCCCAGCACTTTGGGAGGCCAAGGCAGGAGAGCTGCTTGAGCCCAGGGGTTCAAGACTGGCCTGGGCAACACAGTGAGACCCCCATCTACAAAAAATTTTAAAAAATTAGCCTGGTGTGGTGGCACACACCTGCAGTCCTAGCTACCTGGGAGGCTGAGGCAGAGGGATCACTTGAGGCCAGAAGGTTGAGGCTGCAGCGAGCTATGATCACACCACTGCACTCCAGCCTGGGTGACAGAGTGAGATTTTGTCTCTTAAGAAAAAAAGGATTTAAGCCGGGTGTGGTGGCTCACACCTATAATCCCAGCACTTTGGGAAGCCGAAGCAAGCGGATCACAAGGTCAGGAGTTCGAGACCAGCCTGACCAACAAGGCGAAACCCCATCTCTACTAAAAATACAAAAATTAGCTGGGCATGGTGGCACACGCCTGTAATCTCAGCTACTCAGGAGGCTGAGGCAGGAGAATCGCTTGAACCCGGGAGGCGGAGGTTGCAGTGAGCCGAGACCATGCTATTGCACTCCAGCCTGGGCGACAGAGCAAGACTCCATCCATCTCAAAAAAAAAAAAAAAACAGATTTAAAGGTAGCACTGAAAAAGTCTGCTTCAAGTTAATGTGTCTTCCCTAAACAGCACTTTCTTGGCCAGCTAAGAGAATCCCTGCTTTATGAGATACTCAGATACAAAAAAAAAAGCACAATGAAACTATACATGCAGATTTAACTTCTGTAGATTCAACAAAGTGAGTTTATGTGGGGGGGGGAAAGGAAACAAGAAAAAAAAAAGGCAATTCCCACAGAACCCTGAAGTGTGTGCAAGCTGGGAGATGTGAGATTTTTGTTCCTCAGCAGGCCTTGGTTCCTACATGCTTCTCATGGCATGAGCATCTCTCCGACTACATGAAGTGTGACCCTGCTGTCTAAAGGCACAGGTTTGAGAACTAGTCCATTTGGTGTTTAACCAAAGAAGCCATGATAGTTCTAATGCTGGAGGAAACGCTGGCAGTGGGGACTGACTGACTGACTGGGGCGGTGTCCAACAAGGCACCTTCCTAAGGGACTGTCAAAGGCAGTTCTGACCTTTAGGGGACTTTGATCAGATATGCTCATTCTGGAACTTTAGAACTCCTCTGCAATCTTGACAAGGTTTTGTTTTGCTACTGCTTTTTTTTTCCCCCCTTTTTTTTTTTGAGAAAACACAAGATTAGATTAAGAATGAGAATAAACAATAAATAAGTTTGTGGTGCGCTAAATCAAAACTGACCATTCTGGGCCATCACCAAGTTGGGCGTGCCCTTGCTCCTGGCTGTGATGGGGCCACAGGTGCTATCTAGTCGGCCCTGCGGCTACAGCACCCAACTCTGAGACAGGCAGCTGCACTCAGAAGGTAGCCTGTGGCCAAGAAGTAGAGCAAAGCTACCTGGTCCAAATCTTGACCTCACTGTCACCAGGTTCAGGGTGAATCACAAACTGGCCATACAGAAGTTGTGACCTGATGTTGGCACAAAATCTACAGCAGCAGGATAACCCTGCAGAAGCCAAGTGCAGGGCAAAAATACACAGATCGATGTTTTTGTTACAGGGGCCCCAAGCCCTTAATCACACGTGGGCTTTCACCATTCCACGGCAGCTGAAACTGGAAAAAGGTATGTGTGTGTTGAGGGGGAGTCCACTGAGTGTTCTATCTGAGCTCCAAACGCTCAGCTCACCACTCCAGGACCTCCTTCCCTCTCCTGCATAGACCCCTCCAGAGTCACCACCTTGCTCTCAGCCTTACAACTTACCAAAGTGTTGTGCCAGGTATTGTTGGTCCTACTTGATCTTGCCCCTGCTGACCTCCCATTTGACTCTCCGCCCACTCAGCCTCCTTTCCTGGCAGCCTATTCCTGAGCCCTACTGCAGTATCTGCAGTTTTCTGAAAGGGCCCTCTTAAAAGTCCAACTTAAACACCATCATAGAAACCCACATATCTCTGTTTAAGTATTTGTAGTAGACTATCAAGAAGTCAACAAATATGCCAGGTGCGGTGGCTTACGCCTGTAATCCCAGCACTTTGGGAGGAAGAGGCGGGCAGAACACGAGGTCAAGAGATCGAGACAATCCTGGCCAACATGGTGAAACCCCATCTCTACTAAAAATACAAAAATTAGCTGGGCGTGGTGGCACGCACCTGTAGTCCCAGCTTCTCAGGAGGCTGAGGCAGGAGAATCGCTTAAACCCAGGAGGTGGAGGTTGCAGTGAACCAAGATTGCGCTACTGCACTCCAGCCTGGCAAGAGAGCAAGACTCCATCTCAAAAAAAAAAAAAAAAAAGTAACAACATAAAGCTAATTATTCTGGAAGCATCCAGCTAAATGTCTACAAGCCACATATAATGAAAAAGGAATTTACTTAATACCAAGTGCCCAGATGTGCCAGTTTTCTCTCACTCAGCCCAGGACTAGCTGGTATTTATTGCAAAGATTCTAAACTTAAAATTCCTTTGGCACTGTGGGGACTTATTACATCTGCATGTCAGTTTTTCTTTTAAAAAAAAAAAAAAAAGTAAAGAATGGGATGCGATGGCTCATGCCTGTAATCTCAGTACTTTGGGAGGCCAGGGCAGAAGTACTGATTGAGGCCAGGAGTTTGAGACCAGCCCCGGCAACATAGCGAGACCCTGTTTCTACCAACTACAACAAAAACAACAACAACAAAATAAGCTGGGTGTGATGACCTGCGCCTGTAGTCACAGCTACTTCAGAGGCTGAGGCAGGAGAATCACTTGAGCCCAGGAGTTAGAGGCTACAGTGAGCTGCGGCTGCGTACCACTGGTTTCAGGCTGGGTAACAGAGCAAGATCCCATCTCTAAAATAAATAAATAATGAAGAAAGAAAAAAGAAAACCCATCGACAGATGTATTCCACTGAAATAGGCTCCAATTAAGTAGTACATTTAATTAAAATAGTTGCTGAGAATACTCCCGAACAGAGAGAAACTGTTAATACTGCCTGATTGTTTTATGTTACAAAGTAATTTCTAAACCATTGGAGTTCTAAAAATTCGAGTCAGTTGGTTCTTAGGAATGTGAAACATAATGTACTTCATATATACATTGTTAATAAACCCACAGTGGCCCAAAAAGTTGATTTAACTCCAAATGAACTGAAACGCAGTAATAACCTGAATACAGGGTTAAGAGAAAAACGTTTCTCCCAGTTTGAAAGGTACAATTTCTGAACTGGCCATTTTTCTTAGGGTACGTTTTCTCTATGCCTCCCTACATCCCTTTCCCAAGTGAGCCTCTACTGAGCTCTGGGGAAGAATACCAAGTTCTGCAACAAGAACCTGCAGGCTATTCCAACCTCTCAAAGGTCTTGTGTCCTAAAATTATGGCTTTCTGCTCTGGCCTGTGGTCACTTCCCTTCCTCGGGGCATCCCGGCACTGGCAGGAAAGCTGTGCACATGCTTGTGTGAATGACAGGAAGCTCTTCCGTGGGATGAGTGCCAGGGTAGGGGTCTCTCAGGTCAGCAGCGAGGCCCACACCAAAGCCTCGCCCAGAGAACCAAAGCAAGAGGGACCATCTGCTCAACGGAGGGGCTTTTCCGATCTCACACATAACAAGTGACCTGGACCCGAGAGAGCAGCAGGGAGGTGACAGGACAGCCTGGAGTTGAGGACCAGTGGGCTCCGTTCAGAGAGTACATCCACCCTGAGCTGCAGGGGGGCGCAGGGGTTCCAGAATTCGCACTACCTTGGTCTTCCCGGGGTAGCTCAGCAACCCTCCTCTGCCTGGACCACTCCTTCCTATCCCACAAAACACGCACAAAGTGGGAAACCACACCTTCCTGGGTTCTATTTTTCAACTAAAGCCTCTGGAAGGGGACGTGCCCGCAGCCTAAGTGTCCCAGCCGACCCCGGTGGCCGCGGCAGCAGCAAGGCCGCTCTGGTGAGTGCACGTGGCCCACGGGCAGGCCGCGCGTCCGGCCGGCACAGGAAGTTTGGGGCGCTGGGCAGGGACCGCGGGGTGACATTTGGACTCCCGGCTGCCCGAAAGGGCGACGACCCCACCTTCCCCTCCCTCGGTGCCGAGGTGCAAGAGGCGGTTGAATTCAGGAGCGCGGCGCAGGGCGGGCTTTTCCCGGCTGTCCCCTCGGGGTCCGCCCCCTCCTCCCGCACCGCCCCGGCCGCCGAGCGCCACGTCAGCCGCGAGTGCCCGGCCCGCTGAGCTCACGCCCCCCGACCCGGAGCCCCAAGCCCTCGGTCCCCTGCAGTCCCCGGCTCCCGGCCCCGAGCCGCGGCGCCCGCGCCCCCCGCCCCCCCGCAGCCGGAGCCCCGAACCCGCAGGGTCCCCGCGCTCCCGGCCCCGCGCCCCCAGTACTACACCCCGCACCCCTGAGCCCCGAGCCCCGCGCCCGTAGCACGCACGCCGCTGACCAGAGCCGTCGGCGTCCACGTGGCCCCGGGCCCGGGACCCCCCGCCCGCGGCGCCCAAGCGCCCCACGCCCCCCGAAGCGCCAAGTGCGGAGCAGGGCGCCGGTCTGCGCGGCGTTACCAGGGCGCGAAGAACATGACGAAGTGCGCGGCGCTCTGGATCCCGTGCGTGAACATGTCGGCCGTGTACAGGTGCTTGCTGTGCGGGTCCTGTCCGTCCTCGCCGTCTGCCGCGGGGGGCCCGTCCGCCGCCGCCGCCGCCGCCGCCTCCTGGGCCCGGGCGCCCCAGCGCCCGCCGCCGCCATGGCCCAGCAGCAGCAGCAGCAGCGCAGTCAGGGCCGACGGCCGGGCCAGCAGCGGGAGGAGGCGTCCTGGGCGCGCGGGCATCGCGGCGGGGCTGGGCGCGCTCTCGCCGCGGCCTCCGGTCCCCTCGCAGCGCCCGCCCCGCGCCCCGCCCCCGAGAGGCCGCGCCCCTTCCTCTCCCCGCCCGCCCGCGCCGGCGCGCGACCGCTACCCGCCCGAGGCCCGGCTCCGCGCCCCGGCAGGGAAGGGCTGGAGCGAGGGACCGAGTCTGGGAGAGCCTTCCGAGTCCGGCCTCCTGCCTTCCCGCCATGGGACGGCTCGCCCCAATCCCGCGAGGCTCCTGCGCCTCCGCAACCCAGGCCCGCACCCCTTTCCCCAGGGGCCCGCTCTGCTCAGAGCGGCGGTGAACACACGAAGTAACGATGAGGCCAGCGGGAAACCACGGAGGGGCAGGTCAGCCTCGGCTAATCTCAGCTCACACAAGCACCCCGCGATTTCAGGCCAAAGGAAGGAGAGAGCTGCTGTCAGCAGAATATAGGAAATCGGGCAAAAGACGGTGGGGTTTGCACCTGAATTAGTTAGATTCTTGGCCAGAGCTCAACTGTGATTCTCGACCTGGGCTCAGAGGGGTGATGAAACCCGCTTCCCAAGTGAACCCCTTGCTGGTTACCCCTGCCCGGCCTTAACTCAGGGATGAAGAGGAGAGAAAGTCAAAGCGGCCTCTTCTAGACAAGAAGGCACCTAGCAGGACTGACTGGGGTCCTACTGTGCCCTCATTTATCCCGGTTACTAAAATGAATGACAGCACGCCTGCTATGGCTGAACTCAGCCTGTGGAATGGCCCGAAGGCATCCCTGCCCGGCGACTCATAACTCGCACCTGCACACACACCTTACAGCAGATGGTAATCGAAAGCTCCAGCCCTACCCCGGGGATCTGAAGCTAAATTAGAATCACCGGGTTGCTTTCCGGGATCCTGCCTGCTCTTTGATTATCCTCAATCCAGGAAGCCCTAGGTAGTTAACTCCTGGCTTGGCAACAGGGGACGCGCCCACTGTCTCACCTGTCATTATTCTGCTCCCGCCTTAGGCCCAGCCACTTATGAACCTTTAACCATGGGTTGCCAAACACCAAAACCATCAATCTCCCTCCAAAGTCTGTTCTCCCAGTCACCTAAGCTTGAAACATGGGAGGCATCTTGCATTGCTCGCTCTTTTCCCGTGTGTCTCAAAATTCAACCGCATTTCCTGTAACCATGATTTCCTTCCAGCATTCTCAGTGTTCATACCCTGAACGGAGACTAAGCCTGGCCTATTGCAGTAGCTTTCTAAGAGTATCTTTCATTCACATGGCTGGAAAATTAATTTTCCTAAAGCCTGCCTTTGACCAAGACAGTTTGCTGCTTACACTTGGACCAAAACACCACCACTGTCCCCATGGCCTTGGCCGATGGGGTGAAATAGTAATTCCTGGGGCAGCCATTCAAGGCCTTCCGTGATGTGGTTGCATCATGCTTTGTGTCCCTGTGAAACTCACTCAACACTAGAAATCCAGGGATTCTCTCCAATAACTGTTATTGCCAAACTCTAATCCCTGTGTTCTCCAACACCTCAAACCTCCCAAACCCTTCCACGGTGCTGTTGGAAAATTCCCGCAAGCATCGCCATACACTCTTACAGCATCAGTGTCTTTCGTTTTTAACTGAAACACAGTTCTAGGAGCTCTCTCAAGTGGTGGCTGCTCATTCTTTCACAGCTGGAGTCCCTCAGAGCCAGGAAGTAAAGCTGATGCCTTCCTGGTTCCCCATTGCTCCTTCCAAATCCTACAAAACCTTCAGTACTCCTTAAATTGATGCCACTGGGCATGGCACCCTCTGCCCTGCCAGTTCCTGTCATTCTTCCACATCACTCTTCCTGGTTCAGTGAAGACTTTGGTTCCCGGCTCACAGTGTTCCTGGCCACCCCTTTCCTGTCTTTCATTCCTGGCATCTTCAGCATCCAGGTGGATGCTCCATCTACCTTTCCCTCAGTAACTCACACCCAAAAGGGAGACCCTAGCACTTGTCATCACCAGCATCTGCACCATCTCCAAAATCTGAAGGCATCCACTCTGCCCAGCACCTCCTCGACTGTTTGCTCAAGAAACCCATTTCTGCAATGCTTCTTTCTCATCATGACCTCTGAGCTACCCACCCCACCATCTTCTACAATCCCCTCACAGCCCAACAGACTGCTATGTCTTCTCTTGCCTCTTGGCCAAGTTACAGCCCATGGAGTCTCACCCTTCACTTCCTGCCCTGCCACATTCTCCCCCCAGATGCTGGTGAGCTTTGTCTCTCTGGGTTCCCTGTGCCTTCAACCAGGTAGCCAGACTCTGCTGGAGAAAAATTGCACAGTCAAGCAGCATGTCTCCTTCACACTGGTAAAAATAAGCCTTAAATTCCTCCTCACCCCTGCCCTAAAACTGACTACCTCTCCCTAGGCAGTGTGCTGCCCCACTCTCTGAGATGCTTCCATACTTCCACGGACACTGCTCCTCCTCTCCTCTCCCCACCCAACCCTGTCAGTCGCCATCCTCTCAGCTGCCAGCTTTATCTCATGTTTCTAAGAAAAATGAAGCCAAAAGCATGAGCTCCCTTATCCCTCCCCCGCCAAATCTACACACCCCTGCACAGGCACCTTTCCCTCTGCCCACAAAGGAGCAAGTCAGTATATCCCTGCCTAGCAAAGCCCAGTCCTCCAGAACAATGCCCCTCACAGATAACCAGGTCCTAATTCCTGAAACATCTGATTGTTTCTTTATATGGCAGAAGGCTTTGCAGGTGTGATTAAATTAAGGGTCGTGAGCTGGAGAGATTACCCTGGATTATCTCGGTGGGTCCTAAATGTGATCACAAGTGTCCTCATAACAGAGGGGCAGAAGGAAATTTGACTACACAGCCGGAGGCGACGTAGCAAAAGCAGAAAGAGATTTGAAGATGTTACACTGCTGGCTTGGAAGATGAAGGGGCCAAGAGCCAGGAAAAGCAGCTCTAGATGCTGGAAAAAGCAAGGAAATAGACTCCCCCTCAGAGCCTCTGGAGGGACCTGCAGTCCTGTGGACAATTTATAGTCCAGTGCAACTGGTTGTGGACTTCTGACCTCCAAAACTGTCAGAGAATAAACGTACGTGGTTTTATGCCACCAAGAGTGTGGTGTTACAGCAGCCCTAGGAATCTCATATGCCCTCCCTGCTCCCTGCTCAAAGGCTTTGTTCTTCAGCTCCTCTCTTTCTCTCCTGCACAAGTTACTCATCACTCCTTCCTACTGGACCATTTTCATCAGTGTATAACCAAAAAAAAAAAAAATTATCTGTATTTCACTTTCCATTCATCCTTCAGCTCATGCCACTCTGACTCTCAAACCTGCCACACACCAAGTCTTCTCAAAGTCACTGAAGATGTCCACATTGACAAGTCAAATGAACACTTTATGTTCCTCATCTTCCAGGGCTTCTCAGCAGCGTTGGTACAACTGCCATTGGCCCCATCTGCATCCACCGTCCTTTCTGCTTCTCTGATCTACCTCCTACCATCCCCACGTCACTCCTCAGTCTCTTCAACCCAACCTTTGATGTCAGTTTTCAGCGCTCAGCCTCCAACCCACTTTTGTTTCTCTACACTCACTCCCTAGGTGATCTCATCCATAGCCATGGCTTTAACACCATCTATATGCTGGTGCCAAAGTGTACATTTGCAGCCGAGGCCTCTCTCTGAGCTCTCACTATCTACAGGATGCCTCCTCTTGTTTGTCCTGCAGGTGTGCTGAAGCTGACCTTGTGCTTCCCTGCAGCAATCTGCTTGTCCTCCGATTTCCCCTCCTCAGTAAATAGTTCTTCCTCGCTGTTGCACAAACCAGAAACCTGAGTTGCAAACTTTGTCTCAGACTCCTGGCCTCAAGTGATCTGCCTGCCTCAGCCTCCCAGAGTGCTGGGATTACAGGTGTGAGCCACCACCCCCGACCTCTGAGTTGTAAACTTTGTTACCCTTTTTCCTTATTGCAGTGCCTTGATCCCCGCCTCCTACTCCATCTCCCCATCAGCAAGTCCAATCATTGCCATCTCTGAGCCACAGCTCCCACTGACTGATATCTCTCCACTGCTGCCATATCCTTCTCTTCCTGTCTGCTACAGTAGCCTCCTGAATGTTGTTTCCACTCTTAAGTCCTTCCCATCCATCCTTCATCCAGCAGCTAGAATTGAATCGTGTCACTCCTTTGCTTAACTTCCTTCAGGGGCTTCCCTTCATATACAGTCAAATTCCAGCTCTTTGCCTTGGCTTGCAAGGGCCTTCAGGAAAGATGCAATCTCAACCCATACCACTCTGCCCTCTGCTCGCCTAGATTCTAGCCATTTGGGATGATTCTAGATACCCTCCCAGCATTCCCCTTCTCAGGCCCTTGTGTGTGGTGCCCTGTGCTTGTTCCCTTCCTGTCTTCTGTGACTGGACTCCCTGCACCCTCAGGTCTCTTGCCCCCACGCCACCTCCTCAGTGCCTGGCGATTGCCTTTCCACATTGACAAGTCAAAGCCCCTCTCTGCAGCAGCCTCCCTCTGCCCACTGAGCTCTCACCAGTGCCATGCTGTTTAATTTCTGCATAACATTTTTTGTCATTTGATGCCATTTTGTTGCAGACTTAGCTGGTTAAGGTGGCCGTCTTCTCCATCAATAAGCTCCCCGAAGGCCAGGGGCTATTTGCCACATTCACTACTCTCTCCCTAGCACCCAAATGCCTGGATACAGTCGAGGCTCAACAAGTGTTGGATGAAGGAACCCCTCTTTCTAACCACATCTCTTTCCCAGGCTCCACCAAAACAAACTGACTCACTGTGCCTGGCACCTTCTCTCACATGCGGCCTTTCCTGCATGACCCGGCCACCCCTCCACACAGGCTGCTCAGTGTCACTTCCTCTGAACTCCCAGCCCTCCCAAGGGACTGACATGTTGCTTCATATGGTAGCAGCCACACATGGTCCTGCTTAGATTCCCATCGCCAAGCAGCGTGGCTTCCAGCTCAGAAAGCCTAAAAGTGAAGATACAACTGAATTTGTGTACAGCGATGAAATAATACAATGTTCTCAGTAAAAAATTCCCTGACCTCCAGCTGGGGTTAGGCTTCCTGCACTAATATCTTGTCCTTTCTCCCCATATCCCTTCACAGAAGGGTAATTATTTGATTGTGTAAATTTTGTTTAGCCTCGGACTTTCCCTCTAAACTGTAAGTCCCATGGCCTGAGAGGTGTTAACGTGATGTCTGGTACACAGCAGGCATTTAATACCTGATATGGTTTGGCTGTGTCCCCACCCAAATTTCATCTTGAATTGTAACTCCCACAATTCCCATGTGTTGTGGGAGGAACCCGGTGGGAGGTGATTGAATCATGGGGACAAGGTCTTTCCTGCACTGTTCTCATGATAGTGAATGAGTCTCATGAGATCTGATGGTTTTAAAAAGGGGAGATTTCCTTCATAAGCTCTCTTCTCTTGTCTGCTGCCATGTGAGACGTGCCTTTCACCTTCTGCCATGATTGTGATGCCTCCCCGGCCACTTGGAATTGTAAGTCCAGTAAACCTCTTTCTTTTGGAAATTGCCCAATCTCAGGTATGTCTTTATCAGCAGCGCAAAAACAGACTAATACGATACCTGTTTGTTGAATGAATGCATGAAGGAATGGATGAAAAGTCACATTTGTCTACCCTCAGAGGATGGCTTGCTTGAGAGAGACCCCCCTCAAAATCATGGCCTTTCCCAAGCAGAAAAGGCAATAGGTATGTTGGTCTGTATTGTTAGAAGTTAGTACTACTTCTAGCAAAATAGTATTGCTACACTGCCTTCTTTTTTTGAGACAGATTCTTACTCTGTCACCCAGGCTGGAGTGCAATGGCATGCTCTTGGCTCACTGCAACCTCTGCCTCCTGGGTTCAAGCAATTCTCCTGCCTTAGCCTCCCGAGTAGTTGAGACTACAGGCACCTGCCACCACACCCGGCTAATTTTTGTATTTTTAGTAGAGACGGGGTTTCACTATGTTGGCCAGGCTGGTCTCAATCTCCTAACCTCGTGATCCACTCACCTTGGCCTCCCAAAGTGCTGGGATTACAGGCGTGAGCCACCACGCCCGGTCTACACTGCCTTCTTATTGCAAATCCACAGCCTTCAAGGAGCTGCACTCCCTTCTGACAGCAGCCCTGTAGGTGCATGGCAAAGCCTCTCGTTGGAAGCTGTCCTCATCCCAGGGAGCACATAAGAACTGACATGGGAGGAATGGCTACTGAATGGGAAAAATACAGCTTTTGTTTTCCACCTCCAGAGGATAACACAAGACCCAAATGTGTTGTAACATTGTCAAGACGACCCCAGGACATTCAGAAACTGAAATGCCACCATTTGAACCACTTTAACAGGTGCATCCTGAGTTATTATTGGGCGAACAGTACTGCTTTTAGGAGGTACTGAAAGCATTTACATCCTGTTGTTCTAATTTGGTCAGAACACCTTGGTAGGTGCCTCTAAAGAAGAAGAAAAACTGTGTTTTTCTTGATGAGCTCATGTGACCATTCAAATGTGATTGTTGGGAAGTGGAGAAAAAGCTAGAGGATTGCTCTCATCAGAGAAAATCTAAAGAAAAAGACCAAAGTGAATTCCCAGGCTGGAGTCACACAGGGAGTAGAGCTGTTTTCAGTGTATCGAAATGGTTAATGGAAAGTTCATATTTACTCACTACTCTCACAAGCTCCTTGGGCAACACAGCCTACTAAACAATTAATAAGCACCAAAAACCCACATTACATTATAATATAACAGATTCGGGTATTTGGCAGATAAAAGCTTTCAAAATCCACGTGGGATCTGTGAGGTCTCGGGGGAAGGGGGGTGGAGAATAAAGAGAGTTTCTTTGTTGACTGGATCATGACCACTAAGCTGAATGATCTGTGCTGTTTCTCAAAGTGCACAGAACACTCACTCCAGCTCCCATGAGCTCATTCAGTCTGTGCAAGTGCTGGCTCTTCTCGTTCATGCCCCTGTCATTCTCCCAGCTCTTTGTCTGCTAGATGCTATTACAGGAGTTCTTATTTTTCCCAGAGTCCCCAGGTGCGGGGCCAATAGGCTGATCCAGAAGCTGATGCTCACCAGCACCTGGACTTCATAACAGGAGAGAAGACTTCTCCCTGATGCAGGTTGCTCACTGAGTTGTTCCACTCCTCTTTCAGCTGCGCTGGCCTGCAGTGATGGCCTTGGCCTTGGATCTGTGGCATTCCATACGGGCATGGGGACATGCCTCTCACAGCACTTAGGGGCCAGCTCTTCATAGCTGCCTGAATTTCAGAACACTATTCCAAGTTCAGAATCCAGGAAGATGTTTATCCTACCTGGGGGTTCTCAATTCTGGCTGCATATTGCAATCATCTAGGTCTTGAAAGCAATACTGATGGCTTTGTCCTACTTCCTAGGGTTGAGAATTCCCGGGATTAGAGGAGACACAGCCAGGATCTCAGTCCCTGGTGCTCCTGTGGCGGACTGTAGCAGGGCTCCGAGAGCACAGATGTGGAGCAGACCACCAAAGGAACGCTGATGTTTGCTGGAAGTTAATAGGTGTTTTCTTAAGAGAAAAGCTCTGACTGAGACATGTTTGAGGAACACTTGGTTAGGGTTAGGGTTAGGAGATAGAGAAGCCAGGAACAATGCCCAAATTAGACCACAATACTGCTCAAATTAGATTACAATACTGCTCAAATTAGATCACAATACTGCCACCACTGCTACTACCTCGACATGCAGATTCCTCCTATCGCACCTCTGGTACAGGACACTATATGTGACCATGGGAACCTCTGCAACCGCTGCCCTGCAGGATGGACTTTGCATGACCCCTGCTTCTTCGCAAAACTAGCTTCCAATGGAAGCCTCACTGCAGTAGGGCTCAATGGTCTCCGCTCTATCCTAACTTGTGGCGGTTAGGTCAGAGGCTCCACAAATGCAGGAAAGGTGTCCAGTGAAGCTGGGCAGCCTGAAAGAATGTCAACTGTTGATACATTGAGTCCTTTTTTTTTTTTTTTTTTTTTTTTGAGACAGAATTTCACTCTATTTCTCAGGCTGGAGTGCAGTGGTGCGACCTTGACTCACTGCAACTTCTGTCTCCTGGATCCAAGCGATTCTCATGCCTCAGCCATTGAAATAGCTGGGATCACAGGCGCCCACCACCACACCAAGCTAATTTTTGTATTTTTAGTAGAGACAGGATTTCACCATGTTGGCCAGGCTGGTCTCAAACTCTTGGCCTCAGGTGATCTGCACACCTCAGCCTCCCAAAGTGCTGAGATTACAGGCATGAGCCACCACACCTGGCCAACACACTGTGCCTTGAAGACTACTTAAGAATTGGCTGGATGAAGTGCTAATGGAAGAAGAAAGAAAGAGATAGAAACCTATTTCCTAAATGATTTATCAGAGATTTTTATTTGCGATTGCACCATCTGAATTCCTAAAAGTATCCTATGCAGTATTTCCCAACTTATTTGATTGTGGACTCCTTTTTATTTGTGGTGTCTCTTGTGTTGTTAATCCTCTGCAGAACACTCTGTGAAGTATTATATATAGAAGTTTGGGTCGTATTTCACATGGAAGGATCAGTGTCTGGTTTCCTTTGCTTATTATAGCTGCAACATCTCCTCTTCCATTGTGTGCATTTAATTGCAAGAGAATTCACTCAACAAATATTTATTGGATCTAGTCTGTGTCAGGCACGTTTTTAGGTGCTGAGGATCAGCAACAACTGAAATAGACAAAAACCCTAGTCCTAATGAACTTCCATTGTAGGTGGGGAAACAGCCAATACGTAAGATATAGAAGATAAACACTATGTTAGCCAGTGGTAGAAGCCCAGAAGAAAACAAGGCAAGGAAGGGGGTATGAAGTGTCAAGGTTCAGATGGGATGTCAGGGTTTGGATAGGCTTATTGGGGACATGGCTTTCAAGTAAAGACGTGAGGGAGAAACACATGTGAATATCTGGTTCCAGCCGAGGGATCAGCAACTGCAAAGGACTTAGAGCGAATGAATAAGAAGGCAGTACAGAATGAGAACACTGGCTTTTACGAATGAGAAGGGAAGTCATCAGAGGGTTTTCAGAAGAAACACGACAGGATCTGGCTTCCAATTATTTCTACAGCATGGCTCTGAGAGCTGTAGCGAGGAATGCGAAGGGGGCAAGGATAGAAGGGAGGCGACCACTCCGGGAGCAATTACAACCATCCCAGCACAAGATACTGGTGACTCACGCTAAGGCGGAGGTGGGAGGGTGATGAGAAGCAGGTTCCGGGTCTCTTTTGATGTATGTGCCAACAGGATTTGCTGACTCAGCAGATGTGGGCTGAGGGTGGTGAGAGAAAGAGAGGAGTTAAGGATGACACTGAGGCGTTCAGCCAGAGTGGCTAGGAGCACTGAGTTGTTATAATCTGAGATGGGAAACAGGTTTTGGGAAAGAGTTGCTCAATGTTGAACATACTACAATGGGGAAGTCTGCAGATACACAGAGTGGGCAGATGGCTATTCAAGTCCAGGGCAGAGATGCAGGCCAGATATAAATTTGAGAGTCGTTAGCATTTGATGGTATTTAAAGCCCTGGAACAGGAGGAGATCCCTGTGGGAGTGAGTGCAGAGGAGGGAAGAGGTTTAAGGGCTGAGTCCTGGGGCATCTCACTGTTTTGAAGACCAGGAGATTAGGAGGAATGGGCAAAAGAGACTGGCATGGAGTAGTCAGGAAGGCAGGAAGAAAACCTGATTACTGTTGTCCACAGGCCCAGAGTAGAAATGTTTCAAAAGACGGAAGGAAAAGCTGTTTTGAATCTGCTGATACATCATGGTTTGCCCCCAGACAATCCCAGTTTACACCTACTGACATGATCTAGTCATTACTCACAGCCATTCCCCCTCCCACGTGTCTCAGTTTGGACAATACATTGACAGGGCATCCTGCTGACAGTTCAGGTGTAATGAGCCCTAAGCACTCACCTTTGGATTTGGAGACTTTGGTAATAGTAGTTTTGGTGAACAGGTGGTAGTAAAAACCCAACTGGAGTGGCTTCAAGAGGGAGAAGAAAGGAATTAGAAACAATGAATATAAACAACTCTGCAGGAGAACTTGTCACATAAAGCAAAGGAAAAGAATACAATAGTAACTAAAGGAGAGAGAGGGGCCCAGAGGGTTTTGTTGTTGTTGTTTTTAACATGAAAGACAAGTCAACATGTTTGATTGTTTGATGATCCAGAAATAAAGAAAACATTGGTTGCCACAGGAGACAGAGGGAGAATTTCTGGAGTAGTGGCCTGAGGGAATGCAGGAGGATGTTGCCGATGAGTAGGGGCAGACGTTGGCTTTCCAAGGAGCCCCAGTGGTTGTCTATGATAAGAGGAGGGCAGGCACAGTGGGTGGGCACAGATCCAGAGAGGTGGGTCCAGGTGGCTAATGGTGGGAGCTGGCACCTGTCCCCTCCAGTGGCTTCTGTTTTCCACTGTAATAGAAAGCAGTATCATGGGCTGACACTGAAGATAGGGGAAGTGCTGGAGGTTTGGGGAGGGCAGTGAAGGTCTGAGATAGAGGTCACAGTGAGAACGGGAGAGGGAAAACAAGGCAGTTTGGTATTAATGCCTGGTGGCCTTGAGGCTCCACTTGATGTCAATGTGACATACCCGGATTTTCTCCAGGTACGTTCTGCTGTGTGGTTCAGTCACACAATAGACAGTTGGATTTAGTCAGGCCTATGATTTAGCTAAGTGAGGAAACAAAGGCAGAGGGCGGCAACAGAGCGAGAGTGTATGTAGGGGAGAAATGATAATACTTGACTATGGAATTTAAGCAGGGGAAATTATAAAACATTTATCTTAAGAAGTTGTAATACTCAGCCTTGTATACACACAGTACACAAGTTCATTATCTCTTTGACATGTTGATAACTTCCAGTGGGTCACGTGTCAGTTCATTTATTGAGAAGTCCTATTCCATGCCTTCCTCTCTATGTCTAACATGACCATGTGGCTCAGGCCTTCACCACCTCCTTCACGGATTATCTCCACAGTGTCTTGGCCATGACTCCTGATTCCATGTGCTCCCATCCAAACAATGTGCAATTGTTTTGGCCAGGATCATCTTGAGACAACAGCTTTATCATCTCACTGCTCTGTCCCAAAATAAAGAATAGCTGTGTATTTCCAATTATATCATATCACAAGTCCTCTGCCTGGCTTCTGTAGCTCCCTCTACTTTTGCAAACTTGTCTCTGACATTGCATAACTCTGCTCCAGACAGGCTTGCTTTCCTATTGTCCCTGCCAGATGTTGAGTCATTTCCAACTCTCTTCCTTTGCTCATGCTGTGCTTTCTGCTTGAAATGCTCGCCTCTCTGCTTTCAAAATCCTATCCATTATACATGGCAGACAGCAATAGTGGTTGGTACAGGAAGAGAGGTAGGATTGGAGTGGGCCAGGAGTAAAGACACACAGAGACATATATATATATATATACGTATCTATCTATATATATGTATATATACATATACATATACACACACACACACACACACACATATATATATATATACATTGACCCCTGAACGATGTGGGAGTTAGGGGCATTGACCCCCACACAGTCGAAAGTCCATGTATAACTTTTGACTCCCCAAAATGTAACTACTAATAGCCTAATATTGATCAGAAGCCTTACAGTTAACATAAACAGTCAAATAACACACATTTTGTAGGTTACGTGTGTTATATACTGTATTCTTCCAATAAAGTAAGCCAGAGAAAAGAAAATATTAAGAAAATCATACAGAAGGGAAAACACATTTGCACCACTGTGCTGTATTTATCAATACCGTAAGTTTATGTCATCTGTTTACAAGATGCCTCATCTGTCTGAAATGGCAGCAACCACAGCTGCAGACCTCAGTGCATATCAAACAATTCAACTTTTTTCTTGTAATGTCATGACTTTTCTCTGCTTCCTGGGAACCCTTCCAGCATCCCTAGTGGTGCTTTGTATGGGTCCCCTGGTATTATTCCAGGTTTTGGTATTGCAACAAACACAATGAAAAATACATGAGAACCACAAGATCACTTTTTGCTGTGATATGCAATTTCCTGAAGAGAGGAACTGCTTGAAGGGAGATGATGAGCATCACACAGCATTTGAAGCTGATACTCACAACACTTGAGCTCACTGCAATAGCTATAGGAGGTGGCTGCAAAATTATTATAGTAGTACAGTACGTGCTACAGTTAATTTAATGCAGTTATGATTTAATACTGCATCTTTCTGTTTGTTTATATGTCTCTTGACTGAGAATGGTGCCATGTATGGTCTGTAAGTGTTTACATGCATGAGTTTTGATATATTTTAACTTTTTATAATAGCTTTGTGTATATTTTATGGTAGTAAATGATAAAATAGAATCTACATATATTTTATATATTCATGACATACCTAGTTTTTTCTTAATTGTTAAGCATTTCTAGGTTATGTGCATATAACTAACATTTACATTTGAATTTTTGCAATAAGCTTGTCTTCATACCACTTCTGTAATTTTGTCATTGAAGAGTTTAAATGTAATTTTTAAAGGACTCTTCCTGGTTGCTATTTGGCAGCAGGTATTCTAAATTTATATAAGTATACCTTTTGACCCAGCAATAGGTCCAGGACCTTATCCTTGGGAGATAACTTCACAATTTCATTGCAGCATTGTTTATAATAGCAAACCACGGGAAGCAAACTGCTACCCCTCAGGAAAGCATTGAGTAAATTAAAAATGGCATAGGTAGACCATGTGCAACATGCACAGTGGCGTATTTTAGTGGTTCATGGTGCAGCCTCTGCCATCAGACTACTGAGAGGCTTGAATGTCAGCACTACTCCTTCTGGCTGTATAACTTCAGGTGATTAAAATATTCTGTGCTTACATTTCTTCATCGGTTAGAGACTTTAGGGATTTTTTTTTTTTTTTGTAAAGAAGAGATAAACTATTTGAAACCATGTCTGGTTCCATGTAGAGTGTAGAAAGCAGGAAAAATTATTCCCCTATGCTAATAACAGAAAAATAAACTACAAAAAAAAAAAAAAGACTGGATATACTACAACACGATAACTTTTCATGAACTCATCAAAGAGCTGAGGGCATGGGGCAACCAAATATCCTTAAATCCAAGAAAAGTCAGGCTTCTCCAAGGAAAGATGGAGCACCCTCACTGATTTCTCTGTAGCAGAGACCAGGAGGAAGAGATGCTGGGACTGTACAAGTGGGTAAGAAGAATTTGGCTAAACTTTACGATTAAGAGCAAAGGCCAAGTGTGGGCTGGTACAAGAGTATAGCACCCCTGAGAACTCCACACACAAAGGGAGTTTGCACTCACATTCAGGACCTTCTACTGGGCCTCCACTGGATGCTCAAGAGAAAGTCTGGAAGCAGAGCAATGAGACCAAGGGAACCTCCTTTGGTGGTGTGGACCTGAAGAATGGGAGTGGTTGTTGTTGTAGGAAAGTCACAAAATCCTGACTGAACTCTCTTCTCCTATAAATATAGTTTAGGTTTCCAGGGCACTGGCAAAGTTGGGGGAGCTCGGAAAAAGGTAAAAAGAAAAGAGGTAACATCCTCTACCCCTGGAGAAGGGGCAGGAAAGAGTTCTGGGTCAAGGATCATATATATGACAATACGAATAGGGGTCTCCAACATGTGGGGGAGGGGTGAGGAACTGTCCTATTCAAGACCCAGCACAGATATGAGGCAGTTTGGCAGTCACTGGGAAGAAGAGCAGGATCACTGAGAAAGTCCCATTCCTAAGACCTAGGCAGACAGACTTGCCTAAGACTGAAGCTGGATCTGGACAAGAGAGAACCTCCCTTCCCTGTCTCCACCACCAAGCAAGCACCAAGTAACAAGCAACAGCAGTCTACTTCTGGGGAGAGGGCAAGAGCATGGAGATAGGCCTCCCAGTCTTTGTCACAGACAAACTGGTAAGACTGAAAATTGAGGGTGAAGCAGGAGCTCTGAGAAAAATATCCTGGAACCCCAGCCTCCACCCTAAGCACAAAGTAATGCTAGAAAAATTAAAGTCAGTGATGTCCTGAAGGTCACCATAGCAACAACAAAACTCAAACCCACCTCAACTCCTAAGTAGGTTTACTCAGGAGGATGTAATATCTCATAATATAGCATTGCCAACACTAGTAGGCTAGCACAGGAGGCATGCCCATTTGCAGGAATAAATACTATTTACCATAGTGTTGGTTTTTCTATACCTGATGCCCAACATTCAATCAAAAATTAGAAGACATACATGGAAAACAAGATAAAAACAACCAAAGTCAAGAGACAATGCAATCAACACAACCAGATTCAGGAAGAACCCAGATATTAAAGCTATCAGATGAGGAATTTAAAATAACTATAATTCATATGTTAGATGCTCTAGGGGAAAAGTGTCAGCATGCATTAAGAGATGAACATTTTCAGCAAATAGATGGAAACTGTAAGAAAAAGTCAAATGAAAATACTAGGGGATTTAAAAAATATATTAAAAACGCTTTTTTAAAAAAGAAAATACTAGGGGAAAGAAAACCATTGTGACTTAGCTGACTCTTCAGTACACTTGAGAGAACCAAGAAAAGAATCAATAAACTTGAAGATAGGATATTAGAAATTACCCAACCAAAACACAGAGAAATCAGTTAAAAAAACACACACACACAGAACATTGAAGAGCTGTGGAACAATATCAAACGATCTAACAATGAGTGGTTACAATCCCAGAAGAGAGATATAATTGTTCAAAGAAATATTTACAAGGAAATTTTCAAAATTAACAAAATACATCAAACCACAGATCCAAGGAGTTCAGAGAATCCCAAGCAGAAAAATGACAAACAAATAACAACAGCAGCAAGACGGCCGAATAGGAACAGCTCCAGTCTGCAGCTCCCAGCGTGATCGACGCAGAAGATGGGTTATTTCTGCAATTGCAGCTGAGGTACCTGGTTCATCTCATTGAGACTGGTTGGACAGTGGGTGCAGCCAACGGAGGGCGAGCTGAAGCAGGGTGGGGCATCACCTCACCTGGAAGTGCAAGGGGTCAGGGGATTTCCCTTTCCTAGCCAAGGGAAGCTGTGACAGACTACCTGGAAAAACAGAACACTCCCGCCCAAATACCGTGCTTTTCCAATGGTCTTAGCAAATGGCACACCAGGAGATTATATCCTGTGCATGGCTTGGTGCGTCCCACACCCACAGAGCCTTGCTTACTGCTAGCACAGCAGTATGAGATGGAACTGCGAGGCTGCAGCCTGGCTGGGGGAGGGGAGTCCGCCATTGCTGTGGCTTGAGTAGGTAAGAAAAAGTCAAATGAAAAGTGGCTGGGAAGCTTGAACTGGGCGGAGACCACCACAGCTCAACAAGGCCTACTGCCTCTAGACTCTACCTCTGTGGGCAGGGCATAGCTGAACAAAAGGCAGCAGACAACTTCTGCAGACTTAAACGTCCCTGTCTCACAGCTCTGAAGAGAGCAGTGTTCTCCCAGCATGGTGTCTGAGTTCTGAGAATGGACAGACTGCCTCCTCAAGTGGGTCCCTGACCCCTGTGTAGCCTAACTGGGAGACACCTCCCAGTAGGGCCCGACAGATACCTCATATAGGCGGCTGCCCCTCTGGGATGAAGCTTCCAGAGGAAGGATCAGGCAGCAATATTTGCTGTTCTGCAGCCTCCACTCGTGATACCCAGGGTGGACCTCCAGCAAACTCCAACAGACCTGCAGCTGAGGGACCTGACTACTAGAAGGAAAACTAACAAACAGAAAAGAATAGCATCAACATCAACAAAAAGGTCTTCTACACCAGAACTCCATCTGTAGGTCACCAACATCAAAGACCAAAGGTAGATAAAACCACAAACATGGGGAGAAACCAGAACAGAAAAGCTGAAAATTCTAAAATCAGAGTGCCTCTTCTCCTCCAAAGGATCGCAGCTCCTCACCAGCAACGGAACAAAGCTGGATGGAGAATGACTTTGTCGAGTTGACAGAAGTAGGCTTCAGAAGGTCGGTAATAACAAACTCCTCCAAGCTAAAGGAGGATGTTCGAACCCATTGCAAGGAAGCTAAAAATCTTGAAAAAAGATTACATGAATGGCTAACTAGAATCAACAGTGTAGAGAAGACCTTAAATGACCTGAAGCTGAAATCCATGGCACGAGAACTTCATGATGCACGCACAAGCTTCAATAGCCGATTTGATCAAGTGGAAGAAAGGGTGTCAGTGATTGAGGATCAAACCAATGAAATAAAGTGAGAAGACAGGTTAGAGAAGAAAGAGTAAAAAGAAACAAACCAAGCCTCCAAGAAATATGGGACTATGTGAGAAGACCAAATCTACATTTGATTGGTGTACCTGAAAGTAATGGGGAGAATGGAACCAAGTTGGAAAACACTCTGCAGGATATTATCCAGGAGAACTTCCCCAACCTAGCAAGGCAGGCCAACCTTCAAATTCAGGAAATACAGAGAATGCCACAAAGATACTCCTCGAGAAAAGCAACCCCAAGACACATAATTGTCAGATTCACCAAGGTTGAAATGAAGGAAAAAGTGTTAAGGGCAGCCAGAGAGAAAGGTCAGGTTACCCACAAAGGGAAGCCCATCAGACTAACAGCTGATCTCTTGGCAGAAACTCTACAAGCCAGAAGAGAGTGGGGGCCAATATTCAACATTCTTAAAGAAAAGAATTTTCAACCCAGAATTTCATATCTAGCCAAACTAAGCTTCATAAATGAAGGAGAAATAAAATCCTTTACAGACAAGCAAATGCTGAGGATTTTGTCACCACCAGGCCTGCCTTACAAGAGCTCCTAAAGGAAGCACTAAACATGGAAAGAAACAACTGGTACCAGCCACTGCAAAAACATGCCAAATTGTAAAGACCATCGAGGCTAGGAAGAAACTGCATCAACTAACGAGCAAAATAACCAGCTAACATCATAATGACAGGATCAAATTCACACATAACAATATTAACCTTAAATGTAAATGGGCTAAATGCCTCAATTAAAAGACACAGACTGGCAAATTGAATAAAGAGTCAAGACCCATCAGTGTGCTGTATTCAGGAAACCCATCTCACGTGCAGAGACACACGTAGGCTCAAAATAAAGGGATGGAGGAAGATCTACCAAGAAAATGGAAAACAAAAAAAGGCAGGGGTTGCAATCCTAGTCTCTGATAAAACAGACTTTCAACCAACAAAGATCAAAAGAGACAAAGAAGGCCATTACATAATGGTAAAGGGATCAATTCAACAAAAAGAGCTAACCATCCTAAATATATATGCACCCAATACAGGAGCACCGAGATTCATAAAACAAGTCCTTAGAGACCTACAAAGAGACTTAGACTCCCACACAATAATAATGGGAGACTTTAACACCCCACTGTCAACATTAGACAGATCAATGAGACAGAAAATTCACAAGGATATCCAGGACCTGAACTCAGCTCTGCAACAAGCAGACCTAATAGACATCTACAGACTCTCCACCCCAAATTAACAGAATGTACATTCTTCTCAGCACCACATCACACTTATTCTAAAACTGACCACATAGTTGGAAGTAAAGCACTCCTCAGCAAACGTAAAAGAACAGAAATCACAACAAACTGTCTCTCAGACCACAGTGCAATCAAATTAGAACTCAGGATTAAGAAACTCACTCAAAACTGCACAACTACATGGAAACTGAACAACTTGCTCCTGAATGACTACTGGGTAAATAACAAAATGAAGACAGAAATAAAGATGTTCTTTGAAACCAATGAGAACAATGACACAACATACCAGAATCTCTGGGACACATTTAAAGCAGTGTGTAGAGGGAAATGTATAGCACTAAATGCCTACAAGAGAAAGCAGGAAAGATCTAAAATTGACATCCTAACATAACAATTAAAAGGACTAGAGAAGCAAGAGCAAACAAATTCAAAAGCTAGCAGAAGGCAAGATATAACTAAGATCAGTGCAGAACTGAAAGAGATAGAAACACAGAAAACCCTTCAAAAAATTAATGAATTCAGGAGCTGGTTTTTTAAAAAGATCAACAAAATTGATAAAACGCTAGCAAGACTAATAAGAAAAGAGAGAAGAATCAAACAGACGCAATAAAAAATGATAAAAGGGATATCACCACTGATCCCACAGAAATACAAACTACCATCAGAGAATACTATAAACACCTCTATGCAAATAAACTAGAAAATCTGGAAGAAATGGATAAATTCCTGGACACATACACCCTCCCAAGACTAAACCAGGAAGAAGTTGAATCTCTGAATAGACCAATAACAGGCTCTGAAATTGAGGCAATAATTAATAGCCTACCAACCAAAAAAAGTCCGGGACCAGATGGATTCACAGCCGAATTCTACCAGAGGTACAAAGAGGAGCTGATACCATTCCTTCTGAAACTATTACAATCAATACAAAAAGAGAGAATCCTCCCTAACTCATTTTATGAGGCCAACATCATCCTGATACCAAAGACTGGCAGAGATACAACAAAAAAAGAGAATTTTACACCAATATCCCTGATGAACATCGATGCGAAAATCCTCAATAAAATACTGGCAAACAGAATCCAGCAGCACATCAAAAAGCTTATCCACCATGATCAAGTCGCTTCATCCCTGGGATGCAAGGCTGGTTCAACATATGCAATCAATAAACATAATCTATCACATAAACAGAACCAATGCCAAAAACCACATGATTATCTCAATAGATGCAGAGAAGGCCTTCAACAAAATTCAACAGCCCTTCATGCTAAAAACTCTCAATAAACTAGGTATTGATGGGACGCATCTCAAAATAATAAGAACTATTTATGACAAACCCACAGCCAATATCATACTGTAAGGGCAAAAACTGGAAGCATTCCCTTTGAAAGCTGGCACAAGACAAGGATGCCCTCTCTCACTGCTCCTACTCAACATAGTGTTGGAAATTCTGGCCAGGGCAATCAGGCAAGAGAAAGAAATAGAGGGTATTCAATTAGGAAATGAGGAAGTCAAATTGTCCCTGTTTGCAGATGACATGATTGTATATTTAGAAAACCCCATTGTCTCCGCCCAAAATCTCCTTAAGCCGATAAGCAACTTCAGCAAAGTCTCAGGATACAAAATCAATGAGCAAAAGTCACAAGCATTCATATCCACCATTAACAGACAGAGAGCCAAATCATGATTGAACTCCCATTCACAATTGCTACAAAGAGAATAAAATACCTAGGAATCCAACTTACAAGGGATGTGAAGAACCTCTTCAAGGAGAAATAAAAACCACTGCTCAATGAAATAAAAGAGGACACAAACAAATGGAAGAACATTCCATGCTCACGGATAGAAAGAAACAATATCATGAAAATGGCCATACTGCCCAAAGTAATTTATAGATTAAATGCCATCCCCATCAAGCTACCAACGACTTTCTTCACAGAATTGGAAAAAACTACTTTAAACTTCATATGGAACCAAAAAAGAGCCCGCATTGCCAAGACAATTCTACGCAAAAAGAATGAAGCTGGAGGCATCACGCTACCTGACTTCAAACTATACTACAAGGCTACAGTAACCAAAACAGCATGGTACTGGTACCAAAACAGATATATAGACCAATGGAACAGGACAGAGGCCTCAGAAATAATGCCACACATCTACAACCATCTGATCTTTGACAAACCTGACAAAAACAAGCAATATGGAAAGGATTCCCTATTTAATAAAGGGTGCTGGGAAAACTGGCTAGCCATATGTAGAAAGCTGAAACTGGATCCCTTCCTTACACCTTATACAAAAATTAATTCAAGATGGATTAAAAACTTAAGTGTTAGACTTAAAACCATAAAAACCCTAGAAGAAAACCTAGGCAATACCATTCAGGACATAGGCATGGGCAAGGACTTCATGACTAAAACACCAAAAGCAATGGCAACAAAAGCCAAAATAGACAAATGGGATCTAATTAAACTAAAGAGCTTCTGCGCAGCAAAAGAAACTACCATCAGAGTGAACAGGCAACCTACAGAATGGGAGAAAAATTTTGCAATCTACCCATCTGACAAAGGGCTAATATCCAGAATCTACAAAGAACTCAAACAAATTTACAAGAGAAAAACAAACAACGCCATCAAAAAGTGGGCAAAGGATATGAACAGACACTTCTCAAAAGAAGACATCTATGCAGCCAACAGATGCATGAAAAATGCTCATTATCACTGGTCATCAGAGAAGTGCAAATCAAAACCACAATGAGATAACATCTCACACCAGTTAGAATGGCAATCATTAAAAAGTCAGGAAACAGCAGATGCTGGAGAGGATGTGGAGAAATAGGAATGGTTTTACACTGTTAGTGGGAGTATAAATTAGTTCAACCATTGTGGAAGGCAGTGTGGCGATTCCTCAAGGATCTAGAACTAGAATTACCATTTGACCCAGCAATCTAATTACTTGGTATATATCCAAAGGATTATAAATCATGCTACTATAAAGACACATGCACATGTATGTTTATTGTGGCACTATTCACAATAGCACAGACTTGGAACCAACCCAAATGTCCATCAATGATAGACTGGATTAAGAAAATGTGGCACATACCCACCATGGAATACTATGCAGCCATAAAAAAGATGAGTTCATGTCCTGTGCAGGGACATGGATGAAGCTGGAAACCATCATTCTCAGCAAACTATCACAAGGACAGAAAACCAAACACCGCATGTGCTCACTCATAGGTGGGAATTGAACAATGAGAACACATGGACACAGGAAGGGGAACATCACACACCAGGGTCTGTCAGGGGGGTGGGGGGCTGGGGGAGGGATAGCATTAGGAGAAATACCTAATGTAAATGACGAGTTAATGGGTGCAGCACACCAACATGGCACATGTATACCTATGTATCAAACCTGTACGTTGTACACATGTACCCTAGAACTTAAAGTATATATATAAAAAAAAGGCTTAGGGTAAAGTAAAAAAAAAAAAATAACAACAACAACAAAATATATACCTAGGCACATCTTATTCAATAGGTAGGTTTTAAAAATGTATGCATAGCGTGGTGTCATTTGTAAAAACTAATTGGTCTGTGTTTTGGAAAGATGATCATCAGAACATTTACAATGATTCTTTGTGTATAATGATTCTTTGTGTATAATGATGTTTCTGCTTTGTATTTTCTATTTTCTTTATATTAAAGATGAGTAATAAAACTATTTTCAGTGACAAAAATCTGCCTACTTCTTTGAATAGGGAGAGTTTATCCCATTTACATTTGTTTTCACAAATAATGTGTTCTGATTCATTCTTCATTTTTTATTTCTTTATTTTTTATATTACATAAATTTTCTTCCTTTCAAATAGTTTTTTATATAGCTAATTTGTAATTTGGCATCATTCACCTTTAAAAGCTTCAAGAACATCATTGAATATATATGTCTACCAATTCCAAGAATACAACATCCCAAGATTAAGAACTCTATTGAATATCTTTGAACTAGATGACACAATAGGCTCATTTTATTTCCTGTCACCTACCCTTTCTTCCTCTCTGTTTATGTTAGATTTTGGACAATATTTATTTTCAAGTTACTATTTTATGTTATTGTGAAGTAGGTTCACTGTGCACTGGTTGCCAACTTGCCTGAGTCCAGTGAGACAGAACATGCTCACATGCAGCAAGTTATATGAAGTGAGTTTATTACTTGCAGATAGGCAGCAAGAGGCAACATAAGCCTAGGCTCCCTTGTGAGCTGGTCTCCCAAGGCTCAGGAAAGCTGCTTGGAGAGATGGAGTCTTGAAGCTACATGCTTCACTTGCACCGCAGCTGAGGGGCCCTGAAAGGCAGCCCTCCCTGGATTATATATCTCAGGGGCAATGTGTCATACTAGGCTAAAGCTTTGAAAGACATCCTGCTTCTAGGGAGAGAGGCACAAAGCCTGGGCTGTCCTGGGCAGTTCCTCCATAACTCAAGGTGTTACAGTCTCTAGGAGGGACAGGAGCAAGGCCCAGGCTGCTTCAGGCAGTTCCCTCCATCTCAGAATACTGCATTCTCAGCACATTCTACAATTATTCTTGAGAACCATAAGCAAAAAGCGAAGAAGGTTGGGTTAATCCAAAGCCACCAGAAGAATTGCCCTGCAATTATATTAACATACATGTAGACCTTCAATATACATTTATTAATATTTGATTCTATGGTTACTTAAGTTAAATGTTCACTACAGTCCTCAACTATGACTTCACTGTTTTGAGGGTTTTACAGTGTGATTAATTACTTGGTTTACTACAACAGTCCTTCTCAAACCTTAATATGCATATAAATCACATGGAGATCTTGATAGATTGCAGGTTCTGATTCATAGGTCTGGGGTGAAGCCTGAGTTTCTGGTTTTCTAACAAGCTCCCAGGTGATGAGATGCTGTTGCGCTGTGGTCCATAGTTTGAGCAGCAAGAGGTTACTTCTCTGAGAGCTCTTCCCTCCATGAATAATACATGGACTATTTATTCATGAGTCCTTGAATCTTTGAAAAGCTTTCTCTGTTCTTGGCAGGTGAAAACCAGCTTGGCTATGTAAGGAACTTTGGGTCACAAAGTTTCTCCCTCAGAATTCTACAAATGTTGGTTGCTTCACTGATTTTAGCATCTATATTATTTGAGACCAATCTATATTTCCCTTTCCAATCTCTCTCTCTCTCTCTTTTTTTTTTTTTTTTTTTTTTGGTGTATGACCTTGTTTCAGGATGTTCTTTATTTATAAATAAATTTCAACTTTGATCAGGGTATGTTCAGTGTTTGACTCTCTTCATTTTGCCCAGTACCCAGTGAACTATTTTAATGGAAATATTTAGGTTTCTAGGACTTTTATATGTCTTTAAATATTAATTTTTATTCCATTTGTTCTGGTGTTTTCTTCATAAATACCAATTATCCACATGTTTTATCTCCATCATATGGCCATGAAATACCCCATATTCTTTTCTCCTTTTTTTGGCATTAGTTTTTTGCATTATGGCATATATTTTTTTTCTCTGGGCTCTCTTCTGTATGACTGAAATAGTTCTTGGCAGGGTTGATTCTGCTCTACTGGTTCTGATGCATTTTGAAACTTTAGTGTTATCTGTACAGCTCTAAAACACTTCTTCAGTGCCCCCTTACTTCCCTTTATGGTTCTGCTTACGTCTCAGCTGAATCTTCTGTTGACATGTCCTCTCACGGTTCATCTTACTTTAGGGAGATCATATTTCTAGAATGCCGTGGAGAGTAAAAAGCAGATGCTGTCTGAAATTTATTTTTTGCCAACAATATTTTTCAAAAATAGACTTCAAAAATATTTCAAAAATGTTCCAGGAGTCTGGAATCTCTGAATCTTACTGGTGGGATGTCATGATAAAGAATCTTTTCCTAGACACCATGTTAGTTTTGTTCTTGCTTACTGATTATCGTTAATCCGTCGATCCGTTTGAAGACAGCGGACAGCATTTGAGCCACAGGCTATGCCGCGTAGGGAACTTTGTGTCATTGCCCCTCTGTTCATAGTGAAGCCACTCTGCCTAGTAGCAGGCTTGTTGTGGCCAGGCCTCCAATCTGGCACATATGTATCTACCTGTTCAGCCTCGTTTTTCTATATAGCTTTCACTGTGTCAACAAAGACTGGCCTTTCTGTGAGCCCCCATCCAGGGATGCTGCTCCCACCAGGACCAGCAGCTTCTTGTTCAGTGTGGGGGGTCCTCTCTCTGCAGCCTTCCGCACAATTTTACCAGGTTGCTCATCACCACAGTTAGGATCATCTTTACACTGGGAAAAGCGTAAGTTCCTCTCCCCAGAGCCACAGAACCACAGTTCTTCACTAATTGCAGTCATCTGGACCTCTGAGTTCCTGCATTGACCCCCAAAACAGGGATCCTGGCAGTCCACATACCTAGACTCCCTTCACCTGGAGCTTTCCAGGTATCTTAGTTCATTCGGGCTGCTGTAACAATACCACCAGACTGGGTGGCTTAGAAACAACAGAAAGTTATTGCTCACAGTTTTGGAGGCTGGGAAGTCCAAGGTCAAGGTGCTGGTAGATTCAGTTTCTAGGGAGGGCTTCTTGCTGTTTCACAGATGGTGCCTTCTTACTGTGTCCTCACATAGTGAAAAGGGGAAGGCAGCTCTCTGGCCTCTATTATAAGGGCACTAATCCCATTCACAAGCACTCCACCCTCATGATCTCACCACCTCCCAAAGACTCACCTCCTAATACCAGCACACTGGTGATTAGGTTTCAACATATGAATTTGGTAGGGACACAAACATTCAGACCATAGCCCCAGGTGAGTTTCGCAGCCCACTCTTTCCTCCAGAACTCTGCCCTCCAAGCCTAGAGATTCACAGGGAACAGAACTTTGCCCATCACTTCCCAGGAGGCTGTGTCATCCCTCAAGGTGGGACTTCTTTCTGCCGTTTTAATGATTTTCTTCCTTAGATTTCTGTATAAGTAGAGGCTTTTGCTAAATTTACATTTCTTAGGTTATTTATGTAGAATTGGTTGTGGAATTAGTGTTCAGAAATAAATTGTGTCCCCAACCCAAACATCTTTACCTGAGAGACCAGAACATCTTTTTCAAATGAAAGAGCAGGCCGGGCATGGTGGCTCATGCCTGTAATCCCAGCACTTTGGGAGGCCAAGGCAGGTGGATTGCCTGAGGTCAGGAGTTCAAGACCAGTCTGGCCAACACAGTGAAACCCCATCTCTACTAAAAATACAAAAAAATTAGCCAGGCATGGTGGCATGCACCTATAATCCCAGCTACTCGGGAGGCTGGGGCAGGGGAATTGCTGAGCCAGAGGGGTGGAGGTTGCAGTGAGCCAAGATTGTGCCACTGCACTCCAGCCTGGGTGACACAATGAGACTCTGTCTCAAAATGAAAAAATAAAAAAGCATAATTATCTTAGGTGTGGTGATTACAGTGGTTTTTGTTTTCCCTTCCTTTTCTCTTAAACTATATGAACCTTCCAAATTGCACATTCTAAACCTGAAAATTTAGAATTTTTATTATTTTTGCATTGTAAAGTATATGGACTGTAAACTGGACACTGCCTTCACAATTAATCTATTTGTAAATTTATTTGCTTTAAATTAAGAAGTTTGAGCAAACTTTAATACCTTCACTAACCAGTGAAAGACTCCACAGTCCCTATTGTATTTTATTTAATAAATAGCTGATTTAGAAATATCCTACCACTTATTATATGTACACTAATTCAGAGTAAATTAACACCTGTCTCTGAAAAAAGGCAACTTCTCAGTGCTTGACATTCAAATGTCTAAAGATGCATCAGTTTATTCCTTTTTACTTCCAAAGGATACTGCATCACTCAACACATCTATTTCACTTAATGCACATATCCAAACTTTCTTTGTTTGAGTCAAAATTTCTGGTACCAAAGACAATAAAATTAATTTCAAAGTTACTTATAAACAGAATCTCTTATGAAAAACTTACAAAAATATTTTTAAAAATTTAACAAGTATATTTTCTCTTCTCTCTTTGCTGTTTAGTGAAGTTATAACTCCATAGACATAAAAATCTTTTTTTAGAGAATTTTAGTCCACATTTCTTTTTTTCTTTTTCTTTCTTTCTTTTTTTTTTTTTTTTTTTTTTGAGACGGAGTTTCTCTCTTGTTGCCCAGGCTAGAGTACAATGGTGCAATGTCGGCTCACTGCAACCTCTGCCTCCTGGGTTCAAGTGATTCTCCTGCCTTAGCCTCCCAAATAGCTGGTATTCCAGGTGCCCACCACCACGCCCAGCTAATTTTTGTATTTTTAGTAGAGACATATTTCCATCAGCTGGCCAGGCTGGTCTCAAACTCCTGACCTCAGATGATCCGCCACTGGTCTCCTAAAGTCCTAGGATTACAGGTATGAGCCACCGCACCCAGCCTTTATTCCATATTTCATCTCCTGTGGCTATGTCTTTGTTATCTTCTTTATCTTCTCTTTTTAATCCATATGTGTAAACATAAAAGGTTAAGAAACTTTAAGAACTGATTGCATTCAGGTAACAAAATCAATGTAATATCCTAATTCTTCAGACTTATTAATAATGGGAGAACTGTGAAGCCAAGTTCATAAAAAATCAGGTCTTGGATACCTAGTATTTACTCAGTTGTGCCTCCTCGCTCAGTGTTTAAACACAGAAGAATCCACAGCCTCACACACCTAGGTCAGACAGAATATAAAATATACCACATGCATTTAACGATGGACAAACCCCAGTGATGTAAGTATAATTTTTCTGCTCAATTAAAAAAACTCTCTGCAATTTTTCATAAACATAAATGTGATTCTTGTTGCTCCAGCCAAACCCTGACACCCACAGCAGCAACCTCCCTTTTGTATCAAAGGAAGACTCGTGGGGTTCTGAGGTGTGTTGTGTTGCTATGTTCAGCCGAGCAGCTCCAGGGTACCCCAACAGAAAGGGCTACTCGTCGGCAGTGGTAGCAGCTACCACTGCTCACATCTGTGTCACTGAGGCTGGAGTCTGGAATTTCTGAGTTACAGGGCTGTCTCTGCCAAAGACTTGCTGGCAAAGTTTTTTGTCTGCAAAACAGACACAATAATGAGGACCTCATAAGGACTTTAAGAAGTGCCCTACACCCTGGAAACTTCTGTTGGCAGAAGTGAAGGGAGAAATTAACTCTTCCCCTAGGAAAAAAATTTTCCATAGCAGTTCTAAACTTTGTCCCTTGTGTAGGACGATAAGCAGTTTTTAAATGCAAATAAGGCTAGTGATGGAATTTTACAGTCGAGCTCTAAAGACAAACCCAAATGGTGTCATCCTTGATATTCTTTTTTTTTTTTTTTTTTTTTTTTAATTGAGACAGAGTCTCACTCTGTTGCCCAGGCTGGAGTGCAGTGGTGCAATCCCGGCTCACTGCAACCTCCGCCTCCCAGGTTCAAGAAATTCTTCTGCCTCAGCTTCCAGAGTAGCTGGAATTACAGGTGCGCACCACCACACCAGGCTAATTTTTGTATTTTTAGTAGAGACGGGGTTTCAACATGTTGGCCAGGCTGGTCTCGAACTCAAATGATCCGCTGGCCTCAGCCTCCCAAAATTGCTGGATTACAGGCCTGAGCCACGCACCTGGCCCGAGATTCTCGAGTGGTCCTTCCTAGTCACACCATGGCAATCCTGTCCGGTGAGGCCAAAAGCGTGCCTGAGTTTAGCTGCAGGAGACACGGACTCTGAAGATGCTCTCTGTTATGGGCTATGTTGTGCCCCCTCCCAAATTCAAAAGTAGAAGTCCTAACCCCCAGGACCTCAGGTTTTCTACAGAGATAATTAAGTTAAAGGGAGACCATTAGGGTGGGTGGGTCCTCAGCCAGTATGACTGGTGTCCTTACAAGTAGGGAATTAGGACACAGAATGACAGGGGGAAGACCACATGGGGACATGGGGAGAAGATGTCATCTACAAGCCAAGGAGAGAGGCCTCAGGAGAAACCAACCCTGGTGTTTGAGCTACCCAGTCTCGCGTACTTTGTTATGGCAGCCCCAGCAAAGTAAACCACCTCCAAATCTTCCCCCACTTGGCAATACCGAGCCTCCGAATATCCTTCCATTTTGGAAGGAGACGTGAATCCCAAGAATGAATCATTGCTGGCTCCAACTAGATGGCTTCTGCCTAGGGATACACAGCTCTTTGAAGGAGGCGCCTTTTTTTGTTGTTGTTGTTTGAGACGGAGTCTCACTCTGTCCCCCAGGCTGGAGTGCGGTGGCACGGAGGCACCTTTTTTCTGCTGTCCTGGTGAACTTCCTTTTTTTATTCCCCTCTCTGCACTTTTTTAATACAACACAAGACAAGACCGAGGAGCTAAGAGAGCTCCGGCACTGTCCCGCTGTCCAGAAGGAGAACAACCTGAAGTCCTGAACTGCTCAGAACTCTCTGCCGGTAACTCTCCAGTATGTGTCTCAGAGGTCCAAGTGACACACTTTTTACACAAAGTATAGTAAAGCCATTTCTGGTAGCCACCAACTAGGCATCTTCTGTGAGTCAGGCAGTTTTTGCCATTTGTAGAATAAAGGAAGTAAACCTTCCTTTGGTTCACATTTTAATCCACAGTCAGTCATGTCAGCCTTTCCTGTTCATCTAGGAAACATCTTGTCAGCTGACCCTTATTCCAACATCAGGAAGCTTCTTCTGCTTTGCACTGTGAGCTGACAGTATCTGCTTATTATATACTGTTGTTACATTTATTTGATGGGATGCTTCTCCAGATGTGGAATTATTCATTGTCAAAGGTGCTTAGCCTTGCAGATCTTGATAGTGGTTATAGTAAATGTTGTCTTTAGATTGGGAAATAATCACTTGGTCCCCCATAGTTATCAGCTGGTGATATAAGTGCCCCCCAGCCTTGTGGACTAAGGGGAATTTGCATGGCAGGCCGGCGTTTGCTCCATGGGCTGTCAGGAGCACTTCTACCCAAGCTCACACTGGGCCTCCACGCAGGAACAAGACTCATGACAGGGGCTCTACTGACAGGGCCCAGTCACGGCACCCACGCCTGATCTCTCAGGGCCTCCGGAGCTCCTGAACTTCTCTCTGACTCACTTGCAGCAGCAACAATTTTGACATTATATTTTTGATATTACTTTTAAACAAGCAAACCAATTAGAATGTGCTTTGAGGATTTACTAAGCTCACAGCAAAATCTGTTTTGTTTTCACAGCTGTGCTCACACGCTTGAATGATGCCATTTCAAGGGAGATAGCATGATGTAATGTTGACGACAGCACAATTGTCATCCTGCTAAAGAGTATTGTGAACTCAATGGAAACGAAAAGTGAGGCTTTCATCTGTAAGCTTAGATCCCATTTATGGCAATCATCTCAACCTCTGCGCAGGGCTCACAGTGGAAATTACTACAAGCTGCCAAACACAGATGACATCATCTTGCCACCCACAAATGTTATGGGTTTGACAGCCCAGAAGATGGCATCCCCTAGGAGGAATACAGCTCTAACTAAGTTGACAAGTTTTGTGTGTTTGAGAGGAAATAGTTTCATAAAAGTTGTTCTCCTCTCCGTTTTCTCTTTGGGTTTGGCAACTGCCACTACAGTGAAATTATGGTCACGACAAGGAGCCATTAGGTTTCCCCAGAGCCATGAGCCACAGCTCCCTCTGCGTGGAACGATGTGAGTTTGCAGCCCTTTCCTGTTAGAGCTTTCACAACTTGGAGCTCTGGAGGCTGAGATTTAAACCAGTGCCTATGCTATTGTGCTGTTACTCCTTTGCACTTCTCTCTGCTGTACTGCTAATCACCAGGGCTTTTCAGTTAGGCCACCAGAGCTCATGCATGCCACACAGCTACTGAAGTTGTCATGGATCATAAAGACAGTGTTTCCTGACTGCTAATTCTGCAACTGCTCTCCTGTGTTTGATGGAAGGCTGGACATTTTTTTTTTTAATGCTCAAATTATCTTCCATTAAAGGACACACACCTTCTTTACATGACCTGGAGCTGTTTCTACCTGCAGCTCTGGAGTCACGGTCATTCCAGATATGCTATTATATCCATATTATGGAACCATGACTTTCTAGTAATCATAAAAGTGGAAATAAAAGAAAAAGAGGCAGATTCCACAGAAAACAAAAAGAAAAAAAGAAGAGAGAGAGAAAGAAAATGGGAGAGAAGAAAAAAGAAATGAAGAGAAAGAATGAAAGAAAGAAGAAAGAAAAAGAAGAAAGAAAGAGAAAGAGAGAGAAAGAAAGAGAGAGAGAGAAAGAAAGAAAGAAATGAACGGAAGGAAGGAAGGAAGGGGCGGCGGGCAATAATAGAAGCACTAAAGCCATAAGCCACCCTGGATATAAATAAGGCACCAAGAGATAAAAAAAAAAAATTATCTGGTCTCTTATTTATTAAATCTCAGCACTTGGTCTGGCCAAAGTAGGGTTAGTGGAAAAACTGGTTTTAATTACATTTTAATCATCAGTGTCTTTCTTCACTATCCACAACTCTATTGGTGGCTTTAAGACCAATGTATTTCAATATCAACCACCCCCCAAAATGGGGCTTAGGGGCAACTGGCATTTCTGAACCCCCGCACTAGGTCTTTTCTGCCACAGCGCCACCTCTGGTAAGGAAGACTATCGACTCGCCATAGTTTGGAATGACTGGGCGCTGTTCCCCCAATCTTTACACCTTCAGCGTGTCTCATCACCCTGGGGAATATTTGGGGAATGCTGAATCCACAGGATCCCTTAATGCTCACAGAAAGAGTGTCAACAACACAATGCACTATTTAGAAAGAAAAAGGACTGAAAATATTGAGCCTTTAAACAATCTTCTCTCCCTCCTTGCTGCATGCAGAATGGATTCCGTCACCTTCTGGGCCCGGCCCTGGGCTGTCACCCACCTTTGTGATCTGATTATCATCCTGTTACAGCAGTGAACTCAATATACCTTGCGTTAAATTAAAATAGAAGTGTTTTCCCCACTACAATGCAAAATCCTTGGGAGCAGCAATCACCACTTGCTAGTCTTTATATTCCCATACAAAGAAACTTAGTCCATTTTCTGTTGCTTATAACAGAATACCTGAAACTGGGTAATTTATAGAGAAAGGGAATTTATTTCTTACAGTTATAAAAGCTGAGAAGTCTAAGGTCAAGGTGCTGCATCTGGTGAGGGCCTTCTTGCTGGTGGGGAGACTCTGCAGAATCCCGAGGCAACACAAGTCATCATGTGGTGAGGGGGCTGAGTGTGCTAGCTTACATCTCTCTTCTTCTGATAAAGCCATCAGTACCGCTCCTATGACAACCCAGTTAGTCCATTAACCCACTGATCCATTAATCCATGAATGGATTAATCCATTTATGAGGGCAGAGCCCTAATGACCCAATAACCTTTTAAAGGCCCCACCTCTCAATACTGCCACCTTAGAGATTAAGTTTTAACGTAATCTCAATAGAAGAGACAAACATGCAAACCATAGCAGAACCTGCTCAGTAAATGTTTGTTGTACTGAATTATGCTCTCGAAAATATTACCAGATCTGAGGCTCATAGATTTAGCCTGAATAAATCTACTGGCTCATAAATTTACCCTGAATAAAACTACTAGAGCATGTGTTTTATTCATGAACTTAATATACATATTCAGGTACGCACCATTCCTTATATAAAATCTGGTATATCAGAATTTTAAGATTTTCAAAAGTTAGTTCCTGTATATTACATAGCATGTTAACACTGTGTACATTTACAAAAAGTGTAAGTACAGAAATAAAAACTAGCCTCACATTAGCGAAGATTATATTTTATGATCAAATAAGCTTGCTGAAAATGTATGAAAAAAAGTCTTTGCTTTCAAAACTTTTTGGATTTCAGAATAATGAAGAATTGTGGAACTACAGCTGAAGAAAAAATGAGTTACTTCTTTTACATTAAACTTCTATAACTGATTTAATATTCCTTAAAAAACATCCTATTTTATTTCTGTACACTTTTCATTTTAAAATTACAAGTAATCTATTAAAACATGCTCATTACTTAAAATTCTACCAATGGAGATAAAGCAAAGTCCTCTTAGATGGCCCCCCTTCTCACCTCAATTTTCTTTCCACAGGAATCCCTTGGCCTCCTGGTTGCTCCACAGGCACTCATCAAGGCACGGAGCAACACCTTGTCTTTATAAAGTCCCCTCGCAAAGCACCCTCACCTCATCTTCCCCCATGACCTGTCCTCACTGCATTCCTTGGAGGTCTATAAGGCAAATTGTGTTATTCTCCATGTTGAGAGATGAGAAAAATTAGAGTTAAGCACATCAAGATTCTTGCTTCCTGTGATAGCGCTAATAAGTGGAAAAGAAGGAAATAGAACCCAAATATTCTGACCTTCAGCATTCTTTATGTTTTCTGTCATCACAACCCCAAATTCTGCTATCATGTGTATTCCCAATACCGCATCTACAGCCAGGGGTCATTGGTGTATAAACAACTTTTCATCTAAAAGGGTGATATGGGTTGGCTCTGTGTCCCCACCCAAATCTCATCTTGTAGCTCCCATAATTCCCACATCTTGTGGGAGAGACCCAGTGGGAGATGATCGAATCATGGAGGTGGGTTTTTCCCATGCTGCTGTCTTGATAGTGAACGGGTCTCATAAGATCTGATGGTTTTAAAAACAGGAGTTTCTCTGCACAAGCTTGCTCTTTGCCTGCTGCCATCCACATAAGATGTGACTTTGCTCCTCCTCACCTTCCACCATGATTGTGAGGCTTCCCCAGCCACGTGGAACTGTGAGTCCAATTAAACCTTTTTTTTATTATTATACTTTAAGTTTTAGGGTACATGTGCACAACGTGCAGGTTTGTTACATATGAATACATGTGCCATGTTGGTGTGCTGCATCCATTAACTCATCATTTACATTAGGTATATCTCCTAATGCTATCCCTCCCCCTTCCCCCACCCCACAACAGGCCCCGGTGTGTGATGTTCCCCTTCCTGTGTCCATGTGTTCTCATTGTTCAATTCCCACCTATAAGTGAGAACATGTGGTGTTTCGTTTTTCGTCCTTGCAATAGTTTGCTGAGAATGATGGTTTCCAGCTTCATCCATGTCCCTATAAAGGACATGAACTCACCATTTTTTATGGCTGCATAGTATTCCATGGTGTATATGTGCCACATTTTCTTAATCCAGTCTATCATTGTCGGACATTTGGGTTGGTTCCAAGTCTTTGCTATTGTGAATAGTGCCGCAATAAACATACATGTGCCTGTGTCTTTATAGCAGCATGATTTATAATCCTTTGGGTATATACTCAGTAATGGGATGGCTGGGTCAAATGGTATTTCTAGTTCTAGATCCCTGAGGAATCGCCACACTGACTTCCACAATGGTTGAACTAGTTTACAGTCCCACCAACAGTGTAAAAGTGTTCCTATTTCTCCACATCCTCTCCAGCACCTGTTGTTTCCTGACTTTTTAATGATTGCCATTCTAACTGGTGTGAGATGGTATCTCATTGTGGTTTTGATTTGCATCTCTCTGATGGCCAGTGATGATGAGCATTTTTTCATGTGTCTTTTGGCTGCATAAATGTCTTCTTTTGAGAAGTGTCTGTTCATATCCTTCACCCACTTTTTGATGGGGTTGTTTTTTTTTCTTGTGAATTTGTTTGAGTTCTTTGTAGATTCTGGATATTAGCCCTTTGTCAGATGGGTAGATTGCAAAAATTTTCTCCCATTCTGTAGGTTGCCTGTTCACTCTGATGGTAGTTTCTTTTGCCGTGCAGAAGCCCTTTAGTTTAATTAGATCCCATTTGTCAATTTTGGATTTTGTTGCCATTGCTTTTGGTGTTTCAGACATGAAGTCCTTGCTCACACCTATGTCCTGAATGGTATTGCCTAGGTTTTCTTCTAGGGTTTTTATGGTTTTAGATCTAACATTTAAGTCTTTAATCCATCTTGAATTAATTTTTGTATAAGGTGTAAGGAAGGGATCCAGTTTCAGCTTTCTACATATGGCTAGCCAGTTTTCCCAGCACCATTTATTAAATAGGGAATCCTTTCCCCATTTCTTGTTTTTGTCAAGTTTGTCAAAGATCAGATGGTTGTAGATATGTGGCATTATTTCTGAGGGCTCTGTTCTGTTCCATTGGTCTATACATCTGTTTTGGTACCAGTACCATGCTGTTTTCGTTACTGCAGCCTTATAATATAGTTTTAAGTCAGGTAGCGTGATGCCTCCAGCTTTGTTCTTTTGGCTTAGGATTGACTTGGTAATGCAGACTCTTTTTTAGTTCCATATGAACTTTAAAGTAGGTTTTTCCAATTCTGTGAAGAAAGTCATTGGTAGCTTGATGGGGATGGCATTGAATCTATAAATTACCTTGGGCAGTATGGCCATTTTCACGATATTGATTCTTCCTACCCATGAGCATGGAATGTTCTTCCATTTGTTTGTATCCTCTTTTATTTCCTTGAGCAGTGGTTTGTAGTTCTCCTTGAAGAGGTCCTTCACATCCCTTGTAAGTTGGATTCCTAGGTATTTTATTCTCTTTGAAGCAATTGTGAATGGGAGTTCAATCATGATTTGGCTCTCTGTTTGTCTGTTATTGGTGTATAAGAATGCTTGTGATTTTTGCACATTGATTTTTGTATCCTGAGACTTTGCTGCAGTTGCTTATCAGCTTAAGGAGATTTTGGGCTGAGACGATGGGGTTTTCTAGATATACAATCTTGTCATCTGCAAACAGGGACAAATTGACTTCCTCATTTCCTAATTGAATACCATTTATTTCCTTCTCCTGCCTGATTGCCCTGGCCAGAACTTCCAACACTATGTTGAATAGGAGTGGTGAGAGAGGGCATCCCTGTCTTGTGCCAGTTTTCAAAGGGAATGCTTCCAGTTTTTGCCCTTTCAGTATGATATTGGCTGTGGGTTTGTCATAGATAGCTCTTATTGTGAGATACATCCCATCAATAACTAATTTATTGAGAGTTTTTAGCTTGAAGGGCTGTTGAATTTTGTCAAAGGCCTTTTCTGCATCTATTGAGATAATCATGTGGTTTTTGTCATTGGTTCTGTCTATATGCTGGATTACGTTTATTGATTTGTGTATGTTGAACCAGCCTTGCATCCCAGGGATAAAGGCCACTTGATCATGGTGGATAAGCTTTTTGATGTGCTGCTGGATTCGGTTTGCCAGTATTTTATTGAGGATTTTTGCATCGATGTTCATCAGGGATATTGGTACAAAATTCTCTTTTTTTGTTGTGTCTCTGCCAGGCTTTGGTATCAGGATGATGCTGGCCTCAGAAAATGAGTTAGGGAGGATTCCCTCTTTTTCTATTGATTGGAATAGTTTCAGAAGGAATGGTACCAGTTCCTCCTTGTACCTCTGGTAGAATTCGGCTGTGAATCCATCTGGTCCTGGACTTTTTTTGGTTGGTAAGCTATTAATTATTGCCTCAATTGCAGAGCCTGTTATTGGTCTGTTCAGAGATTCAACTTCTTCCTGGTTTAGTCTTGGGAGGGTGTATGTTTCAAATAATTTATCCATTTCTTCTAGATTTTCAAGTTCATTTGCATAGAGGTGTTTATAGTATTCTCTGATGGTAGTTTGTATTTCTGTGGGATCGGTGGTGATATCCCCTTTATCATTTTTTATTGTGTCTATTTGATTCTTCTCTGTTTTCTTCTTTATTAATCTTGCTAGCAGTCTATCAATTTTGTTAATCTTTTCAAAAAACCAGCTCCTGGATTCATTGATTTTTTTAAGGGTTTTTTGTGTCTCTATTTCCTTCAGTTCTGCTCTGATCTTAGTTATTTCCTGCCTTCTGCTAGCTTTTGAATGTGATTGCTCTTGCTTCCCTAGTTCTTTTAATTGTGATGTTAGGGTGTCGATTTTAGATCTTTCCTGCTTTCTCTTGTGGGCATTTAGTGCTATATATTTCCCTCTACACACTGCTTTAAATGTGTCCCAGAGATTCTGGTATGTTGTGTCTTTGCTCTCGTTGGTTTCAAAGAACATCTTTATTTCTGCCTTCATTTTGTTATGTACCCAGTAGTCATTCAGGAGCAGATTGTTCAGTCTCCATGTAGTTGAATGGTTTTGAGTGAGTTTCTTAATCCTGAGTTCTAGTTTAATTACACTGTGGTCTGAGAGACAGTTTGTTATAATTTCTGTTCTTTTACATTTGCTGAGGAGTGCTTTACTTCCAACTATGTGGTCAATTTTGGAATAAGTGCAGTGTGTTGCTGAGAAGAATGTGTATTCTGTTGATTTGGGGTGGAGAGTTCCGTAGATGTCTATTAGGTCTGCTTGGTGCAGAGCTGAGTTCAATTCCTGGATATCCTTGTGAATTTTCTGTCTCATTGATCTGTCTAATGTTGACAGTGGGGTGTTAGAGTCTCCCATTATTATTGTGTGGGAGTCTAAGTCTCTTTGTAGGTCTCTAAGGACTTGTTTTATGAATCTCGGTGCTCCTGTATTGGGTGCATATATATTTAGGATGGTTAGCTCTTCTTGTTGAATTGATCCCTTTACCATTATGTAATGGCCTTCTTTGTCTCTTTTGATCTTTGTTGGTTGAAAGTCTGTTTTATCAGAGACTAGGATTGCAACCCCTGCCTTTTTTTGTTTTCCATTTTCTTGGTAGATCTTCCTCCATCCCTTTATTTTGAGCCTACGTGTGTCTCTGCACGTGAGATGGGTTTCCTGAATACAGCACACTGATGGGTCTTGACTCTTTATTCAATTTGCCAGTCTGTGTCTTTTAATTGAGGCATTTAGCCCATTTACATTTAAGGTTAATATTGTTATGTGTGAATTTGATCCTGTCATTATGATGTTAGCTGGTTATTTTGCTCGTTAGTTGATGCAGTTTCTTCCTAGCCTCGATGGTCTTTACAATTTGGCATGTTTTTGCAGTGGCTGGTACCAGTTGTTTCTTTCCATGTTTAGTGCTTCCTTCAGGAGCTCTTGTAGGGCAGGCCTGGTGGTGACAAAATGTCTCAGCATTTGCTTGTCTGTAAAGGATTTTATTTCTCCTTCACTTATGAAGCTTAGTTTGGCTAGATATGAAATTCTGGGTTGAAAATTCTTTTCTTTAAGAATGTTGAATATTGGCCCCCACTCTCTTCTGGCTTGTAGAGTTTCTGCCAAGAGATCAGCTGTTAGTCTGATGGGCTTCCTTTTGTGGGTAACCTGACCTTTCTCTCTGGCTGCCCTTAACATTTTTTCCTTCATTTCAACTTTGGTGAATCTGACAATTATGTGTCTTGGAGTTGCTCTTCTTGAGGAGTATCTTTGTGGCATTCTCTGTATTTCCTGAATTTGAATGTTGCCCTGCCTTGCTAGATTGGGGAAATTCTCCTGGATAATATCCTGCAGAGTGTTTTCCAACTTGGTTCCATTCTCCCCATTACTTTCAGGTACACCAATCAGACGTAGATTTGGTCTTTTCACATAGTCCCATATTTCTTGGAGGCTTTGTTCGTTTCTTTTTCTTCTTTTTTCTCTAAACTTCTCTTCTCGCATCATTTCATTCATTTGATCTTCCATTGCTGATAAACTTTCTTCCAGTTGATCGAATCGGCTACTGAAGCTTGTGCATTTGTCACGTAGTTCTCATGCCATGGTTTTCAGCTCCATCAGGTCCTTTAGGGACTTTTCTGCATTGGTTATTCTAATTAGCCATTCGTCTAATCTTTTTTCAAGGTTTTTAACTTCTTTGCCATGGGTTTGAACTTCCTCCTTTAGCTCGGAGAAGTTTGATCATCTGAAGCCTTCTTCCCTCAACTTGTCAAAGTGATTCTCCATCCAGCTTTGTTCCATTGCTGGTGAGGAGCTGCGATCCTTTGGAGGAGGAGAGGTGCTCTGATTTTTAGAATTTTCAGTTTTTCTGTTCTGTTTTTTCCCCATCTTTGTGGATTTATCTACGTTTGGTCTTTGATGATGGTGATGTACAGACGGGATTTTGGTGTGGATGTCCTTTCTGTTTGTTAGTTTTCCTTCTAATAGTCAGGACCCTCAGCTGCAGGTCTGTTGGAGTTTGCCAGACGTCCACTCCAGATCCTGTTTGCCTGGGTATCAGCAGCAGAGGCTGCAGAACAGTGAATATTGGTGAACAATGTTGCTGCCTGATCGTTCCTCTGGAGGTTTTCTCTCAGAGGAGTACCCGGCCATGTGAGGTGTCAGTCTGCCCCTACTCGGGGTTGCCTCCCAGTTAGGCTACTCAGGGGTCAGGGACCCACTTGAGAAGGCAGTCTGTCCGTTCTCAGATCTCAAGCTGCATGCTGGGAGAACCACTACTGTCTTCAAAGCTGTCAGACAGGGACACTTAAGTCTGCAGAGGTTTCTGCTGCCTTTTGTTTGGCTATGCCCTGCCCCCAGAGGTGGAGTCTACAGAGGCAGGCAGGCCTCCTTGAGCTGCGGTGGGCTCCACCCAGTTCGAGCTTCCTGGTCGCTTTGTTTACCTACTCAAGCCTCAGCAATGGCAGGTGCCCCTCCGCCAGCCTCGCTGCCGCCTTGCAGTTTGATCTCAGACTGCTGTGCTAGCAATGAGCGAGGCTCTGTGGGTGTAGGACCCTCTGAGCCATGCATGGGATATAATCTCCTGGTGTGCCGTTTGCTAAGACCATTGGAAAAGCGCAGTATTAGGGTGGGAGTGACCCGATTTTCCAGATGCCATCTGTCACCCCTTTCCTTGGCTAGCAAAGGGAATTCCCTGACCCCTTGCACTTCCCAGGTGAGGAGATGCCTCACCCTGCTTCGGCTCACGCTCAGCGCACTGAACCCACTGTCCTGCACCCACTGTCCAACAGTCCCCAGTGAGACGAACCCAGTACCTCAGTTGGAAATGCAGAAATCATTCGTCTTCTGCGTCGCTTATGCTGGGAGCTGTAGACTGGAGCTGTTCCTATTCGGCCATCTTGGAACCCAACCTCTTTCTTTTGTAAATTGTCCAGTCTTGGGTATGTCTTTATCAGCACGTAAAAACGGGCTAATACAAAGGGGGTCTCCTCAGATCAATGTAGGCCAAGTTATATAGGTGTGCTAGGGACCTCCCTGCTTCCCCCACCCCTTTCCCGATTTAGCCTGGGAGCTTCACAAATTCCTGGGAGTTCCGAAACACTTCACCAACAGAGATTTGCCAGATTTCAATGACAACCCATCCTATCCCTCAGCCACCCCTTAACTGGACAGTCCATTAGTGCTAACATCACCTTTGCATTCTCACAAATGTGTGCAATTCACCAATTTTGGTTCTCCAAAATCACCTTTCTCAGGATCATATTTGTATTATGACTTTCAACAAAGAGTGCACATACCTTCACATATTGTCTGTTTGTTTGTCTTTAAACTGAATTCTAAGAGGAAGAGGGAGGCACTCTTATTCTTCTGCTATAGATAAGGTACATAAGTTTCCATGGCTTATAGTCTGTGTTTTCGCATTCCAGAAACACATCTGCTTGGCAATATAGAAAAGCCTTTCCCATTCAAGAAAGAAGTTTTCTAAACATATTCTGAAGCATAAACATCTTCAAATATAACATCTTTGAGGCAAGTAGAGAAAGTTCCCGGGAACAAAGGGTTATCATGAGAGATGAGAGCTTATTTCATTAATCCGGTATCACATACAGTCTGTTTAAAAGAGATTAGTACTTATTAAGTGAATCTGGTATCAGTAGCTGCCCTAAATAGAACACATTATTTGGCAAGAGCTCTTAAGGAACTTGTCCTACCTATACAAAAGCAAAGAAAGAGTAGTATTAGCCATAGTGTTCTTAGGAAATGGTTTCTCATTTTAATTATCTGTATTTTAGAATAAGTGCAATGGTGTAGAGTATTTGAATAAGCTATTTGCCATCATCAAAAGTAATCAATCCCTTGCAATCATTTTGCTTTTTTTAGAATGGATAATCACTTTCTTATACAATAGGGGTGACTTTTAAAAAATCTTTTATTCCTCATTAAAATATTTTAGCTTTTTCTTGGAGGAGATGAGGATAGAAAAGGACAGGTAGCTTTTTCATTGGCAATTTATTTTATTTTATTTTATTTACTTATTTTGTTTTGAGATGGAGTCTCACTCTGTCACCAGGCTGGAGTGCAGTGGTGCGATCTCGGCTCACTGCAACCTCTGCCTCCCAGGTTCAAGCGATCCTCCTGCCCCAGTCCCCTTGCAGCTGGGATCATAGGCATGTGGCACCATGCCCAGCTAATTTTTGTATTTTTAGTAGAGATGGGGTTTCACCATGTTGGCCAGGCTGGTCTCAAACTCCTGACGTCAGGTGATCCACCTGCCTCGGCCTCCCAAAGTGCTGGGATTACAGGCGTGAGCCACCGTGCCTGGCCTCATTGGGAATTTTAGAAGAAGCACTACTGTATATAATTTGGTGTGTTCTAGAAAACATTGTTATAATTCTATTACTAGACCAACTCTTATTCCACTAGAAATGATGGAGAAAATTATTTTTTTTAAATATTCCCAAACATTATTAGTTCTTTGCTTAAATCCCATCTTTAAATAGGAAGGGGTTTCACTTTCTCCTGTCTCTGATCATTCTTAGCACTAAGCAGGGCTAACAAGGATTTAAATGGCAGATGATAGAAAGAAGGGAGGTCTGAAGAGGTAAACTGAGGCCTGGTCAGAGCAGCAGGGGTGGTTTGACAGAAATGAGCCAGATTTGGGAAACTCCCAAGTGACATCAATAAACGACAGTGACCAGGTGGGGTTGAGGGGAAGGAAGGGGCTAAGCAGTATTCTGAAGTTTCTAGATTGAAAGCCACTCTGAATAAATAACTTAGCTTTACTCAGGAAGATGGGAAAGAGGGAAAAGGAAAAAGGCAAGTGAGAAGCGAAATGATAGACGAAAGTTGTGTGGGAGGCTTGAGTGATGGAGCTGAGAGTGGGCGCTCTGACTTGGAGAGTCCCTAGTTCCACAACTGAAGGGTGCAATGTTTTGTCCAGTCAGCTCTGAGCCCATCCATCGAACTCCTCACTAATTCTCAGAGCTCCTTCTCTCCTCTCCATCCTCGGCATCCGTGGCCTTGGTTGGGGGCCTTCAGCTTCCCTTGCCTGACTTTCCAGCTACATCCTTCCCCTAACCGATCTCCCACCATTCAGTCTTATCTACTGCCAATCCTTTAAATTCCAATTCCAATTTCATACCATCACAGCATTGCTAAAAACTGATCAAGGCCCAACTGCTCCAGAATAAAACCCAAATTCCCAATCTCCAACCTCTGCCTCTTTTGGCTCTTCCTACTCCCAGCCATTCACTGTCAGTCCCAAGATACTGAAGTCCTCCAGGTTCTCTGAGCCGGGATGGTTCTTTTTCTCTCATTTCCAGTTATTTTTGCAGGCTGCTGTCTGTCTACAATACCCCTTTCTTGTATGGCCAGCTCCTTCTGTGGGACTCAGTTGTTGACTTCCTCCAGGAATGGTCCCTGATCTTCTGGCCTCACTGTCGGGCAGACACTTTTCTGCTCTCTATCTCTTCACACCACTGGGAGACTATTTCATTGTCACCTGTTGATTGTCTATCTCCCTCCCGACAGCGGAAGCTCAGAAATAGCATAGATTATGTTTTCTTCATTTTTAAAATTTTTTGTACAGACAGGGGTCTCACTATGTTGCTCAGGCTAGTCTTGAACTCCTGGGCTCAAGGGGTCCTCCCCCCTCAGCCTCCCAAAGCTCTGGGATTACAAGCATGAGCCACCGCATCGGGCCCTTCATTTTTGTTTCCCCAAGGCTAACACAATTCTGCCACTCTCCATAAAGATTTGTGAATTAAAGACAAAGGTGGCATTGCTTCCATTTCAAGGGGAAAAAGGCTCTTGCATGAGGGTGGAAAAGCTGCTTCTAGTTTACTACTTGTCCTTTTCCTTGTTAAGAAACAGCAATGAGGGGCAGGCAGGTGGCCCACCCCGTCTGCCCTTACATGGGAGAATAGCAGGCAGCTTTCACTTGAACGTGCCACAAAGGAGGGCTATGCGCAAGGGAGAGCCAGGTTTTAGGAAGCTGCTCACCCACCCCCATTTTAAAATTCTATCTTCCTTCAATTACCCAAATGTTTCTTGGAACTCTTAGTTATAATATAGTCAAGTATGGGTATATTTTACGGAGAGACCCTGAAAGGAAATCCATCAGAGACTGGAGAACTGTTCAGCAGGGGCACTTTGCAGCAGCATTGGGTATATTCAGCAGCATAAAATTTCCTACCATCCAGCCACCCAATAGGAATCTAGAGGAACTGAAAGAAAGGCAAACACCAAAAATATTAGTAAAAAATAATAAGAATTTGGAAAACCTGTATCTACCTTTTCCATGTATCTTGAAAACTGTTAGTAAAGACGTCTTTTTTTTTTTTTTGAGACTGGGTGGCCCAGGATGGAGTGCAGTGGCGCAATAGTGGCTCACTGCAATCTCCAACTCTCCGGCTCAATCAATCCTCCCACCTCAGCCTCCCAAGTAGCTGGGACTCCAGGCATGTGCCACTACGCTGGGCTGATTTTAAAATTTTTTGTAGAGATGGGGTTTTGCCAGGTTGCCCATGGCTGGTCTGGAACTCTTGGGCTCAAGCGATCCTCCCACTTCAGCCTCCCAAAGTGCTGGGATTACAGGCGTGAGTCACCACGCTCTGCCTAGTAAAGATGTCTTTAAACATGGAAGCATTATAAATAACTAAAGCAACTTTAACTGCCGTTTTAAAGTTGAATGCTTAATTGCCACTGAAAAGAGCACAAGGAAGACTTTTTTCCAAGTTTCTATCATCCTTTAACAGAAAAAAATTCTTTGTAAGGACTTGTAGCATATAGTAAGTGTTTGATACATGACTGACAAATGTTCTTGCTGAATATATATAAATAAAATATTGTTTTCAGTATTATATAGAGGATATATATATATGCTATAAACAACAGTAAGAATAAGTTTAGGACTACTAAATATTATTAAATATTAAATATAATCACTTAATCTATACTACATGTTGATAGTTCATACCACCCAGGTCATAGTTCATTTAATGGAATAGCACTTTTTTTTGAAAGTTAGTGAGAAAATAAGTTTATGCTTATTTTATCATCAATAACTTTCTTTATAAAATTGTAGGTATATTCTAACATATGATACAATTAGGGAAGTACAAATCATAGTAAAGAAGTAGACAAATTGGGAAAAGTCACATTTTTAGTGAAAAACCTATTTGAAAAGCCATATCAATATTTATAACTCAATGTACAATACTGAGAGTTGAAATATTTTACCAAGAATTATATTCCCTTGGGCCCAGCTAAATCTACAGAAGCTGGAAAAGTGTCCTACTTCAAATTAAATTCATGATTTTATTTCTACCTCAAGGCCAAAAAAAAATCATTTTTAAGCCACAGGCTTTTAAACCACAGTCAAAGGACATGTATTGAATGTCATACATTGATGGCACTAGTTTTTTTAGCCTTAAAAATATTGTTACCTAAGAAAATATTCCTGGCTGATGCTAATTGCTTTTTTTAAATGTGTAGATACCAATAAGAATTCAGGAAGCCCATTATAAATGACTCATGAGTAATAGGATATGGAACAAAATAAGACTCTCAGCTAGCATCCAAGGCAGACCAAAGTAAATATGCAACTACTTTCCCACCTTCTTAACTAACAGAGGAAATATGATTATTTCAATTTAGATAAGTTCACCAATGTACAGATGATATTTACCTTTTTTATTACAGCTTGATTCTGCAAAGAAGAAGGAACTACTATTGTTAGTCATCTACCAGTTAATTCCTTTTTTGAAGAACCCATAAATGAGTCTAATTGTTTATTAAAAAGGTAGGGAAAGATACTCAAATACTTGGTTATAATTAGTTTTTTTTTTTTTAACCTGCATTCTTGGTATTTTTGTGAAAAGAATTTTTTTAAAGTTTCCAATTACACTATATCATTTTCTCAAAGGGACAAAACAAACTCATAAATATGGTAGCATATTTCAGAATAAAATCCAAATCATGAGGCCGGGTGCTATGGCTTGCACCTGTAATCCCAGCACTTTGGGAGGCTGAGGCAGGAGGATCCTTTGAGCCCAGGAGTTTGAGACCAGCCTGGGCAACATGGCAAGACCTCATCTCTACAAATAATAAAAAAATAAACTGGGCGTGGTGGTGCCCATTTGTGGTCCCAGCTGCTCGGGAGGCTGAGGTGGGAGGATTATTTGAGCCCAGGCAGTTGAGACCATGATGGTGCCACTGCACTCCAGCCTGGGTGATAAAGCAAGCCCCTGTCTAAATCAACCAACCAACCAATCAATCAATCCAAATTATGAGAGAACTGGAAATAATGAGTCATACAGAGGCTTGAGGTCAAATCTGCCTTTACCAGTATTCTTCCTGTTCTTCCTTTTGTCTCTCTAGAAGGAATTTTTACAGTTCTTCCATATTTACCCAAGACTATCATTTTCCTTGGTCTTAAAGATGAATTTCCTTTTGAGTTAAGGGAATATTAGAGTTGACCTCTTTAGTTTTTTATTTTTACTTTTTTTTTTTTTTAAGAGATGGGGTCTTGCTGCGTCGTGCAGTTTGGAGTGGAGTGGTGCAATCATAGCTCACCGTAACCTCAAACTCCTGGGCTCATGCAATCCTGTGTCTCAACCTCCCAAAGCGCTGGGATTACAGGCATAAGCCACCATGCCCTGGAATTGACCTCTTTAATGTCCTCACTGCTTGATATGAACACTGCATATGATCTTGGTATTTTACCCATTGTTGCTGGACAGCAAGGACACATAGAGGATCTACATGCTCTCTTTGGTGCCAATGTTGAGAGTATCCAGAACCTTCTGGGGACTTTTCCAGGGATGGTAGTGGATACTGTATGTCTCAAGATGCCCACAGCTCCCAAAGGCATAAGGTCCCAAGATGTGATCTCCACATTCAGATATCCCCACACTGCCAGCTACACTTACTTCTCCTCCTAATCTTTCTTGATAATTCCTTAGCCACGTGTCTCAGAGCTTGCATGTTATGGTGAAGGAAGGGGCCTATGTAGAAAAATGTTGCGGTGTGGGTTTTAAACTATAAAAACGTTCATTAGGCATTTAAGCCTATAAAAACTTAATAGAATTATTCCTTTGAGCTGAAAAAAAGGCAACTGCATGGCCTCCCCGAGTGTTTTAAGTAGGTATCATGAGCCCAATAAAGCGTTCCACAATTTTGCCAGTCAGATGAGTTCCCGGCAACTCAGAATTTGTGGCTGCTGCAGAGGCAGCCCATGAGTGATGTCATTCACTCTGTGTACTAAATTAACTGATTGTTTACACTACTGAAAAATACCAGATAATCATTAAATCCATTTTCTTGTGGACATATAAACACTGAATACAAGAAGAATATCTCTTGTAATATCTAGTAATAGGCTAAAAATTGCCCAAATCCTGGTGTTCAGAACTCTTTCTAAGAATCGATCCAACGAAAACAATCTTGGAGGCCGGGCACGGAGGCTCATGCCTGTAATCCCAGCATGTTGGGAGGCTGAGGCAGGCAAATCACCTGAGGTCAGGAGTTTGAGACCAGCCTGGACAACATGGTGAAACCCTGTCTCTACTAAAAATACAAAAAATCAGCCAGGTGTGGTGGCACGCACCTGTAGTCCCAGCTACTTAGGAGGCTGAGGCAGAAGAATCGCTTGAGCCCAGGGAGGCGGAGGTTGCAGTGAGACAAGATCGTGCCATTGCACTCCAGCCTGGGGCACACAGAAAGACTCTGTCTCAAAAAAAAAAAAAAAAAAGTCTTGGAGGTAACAAAATATTTTCTTCCTTGTTGGGTTTTGTTTTGTTTGTTATTGCAAACAGTACATGTCATCAACAGTATTTATTATAATAGCAAAAAAAAGTTCAAAAAATAAAAAATTTGATTAAATACATTTATTTAAAATATTATGCAGTTACTTAAAGTGGTATCTTAGTAGAGTATTTAATGAAAAAAAAAGTGTCGCACAATTTATTAATTTAAAAACTGCCAGGAAACACATCAGAACCTGAGCCCATTAATTATATGAGACATTGCATGTGAGAGGCTTATATCATGCTGAGATGTTACTGTTGCTCATGCACATAAATGTTGATTATTATTGTAGATTATAAAAGGCTGGAAGGCATATACTGAAACAACAGTGGTGGTGTCTGAATGATAGGATTATGAATAATTTTATTTTCTTTTTGGTTTGTGTATTCTAAATTTTCTACAATGAATATGTAAAACTAAAACACTAATGAAAATGACTACTCCTCAGGACTGTATTTTTATATAGGATACCCAACTGAGATTCCTTTTTAAAAGTACTTGGAGCTGCTGAGCGTGGTAGCTCACACCTGTAATCCCAGCCCTTTGGGAGGCCGAGGCAGGCAGATCACCTGAGCCCAGGAGTTCGAGACCAGCCTGGCCAACATGGTGAAACCCGTCTCTACTAAAAATACAAAAATTAGCTGGGCATAGTGGTGCATGCCTGTAGTCCCAGTTACTCGGGAGGCTGAGGCACGATAATTGCTTGAACCCAGGTGGCGGAGGTTGCAGTGAGCCGAGATCATGCCACGCACTCCAGCCTGGGTGACAGAGTGAGACTCCATCCCCCCCACAAAAAAAAAAAGTACTTGGAGCTAATTTATATATATCAGTGTGTGTGTGTGTGTGTGTGTGTGTGTGTGTGTGTACTTGGAGCTAATTTATATATATCAGAGTGTGTGTGTGTGACACACACACACACACTCTGATATATATAAATTAGCTCCAAGTACTTTTTTATACATACTTTTTTTACACATACTTTTACAGTGTGTGTACATATATACACACACTGATATATAATATATATAAATTATAATGTTTATTAGAAATAAAGTTTCAGAATAGATATTTACTGTTTATCTTGCAAAGGCAAGATAAGTAAGTTTGATATTTTTAATAAGAAGGAAAAAATAAAAAGCTTACTTGTAGAATGTATGAGAATATTTGAATTTCATATGGCATCAGATTACTGTTTTCCTCTCAAAAAAGCCTGTATCTTCTGAACAAACTAAACCACATATTAATCACATTACAAATTTTTTTGGGGGCCGGAATTATTTCTTATTGGCTTTTGTATTCTAAGAACTTGGTCCCAAACAAATACTCTATATTGATCAAATGAATATGTTAACAAAGACTTAAATACATTTTAGACAATCTAATTTTCCTACTACGTAACTATTAAAATACCCTCATCTACCTTAAGAAACATTTATCTCTAGAAAAAAACTTGTAAGTTGGACAAACCAAGAGGATAGACTGTATAATGGAATATTATTCAGCCTTAAAAAAGGAAAGAATCCTGCCATTTATAATAACGTGGATAAACTTGGAGGATGATATACCAAGTGAAATAAGCCAGACACAGAAAGACAAATATTGCAAGATATCACTTTTATGTGGAATCTAAAAAAAAGTCAAACTTAAGAAAACAGAGAAAGGTCATTTCCAGGGGCTGGGGGAGGGCAGAGTAAATGGGGAGAGGTTGACGGAAGGGTACGAACTTTCAGTTAATGAGTAAGTCCTAGAGCTCTAGTGTGCAGCATGGTGACTACACTCAATAATACTGCACCGTGTACTTGAAATTCACTAAGAGACTGACCTAAAGTGTTCTCACCACACATACAAAGAGTAACTATCTCAGGTGATGGGTATGTTAATTAGCTTGTTTGTGGCAATTATTACATAAGATATACTTACATCAAAACACCATGTTTTACACTTTAATTTTCTTTTCTTTTCTTTTTTTTTTTTTTGAGACAGAGTCTCACTCTGTTGCCCAGGCTGGAGTGCACTGGCACAAGCTCAGCTCACTGTAACCTCTGCCTCCTGGGTTCAAGCGATTCTCCAGCCTGGGTCTCCTGAGTAGCTGGGATTACAGGTGTGCACCACCATGCCCAGCTAATTTTTGTATTTTTAGTAAAGATGGGGTTTCACCGTGTTGGCCAGGCTGGTCTCGAACTCCTGACCTTGTGATCTGCCCGCCTCGGCCTCCCAAAGTGCTAGGATTACAGGCGTGAGCCACCCCATCTGGCCAATTTTCTATTTTTCAATCATATCTTAATAAGCCTGAGGGGAAAAGGATAGTATTTAGAAAGTGGCTTCTATGGGCTGTTTACCACTGTCTCCTTCTATGGAACCAAGAATATAATTGTATAATAGAAGTTTAAATGCTTTGGCTTTGGGTGAATTGGCCAAAGGTAATGCTTGTGACCACAGGTTAGAGTGTTTCCTCTAAACCACGAGAACTGACCTGAAAGGAAACAGACAGGGAATCCTTAGTCTGTAACCAACTGAACCAGCCAAGCAAGCTCACCAGTGCCTGTCAGCCTCAGTGGCTGAGAACTACTATGTGTCAGGTCATTGAGATAACCTGCAACTTGCCCACAATAGAAGGATGGGGCCACTTTTTACTCTCCTTTTTATTTTATTTTTTAAAGTTTTTTTTTTTTTGAGATGGAGTTTCGCTCTGTCACCCAGGCTGGAGTGCAATGGTGCGATCTCAGCTCACTGCAACCTCCGCCCCCCAGGTTCAAGCGATTCTCCTGCCTCAGCCTCCTGAGTAGCTGGGATTACAGGCGTCTGCCACCATGCCCAGCTAATTTTTGTATTTTTAGTAGAGATGGGGTTTCGCCACATTGGCCAGGCTGGTCTCCAACTCCTGACCTTAGGTGATCCACCTGCCTCAGCCTCCCAAAGTGCTAGGATTACAGGCATAAGCCACCGTGCTTGGCCTCTGCTTTTTAAATGACAATGGTTTTGGGGACTGTATGTTCCTTGAGTGAAACATTCCTTATAAGCAGCCTACAGCATTCGCCGCCACGTAGTTGTGGATTTTAGCATCCTTCCATGTGCACAGGCTTCTCCTGCCTTCAGGAGTTCACATCTGAGTGGAATCTACCCTGGTAGGTCCCCGGAAAGGTTCAAAAGCTCCTCTCAGAGCAGGAAGTTATCAACTCCTTAATTTCCCAGGCTAATTTTACAGACTAGTCTTAGGAAGCTCTTGATGTTGACAGCGACCATGTGGTTTTCTTATTGAAAACTCAAGTGCCCAGTAAATAAGCCCAACTACAAAGTAAAGAAGAAACGTGGTGCTCAATTCCAATGATTCAAAAGTTTAACCATTGCTTTTAGGAGTTAATCACTCAATGACATATTTCCTTTCCTAAATAAACATTGACTTCTTGACATCTGGTGTTGGATCTCTTATGTATATGGGTATGGCTCAGTTCCTGGAGAGAGTAGAGATAGTGACACAGAATGGGCCATCAGGCCACACCTCAGTGTACTTGCCACTAGGACGTTAATAAGGGATGCACAGTAGTGTCACAGATTCCAGCCCTGCAAGTAGGGCCACGAGAGGAAAAGTGGTTGTTTTTTGTTTCATCGTCAATATTCAATATAAGAAAAATGAGTTGGGCATGGTGGCTTATGCCTGTAATCCCAGCACTCTGGGAGGCCGAGGTGGGTGGAGTTTGAGACCAGCCTGGCCAACATGGCGCAACTCTGTCTCCACTAAAAATACAAAAATTAGCTGGGCATGGTGGCAGCTGCCTGTAATACCAGCTACTCAGGAGACTGAGGCAGGAGAATCACTTGAGCCTGGGAGGCGGAGGATGCAGTGAGCCGAGATCGCACCACTGCACTCCAGCCTAAGTGACTGACAGAGAGAGACATTGTCTCAAAAAAAAAAAAAAAAAAAAGATAAATGGTTCTTAAACATGAGAATGGCAGGGGAAGTTGGAAAATTTTTTTGTAGTGAATACAGATTTGATTTGGTTACTCCACGAGAGTCATTTTAGCACCAAGTATATTAAATGATGACATGAAGAAGAGCTTCATATGCTGAAGAGACCAACTGACAACCCGAACTTCCACAGGTTCTCACCTTCTGTGGCTTATTATAGTTCATTTTCCTTTCAGATCTTACAATCTCCCACTTTAAGAACTGAAATTCTTCGGAATTTCCTGTGATTATGTTTTCTAGTGTTACGGGAAGGAAAGTTATCTTAAGGGTTAGACAACATGTAAAGTTGAATACTGAATTCAACAGAGATCTTAAAATACAAGTCCAGGAATGAAAGGGATTAAGAATGTACACTGGGCATAATTAATGTAGACCATAACTAGGTTAATAAAACAATTGTAAAAATTGTCTTTGAAGAGAAAGTTTATTAACTTCATTTTAATATTCACAATACAGATTTGAGACATTTTATGGGAAAAAACCACAAAGTTCTAATCCTCCTTAAGAACTAGGATGTGTCTCTTCATTGCTCACAGGCTGCGAATTAAGCTTTCAATTCATTCAACAGTGAGTACCTACTATGTGCCAAAAACTGTTGCCAGCAGTGGGAATGTTCCAGAGAATGCCCTTTTTCCCACGGGGTTTACAACCTAGTGAGTGAGACAGTTAATGTACAATAAAGAAATAAGTACAAGATCTTTATACAAGATTATAAGATTAGGCAGTGCCGAATGTTAAAAACAAAATAAAACAGGGCAGCATACATTTATCTAGTATAGTTGCTGCTTTGGCAACCATTTTGGGCCTGCGGTAAGTTATTGAAACCCAGTCGTATCCTATCACCTTTGGTCTAGTTAAAATGTTCCCTCCCTGTGTGGTTGTTTGTGAAACAGCCTGCTTGCTCTTCACCCCACAGCTGCTGACCACAGTAAAACTTAATGATCAACACCAGAGTGATGTAAGTTCCCCCTTTTGCACATTTTTAAATTTAACTAATTAATTAATTTGTTTGTTTGTTTTTTGAGATGGAGTCTGGCTCTGTCACCCAGGCTGGAATGCAGTGCTGCAATCTCGGCTCACTGCAACTTGCGCCTCCCAGGTTCAAGCAATTCATCTGCCTCAGCCTCCCAAGTAGCTGGGATTACAGGCGTGCACCACCACGCGCTACTATTTTTTTTGTGTGTGTATTTTTAGTAGAGACGGGGTTTCACTTTGTTAGCCAGGCTGATCTCGAACTCCTGACCTCAAGTGATCCACCAGCCTCGGTCTCACAAAGTGCTGGGATTAGAGGCATGAGTCGCCGTGCCCAACCACACGTTTTTTTAAATTAGCCAATCCACAACCCCCATGGGAAACCCTAAGGGATAACGTCCACGGATCTTAATAAAGGCATAATCCCACAGGTCCTCTCTCTCTCTCGCTCTCCCCTCTCTCCCTTACTCCCCACTCCCTCTCCCTGGTTGAGCTCTCTGACACCCCTGGACTTTTCCTTAGCCTCCTGTTGGCAGCTCTGACCTTTCCGGGATCTGTAAGTTATACAGTTCTTCTGTTTCAGCCATTTTGGTTTCATTCCCTCATTTTGTCTCACTTGATGGACACAGGTGAACCTAGCTCCCCCATCCCACGCTGTTAGGGCTCTCCCAGAGAGTGGCTTCTTGGTTTTTGGCGTGTGTGTGTGTGTGTGTGTGTGTGTGTGTGTGTGTGTGTGTGTGTGTGTGTGTGTGCCGCAGTCTGGCTCTGTCACCCAGGCTGGAGTGCAGTGGCGCGATCTCGGCTCACTGCAAGCTCCGCCTCCCGGGTTCACGCCATCCTCCTGCCTCAGCCTCCCGAGTAGCTGGGACTACAGGCGCCCGCCACAGCGCCCAGCTAACTTTTTGTGTTTTTAGTAGAGACGGGGTTTCACCGTGTTAGCCAGGATAGTCTCGATCTCCTGACCTCGTGATCCGCCCGCCTCGGCCTCCCAAAGTGCTGGAATTACAGGTGTGAGCCACCGCACTGGGCCAGGTTTTGGCCACTCTCAAAAGTGGAGACCTCAAGACCAAATTAGAAAGAACCACGGCGATGGAACTGACGACACAGGGTAACGGGATAAAGAGAGAAAGGGAGACACTTCAACATCCCTGTATTAGCCTTGACGGCTCAATTCATCAAAAAATACAGATTGAATATATAAGAAATACATATAAAAATGAAAAACATAATTAAAAGTACACATTATTTCATCATAACTTAAAAAATTAAAAGCTAATTAAAAATTTTGGTTAAAAAGCTATTTAGAAAATGTTTAAAAACTCAATAAGTGGTTAAAGGAGAAAATTAACACTATAGTTACAATTATTTAGAAAAAATATGAGAAAATGTAAGTAAAATTATAGGAGACAAATTTTGCTCCATGAGGCAAAGATTTTCACAGATTTCCCAAAAATAACATAAAAATCACTTACCATAAAAGAAAAATTTGATAAATTGGACTTCATCAAAATTAAAAACTTTTGCTCTTCAAAATAAACTGTTTTTTGGGGAGCTGAAGGAAATGTGCATTATCTTGATTGTGATGATGGCTTCAGTGGTGTATATATGTCAAAACTCATCAAATTGTACACCTTAAACATATGTAATTTATTGTGGTCAACTATACGTCAATAAAGTTGCAATGAAGAATTGGAAATAAAGGCACCAGGGCAACTAAATACTATTTTTTTTTTTTTGAGACAGGGTCTCACGTGGTCACCCAGGCTGGAGTGCAGTGATGCCACCATGGCTCACTGCAACCTCTGCCTCCCGGCTCAATTGATCCTCCCCCTCAAACGCCCCAATAGCTGGGACTACAGGTACTTGCCACCATGCCTGGCTAAATTTTGCTCAGTACAACTTTTTAAAACATGAACTAATTGTTGAGAAAATTAAAAGGCAAGCCATCAACCAGGAGAAAATATTTGTAATTAATGAGTCTGGCAAAGCACTTAAATTTAGAAAATATAAATAACTCTTACTATTCAACGATGGAACAAACAACACACAACCGCACAGCCCATAAACTAAAGAGATCGGCACTACCCCCCGAAATGTACAAATGACCAAAAATAACATGAAAAGATGCTCACTATCTTTAGTCATCAGAGAAATGCAACTTAAAACCACAAAGAGATACCATTATACCGAAGCGAGAACAGCTAAAAATAAAAAGACTACTAATAATCTCATTTATATACAGAATCTAAAACAAAAACCAACTCATAGAAACAGAGAGGAGAATGGTGGTTGGCAGGAGTTGTGGGTGGGGAAATGGGGAGATGCTGGTCAAAGGGTACAGAGTTTCACTTACAAAATGAGTAAGTTGGCCAGGTGCAGTGGCTCACACCTGCAATCCCAGCACTTTGGGAGGCCAAGGCAGGCAGATCACCTGAAACCAGGAGTTCAAGATCAGCCTGACCAACATGGTGAAACCCCATCTCTACTAAAAATACAAAAATTAGCTGGGTATAGTGGTGCACGCCTGTAATCCCAGCTACGTGGGAGGCTGAGGCAGAGAATCGCTTGAACCCAGGAGGCGAAGGTTGCAGTGAGCCAAGATCACAAGATCACGTCACTGCACTCCAGTGACTCTATCTCAAAAAAACAAAGCAAGTTCTAGAGACCTAATGTACAGCACAGTAACTGTAGTTAATAATAATGCATTATATGCCCGTAATTTGCTAAGAGAGGAGGTCTTAAGTATTCTCACTGCACGAGCACACACGCACACACACACCCCCAAAAAGGTAACTATCTGAGGTGATGAATATGTTAATTAGCTTGTGATAATCATTTCACAATGTATACATGTATCAAAAATCATGTTGTACAACTTGAATTATATAATTTTTTATAAATTATACCTCAATAAGGTTGAAAACAACTAGGTTCAAGTTATAAAACATAGATATGTATAAGGATGTGAATATGTATATAAGCAATCAATATAGGAAAAATACATATACACAAATATATGCACATATACATTTCCTATTGAAAAGATGATGGCACCACATCCCTCTGTCTTGTCAAGGCAGTGCTTAGTTAAGAACACACCCCATCTACCACCAGGCAATTCAGTAAAAACAATGAGTGCTTTGTTTGTTTTTATGATGAGAAGGTAATGTATATAGTCTGCCACAATAATTTTCTGCTGTCTGCTTTTTTCATACTTAAAAACTACTCTGATAACTCTTTCTAGAACATTCTCAGAATTAGCTCTAACCAAGCTCTAGCCCAAATGCCACTTTTACCTCTCAAATAAACTGCTTTTCCTACTGCCTGGACATCAAAAAAGTCCAAATAAGTGACCAAGAAATGGAAGAACACTTTTGAGTGACTGAGGAAGGGAAGAAATTAAATGAGCCAAGTCAGAACTCTCTGTAGGGTGAAGGTGAATGGGAAGCGTTGGGAAAAATCATTAGCACTTTTATGAAATGTATACATTTAAGATTATTGGTTGTTTTTGCCAGACTCCTTCCAGGCAAAGCATACCTTTATAAATGTTTAAGTGTATTTTTTTTAAGTTCATTGCAGCTATAGAAATTGTTCCATAATGTGGAAGCCCCTGCCAAGTTTCCAGCTCTCAATTTCCCGAGATGTATAATTATATTATTATTATTATTATTATTTTTTGAGATGGAGTCTCACTCTGTTGCCCAGGCTGGAGTGCAGTGGCGCCATCTCGGCCTACTGCAAGCTCCGCCTCCCAGGTTCACACTATTCTCCTGCCTCAGCCTTCCGAGTAGCTGGGACTACAGGCGCGTGCCACCATACCTGGCTAATTTTTTTGTATTTTTAGTAGAGACGGGGTTTCACCATGTTAGCCAGGATGGTCTCGATCTCCTGACCTTGTGATCCACCCACCTCGGCCTCCCAAAGTGCTGGGATTACAGGTGTGAGCCACCGCACCCGGCCAGAATTATATTATTATATTATTTCGATTAAATGATTTGACTCCGTTTCTTCTGTATTAATGTTGATGTATCTTTCAGTGCATACTTGATACTTAAAAAAAAGAAAGACTACCAATACCAAGTGTTGGCAAGGATGTGGAGCAACTGAAACTCTCCTGTACCACTGGTGGGGATATAAAATAAAACATCCATTTTGGAAACGTTTGGCAGTTTCTTACAAAGTTAAGGATGCACTTAACATATCATTTAGCAAATCTGCCCCCAGCATTTTGCAAAAAAGAGATGAAAACACACCCACAAAAGACTTGTCTATGAATATTCACAGCAGCTTAATTCAAAATAGCCAGAAGGTGGAAACAACTCAAACATCTATCAGTGAGTGAATGCATACACAAGTTGTGGTATGTTCATACAGTAATAAGATGCTACTCAGCAATAACAATAAAAGAACTGTTGATATGCAGAACAACATAGATGAATCTCAAAAACAGGCTGAGTGAAAGAGGTCAGATACAAAGATCCCACTTACGTATGCATGATTCTTCTTCTAGCAGCTTTCTGGATGGATGGAAATGTTCTGTACCTTGACTAGGGTGCTGGTACGTGGATTTATACATTTGTCAATACTCATCAAACTGTTAATGTACACATCTTATTGTACATAAATTATACCTCAATAAAGTTTATTTAAAAACACAAAAAGCAGCCATTCTGTTGCAGCTCATTGTGTAGGAAAGACATGTACACAATTTTGATGTGCTTATATTAATTACAGTGCAAACCGTGTTAAGAGCGCAAGCATGAGGAATATAAGTACACACCTTCATATAGCCAAATCCACAGATTTTCACTTGATATATTGACTTTAAAAACATTTTGAGTCTTTGCTTAAAATTTTTCAGATACTCAAAATGGATAAAACTGGAAGACAGGTTAGGTTTTGGTTATTTTAACTATCAGTAAATCCACAAATAATTTATATTAGACACCTGCTATGGTCTGAACATTTGTGTGCCCCCAAAATTCCTATGTTGAAGCCTAATCCCCAGTGTGATGGCATTAAGAGGTGATTAGGTCATGAGGGGGATTAGTGCCCTCATGAATGAGACTAGGGCCCTTACAGAAGAGGGGGCTTGTTTGCCCTTGTATCGTATGAGGGCACAGCAAAAAGCCACCATCTGCAAACACTACTCTCACCAGACACTCAATCTGCTAGTCCCTTGACCTTGGACTTCCAGCCTCCAGAACTGTGAGAAATAAATTTGTGTTGTTTATAAGCCACCCAGTTTATGGCATTTTGTTATAGCACCCAAACTTACTAAGATAACACCATAATAAAAACCAAAAACGTGGCTGCAGGATGTCATGGTGGCTGGGAAGGTGGATTCTAATACTGGGTCCACCACACTGGCTGCACAGCCTTGGGCCAGCTATGAAATCATTCTGAGCTGTAGCTTCCTACTTTGTAAGTTTGTGAGGGCTAAATTAAATGAGAAAACCTATGTAATGCTTTTAAAACAGTGGCTGTTGGCCAGGTGTGGTGGCTCACACCTGTAATCCCAGCACTTTGGGAGGCCGAGGTGGGTGGATCATTTGAGATCAGGAGTTCGACACTAGCCTGGCCAACATGGTAAGACCCCGCCTCTACTAAAAATACAAAAATTAGCCAGGCGTGGTGGTGGGCACCTGTAGTCCCAGCTACTCAGGAGGCTGGGGCAGGAGAATCTCTTGAAACTGGGAGGTGGAGGTTGCAGTGAGCCAAGATCATGCCACTGCACTCCAGCCTGGGTGACAGAGCAAGACTCTGTCCAAAACCCCCCCAGAAAAACAGTGGCTGTTATTAAATAAGCCCTCAACATAAATATGTAATGCTATTACTATTGTCTCGGGACATTTGGATGAGTTCTGTCTGGGAAGGCAGATACTCCTAGTACAGTCCCATGCCTGCCCTTCCTGAGTTTGCAAGTACGGAGAAAATTACACAGGAATTACCACCCCCCATCAAATATATATATTCAGATCCACACACGCACCATCAATGTCTTTAGGAATACATAACAGCAGTACCATACAGCTAAACTTCTCAGGTGGGAGTATCACCTAGTGGATACCATCCCAGTATTCCCATCAGAGGAAAAGGGGCCAAAAGGGATCAGGATTGAAGGGAAGAGGGAGGTTGAAAGCAAGTGAGAGGGCACTGAAAGAAGAGGGTTGGAGCATCACAATTTGAGAGACAGCGACAGATTAGAATTCAGAAGGAGGACAAGCAGGTTGGTGAGGGAATTTGAAAAAACTTGATATAAAAATCTTCACTGAAATCAGTGTGTTCCATCTAGGGATATGACACATGAAAGATTCTGTAGCCTCTCTACTCGCTATGCCTCCCATCAGGCGCACAACTATTTCCAGTGCATAGAGAGAAATTTCAGCCCAATAAAAGAAAGAACTCTCTAATAGCCAGAAGTGTCCAACATTGGAACCAAGAGCCCCAGGAGTGAATGAACCTGCAACACTGGTGGGGGGCTCTACCCGGAGCCTTAAGTCCCTGTTGATAGAGCAGTCTTGGGAATTGCTGGCTTGTTTATTTCTACTTCTTGCACTGATACTATTCTCTTGAGTGTAATATGTTTTCTACAGGCAACTTTTCATTATTTACGAGCAGGCTATTCCTGATGAGTGGTTAATGAAGTCTTTATAGAGCAGGCGATACCCTAGTAGTATAGCTAGGGTAGTGTTCTGGCTTGGGAGGCAATTCCTGATGACTTTCTAACTTCCTGTGTGAATTCATCGGAGTATAGCTATCAGTTTGGCAGGAGCTCGAAGGAGAAACACCTGAAAGGAATCCCAGCTTATACTTAGGATACGCCCCTGGGAATGCTCTGTACATTTCTATTTCTCTCCACTTCCATTTTTCAGTGTAACAAGTGAGATGGGGAAGATGGGAGAGACAGTCTTGCCAGGCCATACGAAGTGATGGCCCACTATGGCATGGGGAATGGTGAGCACAAGGTGAGTGGAAGGAACAGAACATGAAGTGAGAATGAAATTTTGGAACTTCTAGACAAAAACATTTGCATACAAGTATTTTATAATCTATTAAATTAAGTTGGATTAAACACATTATTCTGATGTATCAATGCAGATGACTAGAAATGGACGTACATGTATTTCAGATGAGTTACTATTAAGGACTACAACAAAAGTGTATCTTTAAGCCACAGTTGAGACTTAAAAAAAAATCTGTTTATAAAATATTCTGAGCAAGTTGCCTTTGGTGCTGAACATACTCATATTTGGTGTCAGTCCGAAAGTGATTATTTTCCCCTGCATGACTTAATAATAAGGCATTCAGTCACCTAGGGGCTGCTTATAAAAAAGCAGCAAATGCCTGCAGAGTGCTCCTGGCCCCCCAGCATTCTTCCCAGGTCACTGTCACTGCGGTGCTGGTGTGCTCCCCACCAAGATGCCCGAAAGCAGAAGGCCTCACGGAGGGCAGCCAGGCTGCCTGTGACCTGTGTGCCATAAAAAGAGACTCACTCACCACCCTACATAAACAGAGGGAGGTTTAGTTAGGAAGAGAGAGAGAAGGGGAGGGAGAGGGAAAGGGAGGCAGTGAGAGGCTGAGCTGTGGAACGTAAAGGAGCAGCATCAAAAAGGCTCAGTCCTGAGCTATCACTTCAGCAGGAAACTCGTATGGCCCCCAGAAGCTCTTCTGGGGACACTCAGGGGACCAGTGTCCCCAAAAGAGCTTCTGGGGGCCATATAAGGGGAGGATGTAGTAACTTGATCATGTGGTCTTATCACACTGGCCCCCAGAAAGGATGTCAGGGCTCTCAGGGCAGAAGGCTTTCCTGATGTGAATAGCAAACTCAAGCTGGACAAATTTTGGCCCAATTTCTCTGATTTCAGAACTTGACTTAAGATCCAAAGCTGCCTCCTCAGAGAGGCCTTTTCTTTCCGATCTAAGCTACACACCACCTCCCATCATTCTCTATCACCTTAGCCTAACATTGTTTTTATAGCCTTTATCACAATCTACAGTTATCTTGTATATCTGTTTACTTATCTGTTGCCTCAGCCTCTAGGCTGGGATTTTGCAGAGGATGGGTGCCATGTTTTGTTAAACACTGCTCTGTCCTGATGCTAGAACAGTACCTGGCCTGGAAGAAGCACTCGAGACTGGATAAATGAATAAACAAAGGCTCAAATGAGTGAATGGATGCACTAAAGAAGTAGGCCAGGAAATGTTGCTTTGAGGGATGTATAGAATAGATGAACAAAGAAAAAAAAGAAAGAAAAGAAAAGGAAAAAAGAGATCAGCTTGTTTGTAACCTGCAACCACCTACTGCCTGCCAAGTCTTCCTGCCACTCCCATGCTACCCAGCCACCCTCCAGGTTTAAATGCAAAAACCTGCTGTGCAAGATATCTAGCGGCAGTTTGTTGAGGACCCAGGGAGCAGTTCCCTCAAACACTACTACTGGTGATCTTAGATTCAGGAGGGCTGAGGATGACTAAATTTGTATTTGCAATTCAACCATAATCTAGCCCAGAAATTCTTGACATACTGGAATCTCTGGGAGACACGACAAGTAAAGAAGTATATAGAGCTTAACATGACCCAGATTCTAACTGCTTTGTTTGCTTTGGGACTTTTAACACTTTTTAAGCAGAAGTATGTTCAAAAAGGTTAGAAAGTAATCTAAATAATGCAGTCAGCAGTCAGACAAGATTTATAGAAAATCTTAATAAGAAGAGAGAGTCAAGGGTTAATCTAAAACTTGGAGCTCTAATGTCCAGGAGGGCAGTGGTTTTTATTGATCATGGGGAACTTGGGAAGCTAATTTGGGACATGACACTGAGCATAACTTGAAATTTGCTGAAGTTCAGATGACAGCAAGATATGCTGCAAGATTGCAGTAGCCTGTAAGTAAGCCAGTAGAAAGGTAAGAGTTAGAGCCACTAATAAGAACCTTATACAAAATCTGTATAATGTGGTATAATGGAGACCATAGATCTAGTTTTCATTCCCTGTTCCTGGGGCAGAACTTCAAAAGCCCTTGGAACTTCCTGAATGACAGGAATTATTATGCTAATGAGGTGATCCATGGTGGCCCCTAGGTAGCTTCAAGATGGGGGCTGGTCACCAGAAAGACCAACTGTGTGATTACAGTGTTGGAATTCTTAGCCAGTTCAACCTCCAGGGAGAGGAGGGGACAGGTAGAGACTGAGTTCAATCTTGTGGCCAATGATTTAACCAATCATGTCTATATGATAAGGCCCCAGTAAAATCTCTGGACACTGAGGCTCAGTAGAGCTTCCTGGTTGGTGAACAACTCAGTGATATCCTGGGAGGGTGATGTGCTCAGATTCCATGGAGGAGGGCATGGACACTCTCCATCTGGGACCTTCCCAGACCTTACTCTATAAGTCTCTTCCATTTGGCTGATCTTGAGTTGTATCCTTTATAATGAGACTGTAATCATAAGTATAGTGGTCTCCTGAGCTCCCACTCTTACCATGTGAGATGCCTGCTCCCCCTTCACCTTCCACCATCACTGTAAGCTTCCTGAAGTTTCCCCAGAAGCTGAGCAGATGCCCGGTGCCACGCTTCCTGTACAGCCTGCACAACCATAAGCCAATAAACTTCTTTTCTTTATAAAATTACCCAGGATCAGTTATTTCTTCATAGCAATGCAAGAATGGCCTAATGCAAAGAGCCTGTACACATTACTTGCATATGCACATATGCATTACACAATAGTTGCCAGGATATATAGGGAATTTCAGAGGCCTACCTTCAAGTGGGAACATTATTGAATTTTATATTTTATTTCTTACCATTCTGAGTCATTAACTGTCAGTAATTAAGGAATTCTAAATGTTATAATGGATAATAATTTTGCTTACACCTTATTCAAGAAATGTAGAGTAGGATGATCACTCTTGTATGTGACATTAAGTATATGTATCACAGCCACTTAATCAAAACTAAAAAAAACCTGATCTTTAAACTTTAATATGTGAAATTACAGGCTCTGAGGAAATCTAGAAAAATTACATCTCTGTTTAATTCTTGAAACTCTTTATTCCTTTAATTTTAAGATGTCACTAATTTTAAGATGATGACAGACTTTGGGGGAGCTGGGGAGAAAAGGAACACTCGCTCATGAAATACAGATGCTCCTCGACTTACAATGGGGTTACATCCCAATAAACCCATAGTAAGTTGAAAATACCAGATGTTGAAAATGCATTTAATACACCTAACCTACCAAACATCATAGCTTGGCGTAGCCTACCTTAAGCATGTTCAAATACTTACCTTATCCTACAGTTGGGCAAAAATCTTCTGGCAATGCAATACACTGTTGAGTATTAGTTGTTTAGCCTTGTGATTGCATGGCTGATTGGTAGCTGTAGCTCACTGGTGCTGCCCAGCATCCAGAGAGATTACCGTACTGAATACTCTACAGAATATGGTATTGCTAGTCCAGGGAAAGAGCAAACTTCAAAATTTGAAGTACAGTTTCCACTGAATGCATATCACTTTCACACCACTGTAAAATTGAAAAATCATTAAATTGAACCATGATAAGTCAGGGATATTTATACAGTGGAGTATAAATATCCACTGTAAGATATTATTCCGCTTCAGCAAAGGGAGCATGTAAAAAAATTGAGTGCACCTTATATTTCAGAAAATACAGTAATATGGTAGGAATTCAGATTGTCTTTACTTCTTTTTAACTTTCAGATGATTTACCTTAAATGTGTTGAATGTAATCACTTTTATCTTACACAATTTTCTTTTCCAAAAATATGATGGTCTGAAAGCAGAACTGTATTTATAATAAAATGTCCAGATTGGGGGTAAAGTGGCTGAGATAAGACAAGGGCCAATTTCATTCTACAATAAGCAGTCTGAAAAATTTTTAAAAATACTTAATTTTCTATCTTAACTGAATTTTGGAAGGCAGTTTTTCACTAACCACATCTTAATACATTATAGACTAACAGAAACCAGCTTTTTCTCATATATACATGTAAAGTGCAGGCCTTCTATGGAGCAAGGAGACTTTATTCTCCCATTGGGCACCATTTTACTGTGTGGAGAAAATCACTGAGAAAAAGACACTGTCGTCAAGCCTATACAGTATCAGCTTAATGGACATGAAAATAGGGGGAAACAGGAATAATGTCAAAGGATGTAAATACTCAGAGTGATTCACATGCAGAAGCTGGTGGCAAAGAACAGAAACACCGAGGCCTCTCAGGGCAGCAGCTCATGGAACGGCCCCTGATCCTGATGCAGCAAGGGACGGATGGTGGGTTGCTTTGCCAGCAGCCACCTGCAACCCTAGGGCTTCTAGACAACGGCATCATGTCCCATCTGTACCCTAGATGGCTGGCCCAAAGGAAGCAGTATCCACAAAATTCATGATTACATTTTTATGGCTCTGTGAATGAAAATCCCCTCATAACAAGTAAGTCAATCTTCTCTCTTTCTGATCTGGAACTTTCTCTGGGTTATCTATGTGAATTTAGCAAACCACCCAGTGCAAGAAACGGCGCTATTGAGTTCAGACGGTGAATCACAGCCTCACTTAGACCAAGAGACTAAGAACGCTACAAGCAAAGTGTGCGGTCCTTACCCAAGCCTAAGCAATCTAGCTAAGCTTCGCCTTAACTTGCTAGAAACATGCTGAAAATAGGTTGCATGATCGGGCTTTGATCGAAGTAAGACTTCCACTCTGATGAGGTCCCTCTCTTCAGGAGGTTTAAGTCACCAACATTTAAAAACAAACCTATCCACATATTATGAAAAAAGGGTGTTGTAAAATCTGAAGTGAAGAACATTCTGCCTTTCAGTAGGTGACCTAATTAATACAATACCATGATAGATGCCTGATAAATACTTCTGGAGCTGATGCTGATTATTTTATAGTGCTGTCCAAAAGTGAGTAGGTGTTAGGTCCAGGGAAAAAATATACAGCCGTCCCTTGGTATCGGTGGGGGATTGGTTCCAGGACCTCCAGTGGATACCAAAATCTGTGGATGTTCAAATCCCTTAGAGAAAATGGCACCGTATTTGCATAAAATCTATGCACATCCTCCTGATATCCATTAAAAATCTCTAGATTACTTCTAATACTTACTACAATCTAAATGCTATGCAAATAGTTGTAATGCTGCATTGATTCTTATATGTGTTATTATTTGTTGTTGTATTGTTATTTTTAATTTTTTTTTCTGAAATTTTTTTTCTTCTCCAGACAGAGTCTTGCTCTGTCGCCCAGGCTGGAATGCAATGGCGCAATCTCAGCTTACTGCAACCTCCACCTCCCGGGTTCAAGAAATTCTCCTGCCTCAGCCTCCCAAGTAGCTGGGATTACAGGCACGCATCACCATGCCAGGCTAATTTTTGCATTTTTAGTAAGACAAGGTTTCACCGTGTAGGCCAGGTTGGTCTTGAACTCCTGACCTCGTGATTCGCTCACCTCGGCCTCCCAAAGTGCTGGGATTACAGGCATGAGCCACTGCGCCTGGCCTTTTCTGAATATTTTTGATCCACAGTTGGTTGAATCTGCAGATGGGAAGCCTAAGGGTAGGGAGGGCCGACAGTACTGTATTTATACATGGTGTAATTAAGTTACTTAGTACTGACATGGGAGCTTTCATGTTGAATTGTAAGTCATTATGTAAATATTAACTATGTATCAAAATTCTTATAACAAAGCAGGCTATGGCATTTGCTTTGAGTCACTGTTGAAGAACAAGCTCTGTGACTTTGGAAAATGATGAAACAGAACTCATCTTCCTTACTCCCCACTGTCCTTGAGTTAATAATGGTTAATAACACTGACATTGCCATTCAGGACTTACATTGTACTTCAGCAGTTAAGTGATTTATAGTACAATACTGAGCTTGTAATGAAAACAATCACTATTTTAGTTATTATAAAAAATGTCTATGAGACCATGAAAGGCATTTTTATCACAAGTTTACAACAGAATCTTTCAAAGGTGATGGCTACCTGTGCATCTAATGACTTGGGCTAAAGAAGCCTGCAAAGCAGTGTAGCCATCTCTACATCTGAATGGTGCAGGGAAGGTGAGCCCCAAAGTGGGACTTAGCCCACGAGGGTTCTTGGCTTTGCCCAGGACAGAATTCAAGGGCATGCTGGAGGTAGACAAAAACAGCTTAACTGAAGCAGCAGTGTTATACCTCCATGACTGCTCCTGCAGATCTGGGCAACCCCATAAGCAGAGAGGAGCAGCTCACGGCAGCTTTGCAGTCATATTTATACCCACTTTTAATTATATACAGACTAAGGGATGGTTTATGCAGAAATTTCTAGGAAAGGGGTAGTAACTTTTGGGTCATCAGATCATTGCCATGGAAAGGAGCGATAATGCCCGGGTGTTGACATGGCAATGGTAAACTGACATGGCACACTGGTGGGCACGCCTTACGGAAAGCTGCTTCCACCCTGGTCCTGTTTTAGCTAGTCCTTAATTTGGTCCAGTGTCTGAGCCCCGTCTCCAGAGTTGAGTCCCACCTCCTACCTCATAAAGGCAAGGTTAGTGAGTGGAACAGTTAACACTAGTTTCAGAGGCTCTTTAGGCAGCTCAAAACAAGCAGGTCCAGTCCTAGGCTATTCTCAATTGCCTCTCTAGGTTATCAACGCCATCCTTTGACAGTCAAGGATGTGTCAACCATCGAGAGAATGATTTATGTGACAATCAAACCCTCATCCTGTCAGATAATCATGCATTTTTTTTCCCAAGAGCAATGGAAAGTGAGCAAACTCTTCAAGATGAGTTGATTGCATTAGTTTTTTAAAAAAAGTTAAGTACTCTTAAGATGACGGCAAGGAGTGGGGGGAAAAGTGAAGTACTCTTTACGTGACCCAGGAGTAAACGAGATCCTTTTGGCAAACCTCAGAATGTTGGATGGTGTTGACAGCATGGACTGGGCAACCAGGAAACCATGTGCTAATTGGCTGCTTCATCCCTTTTTCCTTTTCTGCGTCTGCCAGGTGGGGCCCGAGTTCGGAGCACGTCTGGCTCTCTGCGGCATCCTGCCTGTTATCTCTGTCTGGCAAACAACCACTCCGTGCTCCCAGAACTTCAGAGCCTTCCAGGGCACTGATGATAAGTTATTCTCAGCCCAGTGTGCCAAAGGTTTTTTTGGCCGAGGGACTGAGGAAGACCATTGTTGTCGCTGGCTGTTATCTCTCGAGCCGACGCCACTTGGCAGAGGCACAAGTCCATCTCTCTGGTGTGGAACAAGGCGCTGGGCTCTAGATGAGTCAACACGCTAATAAACAAGAGGCATGGAGGAAATAGCAGCCAGTCTTGAAAACAAAAAAAAGAAACATTTTGAAGTGTACTGGATGCCGAGATGTTTGTCCTCCATAGTGCAATCCTGCTTTATCTCACTCCACAGCCTTCCTATCAAAGAAATGGGGAAGTTAATAGTTTATCAAATGTGAATCGGCTGTAGTGTTTATGCATAACTTACATAGCATGGAAAGTATTTTTTGGTGCTGGGGGTACTGTTTTCTTTCATTGCAAATTTATATCTTTGTCATTCATCTCCCTTTTTGTCAGACTACATATTTTAGCAAGTCTTCTGTCTACCAAGACGTTTATTGTCTCCTGAACTTATCCCCATGCCATCAGGGAAACCACCCCGACGGTGGCTCGGCAGTTCCCGGAGTGAGATAAAAAACAGCAAGCTTCCCCCTAATGTAGACAGAGAAGCAGGATGGAAACCCTGCTCTGGGGAAGGTCCTGTCTCTGAAGCAGAAGACCAGGGCAGAGGGAGAGCATGCTGTACCACACATGTGTTCCCTGCAAGCACAGCGTGGTGCTGTCAAGTAAACACTGGCCACAGCAACCAAGCAGCAGCAAAGCCCTGCCTCTCAGCACCTGCGTGGGTCACTGTGATGGCTCACACCAGGTGCACCAACACCTCACTCTGGTGATTGAGCAGGAACCCACAGATTCCACATGAGGCGGGAGCTCAACTGTTGAAAACACAGTGTGTCGCCATTAGGATTCTTGGGGAAATGCAGGTGGAGGAAGCCGACTCTAGTCCCAGGGCAACCTTTGCTTCCAGAGATCCCAAATGCACAAGAGTGTTCCCTAAGCTTGCTCTGGATGGAACGCAAGGGACACAGGACTTCCTAGGGTGACTCACAGACACCTTGTAATAATCCTGTGTTGACAGTCATAAGAAGGTGACTGTACCTCTGTTTCCTCCAGAAAATCCTGGTTTTGTCCTACTGTATGTATTAGTGACACCCACTTTCATGCTTAAAAGGTGTTTTCATGTGGATGACAAATGCTCCTCTTGTCAGTCCACTCCCTCATGGAACTAACGATCAGCTTCACTGATGCCACAGCTGCACTATTAGGGCCACTTTCCACCTGCACTTTATTTCAGCAAATGCCTGTTAAGCACCCGTGGGGCATCCCTTTGCCTCCCACTGTGCTTGGCAAACAGGACAACATGAATAGATGGTCCTCACCACAAGCCTTAGTCTAGTCAGAGAGACAGACACCTCAATAGATGACTCCACAGCCCTGTGTTAAATGTGACAGCAGAGGCACGCACAAAATAGGACCGCAGTGTCTCCCCTCAACGTCAGTTTACCATCCGCTCACTTGGAGAGTTATCTAGGGGATGTCCCAGCTTGCAAGTGGGGATGGCAGTGCTGGCATCAGCAGTGTGAGCAGACAGAAACTCAGAAAGCCATGGAGTAGGCGTGTTTCTTGCTGTGCTTTGGGAAGCGTCATCAGCATCTGGAGAGCAGAGTGTAAACGGGGACACAGAAGTGCTCACTTTTTCCCCTAAAGATATGCACAATTTTGTAATTTAAATATTTACTTCTGTTAGTGCTTAGCTACTACAGAATGCAAAATAAATCCACTCTAAAGAAGTTAAGATCCAGGTGTCTTAGTCAATTTAAGCTGCTATGACAGGATACTATGATTTGGGTGGCTTATAGAAAACAGAAATTTATTGCTTACAGTTCTGGAGGCTGGGAAGTCCAAGATCAAGGCCCTGGCAGATTTGGTATCTGGTGAGGGCTGCTTTCTGGTTTACAGATGGCACCTTCTCACTGTGTCCTCATGTGGTGGAAGGGGGAAGGCAGCTCTCTTTTATAAGGGCATTAATCCCATTCATGAGGTCTCCACCCTTGTAATCTAATTATCTTCCAAAGGCCCTACCTCCTCATACTGTCACCTTGGGGCTTAGGGTTTTTCTTTCCTTTTCTTTTTTTTTTTTTTTTTTTTTTTTTTTGAGATGGAGTCTCATTCTGTTGGCCAGGCTGCAGTGCAGTGGTGCGAACTCAGCTCACTGCAACCTCCGCCTCCTGTGTTTAAGCGATTCTCCTGTCTCAGCCTCCCAAGTAGCTAGGTCTACAGCCATGCGCCACCATGCCCGGCTAATTTTTGTATTTTCAGTAGAGACAGGGTTTCACCATGTTGGGCAGGCTAGTCTCGAACTCCTGACCTCAGGTGATCCACCCATGTTGGCCTCCCAAAGTGCTGGGATTACAGGTGTGAGCCACCTCTCCTGGCCAGGGGCTTAGGATTTCAACATGTGAATGCAACATGTGACCAAGAGACTAATGACAAAACTGCTACAATCAAAGCATGCAGTCCTTACCCAAGCCTAAAGAATCTAGCTAAACCTTACCTTAGCCAGCCAAAAACTTGCTGAAAGTATGTGTATGACAGCCAGTGAACATGACTTTGATCGAGGTAAGACTCACACTCTGATGAGGTCCCTCTCTTCAGGGGATTTAAATTACCAACATGTCAAAACAAACCTATCCACATATTGCAGAAAAAGGGATGCAAATATTCAGACCATAGCACTAGGCATGGAGTTTAGGATTAAAAAGGAAAACTTCTGCTGATTCTATTTTTACCCATGTCCACTGGAGGCAGACCCTCCTCTCAGCAGTCTTTAGCACTGATGCAAAATTTGTAAAGTATTGAGTTTTCTCATTATCTTTTGAGTGGCTGAGTGGATATGCCTGCATTTTTAAGCTTTGTTCATTTCATGCACTTTCTACGTAGAACATCTGATATGGTTTGGCTCCATGTCCCCACTCAAATCTCATGTTGAAATGTAATCCCCAATGCTGGAGGTAGGGCCTGGCAGGAGGTGATTGGATCATGGGGGTGGTTTCTCATGGTTTAACACCACAGGGCCCTTAGTGCTTTTGTTGCAATAGTGAGTGCTCATGAGATCTGGTTGTTTAAAAGTGTGTGGCACCTCCCCCTTCTCTCTCTTGCTCCTGTTCTGGCCATGTAAGACATGCCTGCTCCCGCTTTGCCTTCTGCCATAATCGTAAGTTTCCTGAGGCTTCCCCAGAAGCTGAGTGGATGCCAGCATCATGCTCTGTGCAACTGTGGGCCAATTAAGCCTCTTTTCTTGATCAATTACCCAGTCTCAGGTATTTCTTTACAGCAATGCGAGAACAGACTAATACAACATCCCTCTCCCTCTTTTTCACTTGTTGAAAGGTGCCAATCCAAAGAACAAACAGAGAGGGAGACTCTCTAAAAGACAATTATGTTTATTTGGGAGTAGGGCGTTGTAATGGGAATATGCACGCCATAGTCAAGTGTGTGCGAATTCAGGGAGATTAATTTAAAAGGCTTTTAAAGGAAAATGAGGATTACATAATTGTTTTGAGATAATTATCCATGGCTACAAGGATTAATAGCAAGGATGGTGCCAGTCTGAGGCTAGACAGGCAGTTGCTAGGCAGACGTCTTCACAGAAGTGTTTTTGTGTGTGTTAGGGTTGCAAGGGCCTTTGTACAAGGTTGTGGTTTTTGCAAAGTCTTTTGTGGTAGTTCTTGTTATCAGGCATTCATGCATGAGTGCCCTGCATTCATGGCCTTCCTCAGCTCTATTTGTCAGGGCTTTTAACACAAATGACTCCATTTTGATCCTGACAACTTTCACAATGGCAAATCATGAGACCAATTCACAGGTCGACTCCTTAAAAAAAAACAATCCCTGATCCCACGAGGCAGGACTGGTCCTAATCTTATTCTGTATATTAATCCTTGATAGCACTCGTAATATGTTAGTGAATTGTCTATAAGTCATTGTCCACAGTTAGACTCAGAATTCTTGGAAGCCAAGCACTGTTTCTGATTCATTTTTCTAATTCTAGCATTTAACATAGAGTTCAGTAAATATTAAACACTGGTTTGGATAAACATAATCATAGTTTTAAAAAGTGCACAGCTCAATGAATTATCCAGAGAGAATATACCTGTGTAACTATCACCCACGTCAAGAGTTAGAAAATTAGCAGCACCCCAGAAGCGCCACCTTGACCCATCTTCCAATCCCTGCATGCTTCCGTCTCTTAAAGGTAGCTGCTATTTTGTCTTCTACCACTACCAGTTATTAGTTTTACTGTTTTAAGCATTATATAAAGGAAACCATATAGTATATTTAATTTTACATTCAACTTCTTTCACTCAATATTATGTTATATATTATCTATCTATCTATCTATCTATCTATCTATCTATATATATATATATATTATCGTAGGCAGCTGAGTTAGTTCATTTTGGGAGGCTGTATAGTATTCCATTGGATGAATACACCACAATTTATCTACTCGACTCCTGTTGGATATTTATTTCCAATTTGAGGCTTTTACATATTATGCTCTTATAAAGTCTTATATGTGTTTTATAATATACATGGACACAATTTCTGTTAGAAATGAATTTTCCAGGTCTTTGGGCACAGCTCTGTTCAGCTTTAGTAGATAATGCAAAACATTTTCTTCAAAATGTTATGCCAGTTTATACTCCCAACTGTACTATGTATGTTTCCATTGCTGTGGATTTTGACCAACACTTGATATTATCAGTCTTTTAAATTATAGACACTCTGGCATGTGTGGTATGTGTGTATGTCTGTGTAATAGTATTACATTGTGGTTTTAATCTGTTTTCCCCATGATTAGTGAGCTTGAGAACTTTTTAACATTTTTATTGGCCATTTAGATACTCTCTTTTATGAGTTTCCTGTTCAAATCTGTGTTGCTCATAATTTCTATTAGGCTTTCTGGCTTTTTATTTGATTTTCAAATGGCAATCCAATCTTGGACTCATAAAATAATCCAAATTTATTTGTGATGTATTATTCTTTTCTTGATGCATTACTACATTGTTTTTTAATATTTTGTTCAGTTTTTGCATCTATGTTCATAATGGCATTGTCTATAATTTTTCTTTCTAGTAATACAATTGTCATAATCTGATGCTAACTTATTCTGGTCCCATAATAATACAACCCCAAACTGGGATGTATTTTTTCTTTTAATCTCTGGAATAATTCGTGTAAGATTACTATGGTAGGCAGTCTCTAAGATCATATCCCAAAAATTCTATTATCCTGGTATTCATGCCCTTGTGTAATAACCCCCCTTTAGTGTGGGCCAGATTTAGTGACTCATTTCTAAGAATATAATCTATCAGGGATGATGGGATGTCACCTTCAAGATTAGGGTACAAAAAGACTGTAGCTTCAGTCTTCAGTGCTCACCATCCCTTGCTCAGTCTGAGGAAGCCATCTGTCATGTTGTGAACAGCCTTATGGAGAGACCCACATGGTAAGAAACTGAGTAAGGTCTCTGGCCAACAGCAAAGGAAGAAGTAACACCTTCAGTCAACAGCCTGTGAAAAACTGAAGCCTGTCAACAACAACATAAGTGAGCTTGGAAGTACACACTTTACCAATCAAACTTTCAGATAAGACTGCAGCCCCAGCCAAGAGCTTCCCTGTGGAAAAACCTTGGACTAGAGTCATCTGGGTAGGCCACACCTGGATTCCTGACCCATAGAAACTGTGAGATAATAAATGTTGTTTAAAGTTACTAAGTTTTGGGATACTGTGTTTTGCAGCAATAATCAATATAATTACCATTATTTTTCTTTTAAATGTTCGAAAGAATTCACTGGTAAAATCATTTAATCTTGGAGTCTTCTTTATGGACAGACCTTTAATTACATATTTAGTTTAATAATTATAGTACTATTTAGATTTTCCATTTCTTTCACTTAGTTTTGTTAAGTTTTATTTTTCTAGGAATTTGTCCATTTCTCTACATTTTCACATTTTCCGGCATAGAGTTGTGTCTAAAATCTTACTATCTTTATGATAATTAAGATTCTCATTGTAAGATCTGTAGGATCTGAAGTATGTTCCCTTCCACATTCTTGATACTGGTTATTTATGCCATCACTTTTTCCTGCACCAGTCTTACCAGGAGCTTGTCAATGTTATTAGTCTTTTCAAAGAAACCACTTTTGGCTTTGTGAGTCCTCTCTATTTTTATTAATTTCTTTCATCTATTTATCCTTTTCTTCTACTTTCTTTAGGTTTACTTTGCTGTTTTTCCCTAAAGCATTTCCTTTCCAAATTTATTTTTTGTAAATTTAAATTTTAAACTTATTTTTGTAATTTTTTGTAAATTTAAATGTACAGTTAAAACATTCTTAAAGTTTATTTAAAATCATACATTTTCCTTGAAGCATGGATTTAGTTGCATCCTCAAAATTTCAATGTCATACTGTAATCCTTTTTCAGTTTGCAATATCTTCTAACCTCCACTGTGATTTCTCCTTGGCCCAGGACTTATGTAGAGGTATATTTGAGTTATTTCTAGTAATATTTTACTTAATGATTTCTAGCTTAATTCTACTGTCATCAGAACATACTCTGTATAATCTTAACATTTTGAAATTAGTTGAGTCTTGTTTTATGGCCCAGCATGGGATCACGTTTTATACATATTCCTGTGTACTTAAAAATTATTTGCATTATGAACATTATGTAATAGTAAGTACACTGTTCTGTATATGCCAATTTGAATTAAGCTTGTTAATTGTCTTGTTCAAAGCTTCTATATTTAAAGTGCTTTTTCTATCAATTATTGAGGAAGCTATGTTATTTGCTGAAAATTTAGAATTCTTATACCTTATTGTTGAAGTAAATATTTAATTATTATGAAGTATCTCTTTTTATATCTAGGAATACCTGTTACCTCAGTGAACTTTCTCTGATATTAATCTTTGTGGTGTGATATTAAATTACACCAGTTTTATTTTCATCAGTGTTTGTACACTGTATCTTTTCCATTCATTTACTTTCCATCTTTTTGTGTTCTCAAAATTTAAATGTGTCTCTTCTAAAGCATAAAATTGTTTTAAAAATAAATTCAGGCTGGGCACAGTGGCTCATGCCTGTAATCCCAGAACTTTGGGAGGTCAAGGCAGACAGATCACCTGAGGTTGGGAGTTCGAGACCAGCCTGACCAACACGGAGAAACCCCATCTCTACTAAAAATACAAAATTAGCTGGGCGTGGTGGCACATGCCTGTAATCCCAACTACTTGGGAGGCTGCGGCAGGAGAATCGCTTGAACCCAGAGGGCGGAGGTTGTGGTAAGCAGACATCATGCCGTTGCACTCTAGCCTGGGCAACAAGCGTGAAACTCCATCTCAAAAAAAAAAATTAAAATAAATAAATCCAGCTATTAATATTTTAATAAAAGCATTTAGTTGCTATGTAGTTAACATATGTCTTGATATATTGGGGTTTACATCCTCCTAGGCTTCATGCTTCTCTTGCCTATTCTAGTTCCTTCTCCCGTACCTCCTCCCTCCTTCCATTTTGCTTTCTTTTTGAATTAACTTGGTATTTTAAAATAATTTTCTCCCGTTAATTTGGCATTTTACAATCGTTAATTACTTTTTAGTTACAGAAATTACAGCATTCAGGCCAGGCACGGTGGCTCATGCCTGTAATCCCAGCCCTTTGGGAGGCCAAGGTGGGCAGATCACTTGAGTCCAGGAATTTGAGACCAGCCTGGCCAACATGGTGAAACCCATCTCTACTGAAAACCCCAAAATTAGCCAGGTGTGGTGGCAGGCGGCTGTAATCCCAGCTACTTGGAGGTTGAGGCAGGTGGATCGCTTGAATCTGGGAGGCAGAGGTTGCAGTGAGCCGAGATCAGACCACTGCACTCCAGCCTGGGCAACAGAGCAAGACTCCTACTCAAAAAAAAAAAAAAAATTAATTTTAAAAAACGAAGCTAACATCATTAACACTTTTACTTCAAAATGCAAAGGACTTTATAATACTTTAATTTTGTTTAGATCCCTCATTTTTGTTGAGACTTTAAACAATTATGTTTTTAAACTCCAAAGCATAGCATTAATATCATTTTTTGAAGAACAACATTCATTTGGATTTACTCATTTATTTACCCCATTTCTCTCGCTCTCCATTTCATCCCCCATCTCTAAAAAATTAGAGTCACTTTTCTCTTGCCTGAGAATGTTCTTTGGTGTTCCCTTTATTACAAGGATGCCTCTGGTAAATTCTCTCAGTTGTTGTTTACCTGAAAATGCCTTTGTTTCCTTGTCAATCTTGATAGTTCTTTTTGCTAGGGATAGAATTCCAAAATTCAAAGATTTTATTCTTCTGTCTTCTATTATTTCTGTAAAGAAGTTAGCTGTCAGTCTTATGATTCATTCTTTGAGGATAATCTCTCCTCACCTACCACCTCACTTTGTTTGCTTTAAATTTTCTGTTTGCCTTTCAGCAGAATTTTACTATCATTTTTGTTTTTATTTATCTTACTTGAGGATTACAATGACTCTTAAAACTATGACTTTAAGTCTTTCATCAATTTTGAAAAATTCTCAGCCATTATCCCTTGAAATGTTGCTTCTGTCTCATTTTCTCTCTCCTTTCCTTCCAGGACTAAATGTTACATTCTTTCACTGTATTCCCTATCTTTTCTTTTTTATGTATTTTCTTTGTTTTCTTCCTGTCTGTTTTTTGTTTTTTGTTTTGAGATGGAGCCTTGCTCTGTCGCGTAGGCTAGAGTGCCATGGAGCAATCTTGGCTCACTGCAACCTCTGCCTCCCAGGTTCTAGCGATTTTCCTGCCTCAGCCTCCAGAGTAGCTGAGATTACAGGTGCCTGCCACCACGCCTGGCTAATTTTTGTATTTTCAGTAGAGACAGGGTTTCACCATGTTGGCTAGGCTGGTCTCAAATTCCAACCTTCAGTGATCCACCCACCTCAGCCTCCCAAAGTGCTGGGATTACAGGCATGAGTCACCACGCCCAGCCTCTTTTATGTATTTTCTAAACTTTTATTTTTCTATGCTTCATTCTAGATATTTTCTTCAGATTTTCCTACTCCACTCCTTCTCTCTTTAGCTGTCTCTAATCTGCCATAAATCTTATCCATTGAGTTTTTCTTTTATCATAATTTTTAGTTGTAGAACTTTGTTCTTTTATAGCATTTCTAGTTCTCTGCTTAAGTTGCCAATCTTGTCATTTATTTCTTTAAATATATTAATCAGTGTTACTTTAAAATCTGTATAAGAGAATGACATTACTGAGATATGGCAGGATCCCCTGTGAGTCCATTTCTATTGTCTATCATTTCTCTTGGTATTCAGTCATATTGTCTTGACTCCTTATGTACATAATAATGACTGCCTGAATTCTGGACATTACACATAAAAAATGAGAGAGAATTTAAGGGCTAGGACAATGTTATTAATATATTTCTCCAAAGAGGAATATAAATTTGCTCTTTATAGACATCTAGGGATATTACCCATCTCAATTATCTTGATCCCACCAGGGATTGAGGTGATTCGCAGCTGAATTGCAGTGTCTGTGAGGAACGGTCTATTTCCATACACATTTACTCCCATGCTATATAGCCTTTCAGGGTCTCAATCCGAAGTTTTGGGAAGTTTACCAGACAATTGCTGTATCAGACCCCAAACTCAGTTTTTTGTTCCCTAATCCACTGAGTTTGTCAAAAACTCTGCTAAGCTTATCAGACTCTCAGCTACCTCTAATGGAACATGCAGAGGTCCCTAAGGAAACAGTGGGCCCAAATGCTCACCTGTCTGTACTTCTTTCTTTTCCCAGATCTCAGTACTATAATTATTCACTAACTTCTTAGGACTCCAATGTATCCGACCAAATTTTTAAAAAAATTTGTTCTCTGAGGGAGGTTGGTTTAAATTGACTAGTCTGCCATAAACAAAAGCAAATCCCCATTTATAAATATTTTATTATCACAAATACTTGTTCATTCATGGTAGTATGCTGGGGGCATAGCAGCACACAAAATAAATTTCATATAAATAAAGTGTACAATTTTTCTGTCTCATTAGAGAATATATTTGCGGCATTATTTGTTAGCATGTCGTTATCACAGGTTTTGACAGGATGGTAGGGAATAAATATTATTCCTTAATTCCATAGGTTTTAGAGTATGGAGGGATCATGTAAATTCACCTAAACTCCTCCCTTCCCATTTCATAGAGGCAGCAATAGAGCCCCAGGGATGTTGAGTGACTTATCCAAGATCAAACAATCAGCTAGTGGCACAAGCAGATTCTTAAATCAGTTATCACACTTCTAGAGCTCTGAGGTCTTTCTTCCATAACACACTGGTGTTTGAGAAAGCTTCTATACATGAATTGGAATTTCAAGTATGTTTCTGATACTAAGAGAGAAGTGAGGCTAGAGGACCCGAGATGATAGGGCATTCGAGTCATTAGGTGCGACTTGAAAAAAAAAAAAAAGGCTTAGGTAGGAATGGGTTGATCACGTAAATAAACTGATGGATCGGCTGGGCACAGTGGCTCACGCCTGTAATCCCAGAACTTTGGGAGGCCGAAGAGGGCGGATCACCTGAGTTCGGGAGTTCGAGACCAGGCTGACCAACATGGTGAAACCCCCATCTCTACTAAAAATACAAAATTAGCTAGGGCGTGGTGGCGCATGCCTGTAATCCCAGCTACTTGGGAGGCTGAGGCAGGAGAATCGCTTGAACCCGGGAGATGAAGGTTGCGGTGACCTGAGATCGTGCCACAGCACTCTAGCCTGGGCAACAAGAGGGAAACTCCGTCTCAAAAAAAAAAAAAAGAAAAAAAAAAAAAAAAGAAGGAAACTGATGGATCGAGGCGGCTGGGTTGGGCGATAAACAGGCCGTGGGTAGGGAGGACAGAGAGGCGGCGTTCGCTCCTCTGGGACTTTTCATGCCTCGTTTTGTTTTTTTTCTTCAGATGTGGCTTTTTCCTGACGCAGGGTCCAAGCAGTCAGCTTGAGCTTACTCTTTGGTGAAAGCGGAAAGTCTCCTCTGCGGAAAGCGGTTAAACTTGTGGAGGGCGTGCGAGACGGGCGTTCTCCCCCATGCCAGGCGAATGGTGCGGCCTTGCGCTGGTCCAGCAGCCGGCTCGATGACCTGTCTGAGGGAGGCCCCAGAGGCGGCGGGGACGTGGCCCGCAGAACGCGGGTTCTGTAAAGACACGTGGAGAAGATTCGATTCCGAGAACAGGAAGAGGCGGATGGAGAGAGCCAGGCGGCTGCCGGGAAGGGGGCTGCCAAGATGGCGTCGGCCTCCTCCCAACCGTCGCTGGCGGTCGGTTTTTCATCCTTTGATCCCGGGGCCCCTTCCTGTACCGCGTCCTCAGCATCTGGAATCATGAGCCCCACGGCATCTGAGGTGCCTTATGCCTCTGGCAGGCCCATCAAGAAAACAGGCCATCGAGGTGTTGATTCCTCAGGAGAGACAACATATAAAAAGACCTCAACGGCCTTGAAAGGTGCCATCCAGTTAGGCATTACTTACACTGTGGGGAGCCTGAGTACCAAACCAGAGCGTGATGTCCTCATGCAAGATTTCTACGCGGTGGAGAGTATCTTCTTCCCCAGTGAAGGGAGCAACCTGACCCCTGCTCATCACTACAATGACTTCCGTTTCAAGACCTATGCGCCTGTTGCCTTCCGCTACTTTCGGGAGCTATTTGGTATCCCGCCCGATGATTACTTGTGCTCCCTCTGCGGTGAGCCGCTGATTGAACTCTGTAGCTCTGGAGCTAGTGGTTCCCTGTTCTATGTGTCCAGCGACGATGAACTCATTATTAAGACACTCCAACATAAAGAGGCGGAGTTTCTGCAGAAGCTGCTTCCAGGATACTACTTGAACCTCAGCCAGAACCCTCGGACTTTGCTGCCTAAATTCTTTGGACTGTACTGTGTGCAGACAGGTGGCAAGAACATTCGGATTGTGGTGATGAACAATCTTTTACCAAGATCCGTCAAAATGCATATCAAATATGACCTCAAAGGCTCAACCTACAAACGCCGGGCTTCCCAGAAAGAGCGAGAGAAGCCTCTTCCCACATTTAAAGATCTAGACTTCTTACAAGACATTCCTGATGGTCTTTTTTTGGATGCTGACATGTACAATGCTCTCTGTAAGACCCTGCAGCGTGACTGTTTGGTGCTGCAGAGCTTCAAGATAATGGACTATAGCCTCTGGCTGTCAATCCACAATATAGATCATGCACAACGAGAGCCCTTAAGCAGCGACACTCTTCAAGTGTCAATCGACACTCAAAGACTGGCTCCCCAAAAGGCTCTGTATTCCACAGCCATGGAATTCATCCAGGGAGAGGCTCGGCTGGGCGACACCATGGAGGCCGATGACCATATGGGTGGCATCCCTGCTCAGAATAGTAAAGGGGAAAGGCTTCTGCTTTATATTGGCATCATTGACATTCTACAGTCTTACACGTTTCTTAAGAAGTTGGAGCACTCTTGGAAAGCCGTGGTACATGACGGGGACGCTGTCTCAGTGCATCGCCCAGGCTTCTACGCTGAACGGTTCCAGCACTTCATGTGCGACGCAGTATTTAAGAAGATCCCCTTGAAGCCTTCTCCTTCCAAAAAGTTTCGGTCTGGCTTATCTTTCTCTCCGCATACGGGCTCCAGTGGCAACTCCTGCATTACTTACCAGCCATTGGTCTCTGAGGAACACAAGTCACAAGTGATAACAAAGGTGCAAGTGGAGCCAGGTGTTCACCTTGGTCGTTCTGATGTTTTACCTCAGAATCCACCTTTGGAGGAAATCAGTGAGGGCTCACTATTACTGACCACAGTTTCTCACCTGTAGTTGGAAAGACTTTGCATATGCTAACTACAAGTATAACCCTGGAAAAACTTGAATGTACAGAGTCAGAGTTCACCCATTAAGCGCAAAGCCTCAGAAGACCTGGAACAAGATTCTGCTTCTCTGTGATCCCAAGATGTCAGCCCTTGCCCCAGCAATGTTGAATTTTCTTCTACTTGGTCATCAAAAAAGGAGTGTAAAAGAAGCGAGGTACGCTCTCCATCTTCTTCCTGAAGAAGAGCCTCCTCTTCTTCTCTGTCCTCATAAATGGGCATTTGTGCCTTGGACAGTTGAGGACCACGCCATCCTCTCCACAGCATCCCCTCCACTCCAGGGTTGGGTGGCACGGATTTTCAACTGGCTAACCTTGGCTTCCACAACTGAATTTTTTTCAGACCCCCATTCTTCATGCTGGAAATGAGATTACTGGACTTGGCAGTTTTCTTTCCCCTCATCTTTCACCAGGAACTGGACTCTTAATTTCCTCAGGACAGACTAGCTGCCACATTATCCCCACCTTAGTTCTTTCTCTCTGATCCCTGGAAGAAAACCCCTGTAATCTCTGTATAGGTTTTTGGGGGATAAGGGTGTTTAACCACCTCCCAACTTTGTTTTTTGTTTTTTTTCCTGAATAAAGGAAAAAGCGCACAGCACCAAATTTCAAGCCAGTTTCAGATCAAAAATCCAGAAGTGTTGACGAGATGCCTATCTGTAGGGTTCCCTCAGAAGAGCCACGGTGTTTGTGAAGAGAAAAGTAGTGATTGCTCTGCCAGAAGCAGCTCCTCTTTAAACTCCTCCTCTCTTGATGAATTTCTTAAGGCTGAAGGAATGGAGAGAGTGGGACGTGGGGTAATCTTTACCACTTTTGTTAAAACATGAGGCAGCCATGGGTTGGGAGATCATAGCCCTTCCTGGGCAGAATCCTATTCACTGCCAGGCTATAATGATTATTACTGTTTTGCAATTTGAAATATATTCTGGTTGCTTTTCTAAATATGAAGACTTACCAAATGAATTTTAGATCATTCTCCAAAGGAGATTTTTTTGCTCTTCCCATCTTTTCCAACAGTGTTCTCCTGTTTGTGGTGCTAAGGTGAAGAGGGGACACCTCTGTCTGTTTAACAGGCAGTCCGCATCTATGAGGCCAGCAAATATTTTCTTAAATTCATGGGGAGACAGTGGATTCTTGCCTCGGTGAGGTCATTGCTATGCCATATGTCCTACCCCCGTCTTCATGCAGAGAAGTTGGAAATGGGGGCTACATATGCCCTCTCCTCCCCACCTACAAGAGTTGTGGTTTTCCATCTGATCCTTCCACTGTGGTCAGGAGAAGAAGGGGGCCTGGTATCTCAGGCATATTGTTGAATTCCTGTTCTATCCCTTCTCTATCCCACCCTGCCTTGACAGTAGGTTAGCCCATACCCCAAATAACTTTCTATATTAGACACCCCCAGCCAGTTTCTGGCTGCCTGTCTTTGCTGCCATGTTCTTTTTTACAAGAAGGAAAGAAACAATTCTTGCTATTTTTTTCATAATTTACTATTTATGATGTATTTAAGTGTTTTATTAAGGACAGAGTTCTGTAAGGGGTGGGAGAGAATATTTGAGGGAGGGCTGGGTCTTAGGGAAAGGAATAGGGAATCAACATTTTAATGAAGTGTCTCTATTTGCTTCTACTTTGTATCATTCAGAAAAGGCAAATGCAATATAAAAGTGATATATGGTTTTAATGTAATAAACTTTTATCAGTTATTTAGAAAAAGAAAAGAAACCGATGGATCATTTTGACAACAATGAAGAAAGGAGACAGGGACAAGGAAAAGTTGAGGTTATCCTGTAAAGCATCTTAAAGCAGAAAGCAAGGCTCTTAGTTTGTAATTTAATACACCTGACTGTAATAATTGTAAAACAAGGCAGGAGTCAAGGAAGGGAGGCAGCTGACTATGCCATGTGTCTGTCAGCATAAGGCAAAGGCAGAGCGAGGTGAAAAGGCATGACCAGGAAAGATGACATGCATTGTCATAAATAAATGCAGAGAGAAATAATTTTTTTTGTGAAAACGAATGGACCATATACTTTATAAACACAGGGTACCACTTATTCTTCAAACTACCTAAACTAGTCATGGATGAGTTTTCAATGTTTTTATATGAGTTCTTTCATGAGTCCAAAATACTATTTCTTACATTGTGTCTTTCCATAACTTATCTGCCAATAAAGATACCTGCTAGGGCACCAGGAGCTTTAATGAGAGGCTTCTTTAATGTTATGTTACTAGCATGACTTCTGAGACCCATTTATTCATCCACTCATATACTAAAGCACTCATTTGAGAAGCACTTATTAAAATTTATGCTAGAACTAGGGAAACAGATAAAAGACACAATCCCTGATGCCAAGAAGTTGCCTGGCTTGCTGATGGAATTTCCTAGTACCCCATGTTATTCTTGGCTGTGCAAAAATTAGATTTTTAAACTTTTATTATTGTCTAAAATTATGGGTTATACCATTTAGAGAAAAAAGCCTCACTACTGTTGCAGGTTGAGGTTACCATTGGGATATTAGGTATCAACACAGGCCCCATGACAGGATTTGAGTAAAAACCGTAGCCTTTGCATAATGACAAGTCTGTGTCACTTTTCCTAAAGCTGTGTGAAAACAGCAAAATTATATCTTCTTCTTCTTTTTTTTTTTTTTTTGAGACGAGTCTTGGTCTTGTTGTCCAGGCTGGAGTGCAATGGCATAGTCTCGGCTCACTGCAACCTCCGCCTCCTAGGTTCAAGAGATTATCCTGCCTCAGCCCCCCAAGTAGCTGGGATTACAAGCGCGCAACACCAGGCCCGGCTAATTTTTTGCATTTTTAGTAGAGATGGGGTTTCACCATGTTGGCCAGGCTGGTCTTGAACTCCTGACCTCAGGTGATCCACCCTCCTTGGCCTCCCAAAGTGCTGAGATTACAGGCGTGAGCCACCATGCCCGGCTAATTATATCTTCTTATTGCTTTCAAAGATCTTAATGACAATAAAGAGAGCCAACGCTCTATCCCAGAAGGAAGAAAATGACCATGTCACTTCTGAATGTTTGCTAGGATGCTAAAGTAAAAATGGGCTGAGGATATAAGAAATGCTAAAGTTTAGGTGGCATTGTTGCTTATAAGTCAATGAAAATTAAGTCACATTAAACATTCAGTTCCTTAGATGCATTAGCCACATTCCGAGTACTCAATAGTTACATACAGCTAGTGGCTACCATATTGGACAACACAGATATAGAACACTTCCACCACTGCAGAAAGTTCTACTGGACAATGCTGGAAGTGAAATGGGTCTCCTCAAAAGCTTCAAAGGTAAGGTTGTACATGGTGCCGATGAGTTTGAGTAGCAAAGAAATTATTTTAAAATTATAATTAAATGTAATAAGAGATATTTTTTAAAATTCTGTTGGAACTTTTAAAGACATAATTTAGCCAAACAAAAATGATACAAATTTTCTCCTGGAACTTTGGGTGTTTGGGTGACTGTTTTGAATCTTGTCTGTGGGACAAGCAAGAGGCCGTGCCCCTGTGTGTGGCCACCAGATGGGCCTGGGATCACTTACTGTGTTGTCTTGGAGTCATCCAGCTGTTGGCTGACAGAAAAGGGAAGGGCATTCACCCTGCATGCATATACATGCACACAGACATACCCTGCCTGCCTGTTGCCAGCTTCCATAACATGGGGGAGAAACTTTTAAAAAAGAAGGTCCTCTTATTTATGTGACTAAAGTTTCGCCTTTGAACTAGTCACATGGAGAAACAGAATGGCCTCATCTGCAGTAGATTTTAGTTAATGCAATTTATCTGGCTCATGTTGACATACTACACTATTCTACACTCTACTTACTTGCTCAAATCGAAGTCAATTTGATACATCCTACTCTTGATCTTAAAATATAAGACAGTAAATGGGTTCAGTATTTCTTGGGTTATTTGGATGAATGAGACCTAGAAAAATATGAAACCTGTTACTGGGGCCTAAATGAGATTGGTCAGTGCTGGTTTCATGTCTTCTGTCTACCCCCTGGTGGAGGGATTCATTACTAGTCAGAGCCAAAGAAGCAAAGAGAAAGAGAAAAAAGCATGAATTATTTCCTGAACATCTATTCAGTCCCTCAATAATCTTGGGTTTGTTGTTTATACGAGAGTGCCAGCTCAACGGGAGAAGAGCTGAAACCCATTATTTCCCTTTGAACATGTTCTTCAGCGGGAATGGCAGGAGGAGCACAGCAGCAGGAGGGCTGTCCTGCCAAAACGCTGAACTTGGAACTGAAGGGGCCATCGCTCTGGGTGCAAAAAAAGAGTTCCGAGCTTTGCTGCTCTGGCAGGCCTGGAATCCTTCCCTTGGCTGTGGATAATACCTAATGATTCAGAGGAAGTACTGTCAACTCTTCAAAGCAGACCTAGCTAATTGTGTAATGTTATTCTGAGGCACTGGGAGAAGCCAAAAAAGAAGGGAGGCTGGGGAGAAATTCCTTCCTTTGCAATGATCAGCTTACATCCTGCACCATCAGATTTGATTATCCTTATCTTTTCTTGCATAACTACAAATGTTATGACTGGTCATAGTGACCAGACTTCCAAAAAAAAATCCAGCCACAGTATTTGACTCTATGACTGCCTCTGGCAGTAAATTCCTTAGACTAGCTACATGCTGTGCAAAAAGCTATTTCCTTTGATTTATTCATTTCCCAGTTCTTAACTCCATCAGGTGCCCCCTTGATCTCACATTAGAGAATGAGGCAAAAAAAGAAAAGGAAAAAAGAAGTCTGTTCATTTTGCCTTATCTCCTTGCAGTTAGGAAATTTAAATATCCACTAACCTCTTTTGCTCATATTGCACAGTAATTTTTAAAATTAACTCCTTTTAACTAGCTCTTTTTTTTAATTGAATAAGTAATACAAGGACCTGATTAAAAGATTTAGGCACTACAGGCCGGGTGCAGTGGCTCACGCCTGTAATCCCAGCACTTTGGGAGGCTGAGGCTAGCAGATCACGAGGTCAGATCGAGACCATCCTGGCTAACACAGTGATACCCCATCTCTACTAAAAATACAAAAAATTAGCTGGGCGCGGTGGCAGGTGCCTGTAGTCCCAGCTACTCGGGAGGCTGAAGCAGGTGAATGGCGTGAACCTGGGAGATGGAGTTTGCAGTGAGCCGAGATCGCACCACTGCACTCCAGCCTGGGCGATAGAGCGAGACTCCATCTCGAAAAAAAAAAAAAAAAGATTTAGGCACTACAATAAATAGAAAAAGGAAAAGTAAGTATCCCTCCCATTGCAGACCTGCAGACCCTTGATTCCTCAGACCCTACCCTGAGGCAGTCATCAGTAGCAGCTGCTGGTATACACTCTAGAAATATCCAAATGCAAGCATGTGTGCATTTTCTCCTTTTAAAATGTATCTTTCTTTTTCACATAATAACATCTTGGAGATCATTCCATATTATCATGTTTAGTGCTAACCCATCCTTTTTCATGGCTGCATAGTATTCCCATTCAAATATACCACACAATTGATTAACCAGTTCCATATTAATGGATATTTATGTTGTTTCTAGTATTTTTCTCATATGAAAAGCTACAACAAAGACCTTTGTACACATCTTAACAAGTATGTGCCATACCTTGTTAAGCACATACCAGCCAGTATGTGCATTTTAAATGTTGATAGATGTTTTCAGATCGCCCTCCAAAGAGGTTACATCAATTTATACTCTCCTTTGAGAGTATGTAGGAGTATGTAGGAGTCCTCTTCCTCACTTCTTTGCTAACATATATATTAACTATAACAAATAACTAATAATATTTTACAATCTTCCATCGTATGACTGTTCTGCCTGAAAAACCACACAAGATGCAGTGACCTCTACGTTACCATCAGGTCCTGACATTAAGCCTTTTGCCCAGTCTCCTGTAACATCACTCTCACCTGTATAAGCCCTAACATCTAATAGGGAAAACAAGCAAGATGAAAAAAAACAAAGAAAACGGGTTACATAAACTAACGAACCAGCGCCACCTACACGTCCCTGGGCTTCTGTACCACCAAATTCGTGAACTAGCCAATTTGCACCTATAACTGTTTGTGTATGTGTTTTGGGGGATGGAGTTACCATAAGATTCCTAAAACGGTCTGCGATTGCTACTTAAAAAAGATAAGCATCAGTGATCTACGTAATTAAAAAGAGAGCGAGAGAAAATTAAAATTGGAGGGCTGGATGCAGTGGCTCACGCTTGTCATCGCAGCACTTTGGGAAGCCGAGGTGGGAGGATTGCTTGAGGCCAGGAGTTCAAGAGCAGTCTGGGCGACACAGCAAGACCCCTGTCTCTACACAAAAATAAATTAGCTGGGTGTCATGGCATGTGCCTGCAGTCCCAGCTACTTGGAAGGCTGCAGCAGGAGGATCGCTTAAGGCCAGGAATTCAAGGCTGCAATGAGCTATGATCACACCACCGCACTCTAGCCCAGGCAACAGAGCAAGACCTTGTCTCTAAAAACAAAAAAGAAGGAAAAAAAAACTGGATAAAAATCCAAATCCCTGATTTTATGGCTTAATGTAGATAAACTAAGTATTACGGTATACTTAACTACTAATCTGTAAAATAATGAAATGACTCTAGGGCAGTGATTCTCCGATTTTGGACTAGAAACATTTCTAAAACAAAACCTGCGACCCAAAGTGGTCTTTGTCAAAGTTCTCTTACTTCAGATAGAGACATTAACCAAAAAATAGCTACTATGATCTGTCATCATTTCATAAGGTAATTTCAATACCAAAAAGTAGAAAAGCTATAACATGATAGTAAAAGGCAGTTCCTTAAGGTGGATAAATTTAACTCTATCTCAAGTTCACTGCTCTAACCCTCACGTTCTCATTTCACCATCCAGTCTGAGAATCCAAATGACACACACGGGAAAACTCTGTCCTGTAGGATCACTGTCCGTGGACTGGCATTTGAAAACTACTGCTATCAGGAACCTTCGCTTAAATTCATAAAGGCTAGGGATTCTTGCCTCTGTCTTGTATTTTATGTGTGTAGTTTAGAAATCTAGAGGAGACAGCCCCTAATTTTCAGTTCTGGATTTGCCGCTAATTAACTTCAGTTACTGAATCCTTCTATGAACTTCAGTTCTTAATATCAGATAAGAATAACACCTTTCCTGTCTATTTCACAGGACTGACAGGTTCAAAGAAATTCAATATGTGAGCAAGTTTTTTTGTAAACTATCATGCTTAATATAATGATTAAGTACTAACATTTATCAAGCATTTTTAAAGTGCCAGATGCTGTTCTAAATGCTTCCCAAATGGTATCCCGTCCAGCCCTTTTGGCAGCCAAGTAAGGAAACTGAGGCTCAGAGAGGGTAAAGAATATGCCAAGTTCATATAGTTAGTGAGGAATAAGGTCAGGAATGGACCCCATGACTGTCTGGTTGCAATTCCATTTTTTTTTGTTTTTTGTTTTTTGAGACAGGATCTCTCTCTGTTGCCCAGGCTGGAGTGCAGTGGTACAATCTCGGTTCACTGTAATCTCCAACTCCCGGGTTCAAGCAATTCTCCTGCCTCAGCCTCCCTAGTAGCTGAGACTACAGGCACCCGCCACTGCACCTGGCTAATTTTTGTATTTTTAGTAGAGAAGGGGTTTTGCCATGTTGGCCAGGCTGCTTGCGAACTCCTGACCTCAGATGATCCATCCGCCTTGGCCTCCTGAAGTGCTGGGATTACAGGCATGAGCCACCACACAAGGCCTAATTCCATATTCTTAATCATTCTGATACACTCTTTCGTAATTAGTGATATAATTATATCATTGCAATTCTTGTATGCTACTGGCTGAATACTGTAGCTACTGGCTGAACATGCAATATTAATTAACAATTTGTCAGACTCAGGCCCTTCTAAGTCAGCAAGACCTCCAGATGATAGCTTTTAGTTTAATAAACAAAGGATTTGCTCAGGATCCATTCAGCTAATAGATGCCACTTTTTATGTTCAGATATTAATCTTTGTAGATAATTACATGCCCTAGCAGGTAGAGTGCTAGTCTACATTGCTAAGAAAAACGATTGGGCATTATTGCACTCAAGCTGGAAACATGTCATTGGGTAAAGATGTAAAAAAAATAGGAGGAAAATGAGATATGCAATCAGAAATGTCAAGCCTTTTGAGAAGTGTAGTGAATTTGCTAAATCTTTAGTAAATTGTACACATGCATTAAAACAGTATATGAGGCTTGCTGAGCTGAAAACTTACACCTTAAGTGACTCTGTGGTACACTATATTTTTCTCATACATTTTATTTTGTGATTTATTTAGAATAAAACATCACCTACTTTTTATTTTACAGAAGGCAGAATCGTTTTTAGTTAACATTGGCTTTCAGCTTTACCATGTCTACAGCAGAGAAATACATTGTGGCATTAGTGCCAGGGCAGGGTCTGCTAGTAGAAACGGCAGCATCCAGAGTCCAGGAGCCGTGTGTGGTGGCACGGCCAGCACCAGCATCCTCCATGTGCGTCCTTTCTTTGGACGTTCTGGTTTTGCTCCCCCCAGCACAAGACTACATTACCTCACACTTTACTTGGCAGTTTCCCAAGTAAACTTCCAGCACCCCCACCCTTCCCCTCTTTGCCGCCTAGAGCAATGCTTTCATCATGCTATTCTCCGTCTAGGAACTAGCTGGCTTTCCTGGTCTCTGTGGCATCTGGTCTGAAGTTCTCCCTTCAAGGTCCTACATAATTAGCTTCCATCTGCTTTAGCCAATTAATTTTTCATGACTTCATCAACCCAACCCTACTTCAGGCATGCAGGGGACGTCACCTTTCTTTAGCAGACAAAATGCTTATTCTTATTCTCCCATCTGGAATTTTCTACCTGCTCCCTCTACAGGGTAATATACTACAAAGAATGTAGACTTTGGAGTCAGACAAGATGTCGCTATGACTCTCAGTCAGATTATCTGTCTCTCTTTCTACATATATTTAAACACATACTGAGTGGTTACAGCATATGAAAAACTGTGTGAAGTTCTTTGTCTCCTTAAGTAATTTATTCATCACTCTATACCTGTGAGGTCACTATTATTAAGTTCCCGGTTTACAGATGAAACAATGGAAGCACAAGGAGACGAAGGGCAGCCAGTCAGTGAGGAGCTGAGATTCAAATCTAAAACTGCCTGGAATTCAGAGCCAATCGTCTTAACCATGACTTAGGAGCATCTCACTAGTTGTATAAACTTGAGCAAACTGCTTAACCTCTCCAGTCTTTAATATTCTCATGTATAAACAGGGATATAAATGTCTACTCAGCAGGATTAATGAGATTATGTGTATAAAGTTGCTATCAAAGAGTCTGGCATTCAAAAGAGGCTCCATAAATGTTTCTGTCTTGTCTCTTTTCTGCCCATTTACATTCCATTCATCTTTTACATCCTGCCTCTTCCATGAAGCCTCTTTGGAAGATGCAATGACCTATTTCAGCCTACAGTGATTTCTTCCTCCTGTAAAATCCAAGCGTTCTAAAATGTAGTTTTAAACTGTTTCCCAACTATTTCATTTAACTTAGCCTTTGCTTCCTCAACAAAAGTTTTTTTACAGGGCAGTAATCACATATTATATACCTCATTTACACTCCCTGTAATTAGCCAAGTACTGGATACATGTTGACTGGCCTAGTGATACAGTCCCTGCATGCAGTCTAAGACAGATGTTGCTTTAGAAAAATTTCATTCTATATTTCACAATGCTTATAAAAAGGTATATGGCAAATACAAATTCATAATCTATCACTTGTCCAGTATAAGTAACAATGAATTAAAAATTCACAGACTTGAATTTAACTTTCCTACCTGTGTAAGTCTGTGCTATGCCTAGTCATTGAAGACTAACAGACAATTGGTATTTGCTTACCAAGCTATACTATATCTTGCCAAATTTCAATATTACCAAGAAAATAATGACCATTCCAGAAAACATTAATAACACTTATCCTTAAATATAAACAGCAGCCCATTAGGGCTTAAGTGCGTCACAGACAGCTTCATCGAGTTGAGTATTCATGGCTGGCGATTTCCCTCTGAGGTAGCTATGAAGACTAGTAAGGTAACTGGAATTTATAGAATTGGGTAACTAGTGTGTTAAGCCAATCCTGGGAGTGAGCCAAGATAAGAAAGCCAAAAATGATTCCACTGCTATAAACTAAAGCCAAACAATGAAGACAACTGATTTAAGACTCCAGACACTGTTCATTCTCAAGTTCTTAACTAGGCCTAGACCACTGAAATCTGGCTCCAAAATATTCCGCGGAATGAACGATGTGCCAAGGCCTATGCCTGGCCCTCCTCCACCCAGGACTGCTTTCCGCACACTGCAGGCTGCACAGCCCCACTCGCTGTCCCTTGGGGCATGGTGGCACAAACCCTACTTCTGCTTTTAGCTTTTGTCACTGACTCTTCTTCAAGAGGTAATTTGACCTATTACCTTTTTAATAAAACAAATTGACTCATTCCACCTATAGCTCAATTTGAGTCTCCTGGCTTGAAAAGAGCCAGTGGGAATCAAGGAACAATGAGAAAGGTAAGGGATTTTCTAACATGGATGTGTGGCCAACCACACCGTTCAGCCAGGCAGCGGCCAGGCCAAATGGAAAGATGCCTTAAAGAAAGAAAACCTCAATTTAGCGATTTCCATAATTTATGAGGAATTGGTTAATTTCTGATACAATCAGAAATAAGCATTTTTTTTTAATTGTTTTGTGGAGATGGGGTCTCACTATGTTGCTCAGGCTGGTCTCAAACTCTTGGGCTCAAGTAATCCTCCTGCCTTGGCCTCCTGAGGCTAGAGCCACCATATCCGGCTGCCTGAAATAAGTAGTTTTAAATGCCAGTTTCACACTATACTTGTAAAAGTTATACATTTCACTAGAGCAAATGTCAAACAAGTTGATTTTGAGGTGGAATGAAGAGACACGACATCGATACCTAAGCTTCCACACAGGGAAGAGGATTTACGAAGACCCAGAAAGCCAGACAGAGAATGGTCTATCTTTCCGGGAAAAATGCCCAGAGGCAGCCGATGAAACCCCCTAAGTAATGCTGCAGTGTCTCAAGTCCCTCTTCAATCTGCTCAGTGTTCCTCCCTGTGACTCTTATATCCAATTTATTACACCTTTCACTCATGGGGGAGGATATGTCAACACAGAGGCAAATTCAAACATTCAGATGAAATGTAAAACACAATCTAGTTTCCAAACAGCTTTCTAGTTGGCCTTGTACAGGCTCAACAGCCAGATGACTATTCTCAATTTTTTTCTCATCCCTGATTAAATACAGTACCGACTTCCTTTCAAATGAGAATTCCAGAAAGCAATGTCTAAACATTAGCAATCTTCCTAATTGTTATTCTTTGCCATGGGTACCATCAGGCTACCTTGGTGATGTTTAGATTGCTAAGGATTATAAAGATGCCTCTTCATAGGAGTATCTACCAATCCACATTCAAGGGGCCCAAAAAACTCTCACACTACCCCAAAACATGTTTTGCTGAAATAGATATTCATTCTTCTTTTTTTTTTTTTTTGAGACGGAGTCTTGCTCTGTTGCCAGGCTGGAGTGCAATGGCACGATCTGGGCTCACTGCAACCTCCGCCTCCCAGGTTCAAGCAATTCTCCTGCCTCAGCCTCCCAAGTAACTGGGGCTACAGGCATGTGCCACCACGCCTGGCTAATTTTTTGTATTTTTAGTAGAGACAGGGTTTCACCATGTTAGCCAGGATGGTCTCAATCTCCTGACCTCGTGATCTGCCTGCCTCGGCCTCCCAAAGTGCTGGGATTATAGGCGTGAGCCACCGCACCTGGCCAATATTCATTCTTTCTAAAAGTTTGCATTTCTTATCTGGAAAGTCTGAAACAGAAGTCCCAAATTCTCTTTAGGAGTAAAAGGAAAACAATGTTGTAAAATAAGAATAGTTCAATAAACTGCAAGTAATCTCTGGGATGCTTCCCAAAAGTGTACAAAAAGGAACCCAGGGCCATCATCTCCCAAGAGGCTGTAAGGCAGTACAAGGACAAACAGCTCACCATGGCCAGAGCCCCTGTCAATAGCGCCGAGTGCTTGGTAATTTATTACCTCTGGTCCCTGGACTGCAGTGAAGGAAACTGGAATGTCATACCTTCATTCACAACACTGTCTCATGGAATTATTTTTTCCGGATTCCTTGGGAAGTTAAAGTATTTGAGAAGAATATCAGGAACTGTTGTTTCAGCCTGTTTTGTGAGTAGATAATTGCCTTCCAACTCCATTATTTCAGGAAATGATGTGTGCGGCATTGTTCCTAGATGAGGGGAGCAATGTGTTTTAGCAAGACCCATACATGCATATGAAAACAAAACAAAACAAAAGGCATGCAGTCTAAGTCACTTCACTCAACTCAGACTTTTAAAATCTGGTCTCTAGATAAGAGGCTGGCCCCAGACAACCTACCCACATACCAATAACATTCTTTTGAAAGGGTGTAAGCAAAATTTGTTTTAAGAAGTGAGAAATTTTTACCAAAATTACTAAATGTGGTAATAAATAACTTCGACAAATTAAGTGCTATCAAAATGGGTTCAGCAGAGACCTATTTGAAAGGCTAAATTTTTCTCTAATTTGGGTCTGAGTCAAAGACCAGCATGGGAACTAGAAGTAAAACACATTTCATCCTGAGAAATACCTTTGATTCCATGGAATATATTAGCTGATCTTCCTGAAATGTGACATCATTTGTGGTACCAGCTGTATGGGTGTGCCATCTAAGGATTTACTAAACTAGTATTTCTTTGGTTTAATATGTATTTTAAGACCACAGAAAAAAGTCTAATCCAACTAAGTGGTCCAAGGGGAACTGTTATGGACTTCATTCTAAGAAGCTTAAATTTCTTATGATCATGACCTGTTGACCTTTTAATGGATGGATTACACAGAGCAAATTCCCAAATGGACATCTAGAATTGATGATAATGATAATCATTGTTATAAAGGAAACATTAAATATAGCACATGTGAGGTTCTATTTTACATATATTAACTCATTTAATCCTCAAAACAAACTTACGAGGTTAAGTATTGGTCTTTTTACCACCCGTATTTTACAGGTGGGGAAACTGAGGCACAGATATTGAGGTTTGAGATGCCTATTAGGCATCTCAGTGCAGATGTTAATCAGGTGGTCAAATATGTGAGGAAAAAAACAGGGCTGGAGATACAAATTGGGGAGTTGATAGTTAATCATCCTAAGACTGGCTGCAGGGAAGTATCTGCAGGGAAGAGATAGCTGGAGGTCTGGCCTTGAAGCATATCAATAATTAGAGGTTGGAAAGAGGAGGAACACCCAGAGAGGCAGAAAGCAAACCAGGAATAGCTGGTCATCAAAAAGCCAAGTGAAGAAAGTGTTTCTAGAAGGAGAGAGTAATCGATTGTACCTACTGCCGTTGAAAAATAAGGTGAAAACTCAGGACCATTGGATTTGGCCCAATGGAGGTGGCTGGTGGTTTCAGGGGAGGAGTGGTACTGAAAGCCAAGCTGGAAAGGGTTCAAGGGAGAATACAGAATGCGGTAAGTGGACACAGCAGCAAATACTGGCAGCTCCTTCCAGGCATTTTGCTATAAACGTGAGCAGATAAATGGAGCAGTAGCTAAAGGGAAAATGGGGAGCATAGGGAAGGCTTCTTGGGGTTAGGTGGCAGTTTATAACGCATTTATAATATGCTGAATTAATGATTTTGCATAATCTAAACTTTCTTCATCTTCTGAAAAAAATAAAATTAGTTTGATAATTAATGTTCAAAACATGCATTTCTGTTCTGCGCACATTTAATCCATGTTTTCTTTTGCAAGAAGCAGGATAGGTTACACATGGTTGTCTACACTTGGTTCAGCCAGTCAGTCAGCCTCAGCAATGAGTGTTCCAGGTTACTTTTCAGTTGCTATAGCCTGCAATTTTGCAGAGGGAACTTGCTTTTTTCTTCATGAAAATTTAGTCTAGATGCTCCTAGGTGGGCAATGGAGGGGGAAACGTCCACATGGAGAGTAGTAACTAGACCTCATGGGACAACATCTACCTTCTCCTTTGAGATTTCTCCCTGCCACCACCACTATCCAATACATTTGGTGTTGAGGGACAGTGCCTTGCTTAACTTCCTCTACATAGCTGAGATCATGTTGGAACATTTAAACGAAGTTTCATGGAGAATTTGGGGGTTACAACATGGAAATGGCCACACAATACAATATAACTAGAGAATCTGGTTTACAAAGCATAACTCACTCATCTCTGGTTCAGGTGCTCCTACAAAGATGACTGCGTGACCTGTAGTCCACTTCTGTGAGGCAGAGGTTATCTGTAACCCCTGCCCACTGTGGAGGGAGAGAGAGAAGAAAGAAAAGGGGTAGGGGGAGAGAGAGGGTGAGAGAGGTAGGTTCTCACGCCCACCTAGTCCTCTTTAAGAACGTACCACTTTCTCAGGTGATTAACATTAGTAAGGTCTATTCATTTCAGGACTTAAGTATAGTCTTATTCTGTGGCCTTAATTAGTCTTATTCTGTGGCCTACATAAGATTTTAACACAGTAAACCCAACATCCATATAAGACACACACACACACACACACACACACACACACACACACACACACCCCAGATACAGAAGAGAAGAGGGATTTTGTTATGCTCTCATGATTGCAGATACCACTGGGACCTGGGATCTCCAAGTGGGAGCCGAATTCACTTCATAAGATACCTAGGTCTGTGATAGCCAGGGGCCAGTCGGGGCAAGAAGGAAGGGATGAAAATAAATCCTTGGGGACTGCTCTGCACTTTCACTAGTCATTTGTTCAGCCCTAGTGTAATCCCGTAGGCAGCAACCTCAGAGCCGATTTACCCCACAGAACATCCCGCACTAAGGAAACCAAGAACCAAATGTTACAGGAGCTCGTTAAATCTGCACATGGAGATGCTTTTATCCAGTGATGCGTTTAGGGAACCATCAGTGTCACCTAAGCACTCTTAAAGCTGTGTGTGTGTCTAGTGGTGATGGAAAGGGGTGCTTCTCATCTGCTTCTCCTTATTGTCAAAAACCTTAGTAAAAACCTCAGAATCTCTTCAACACCAGATAAAAGGGAAACTGTGAGGCTTTTTCTGAAAGTGAGTTGAAGAACAAACTGTTTTGAGGCAAGGCAGCAAGTAAACAGAAAGGGAAGCAGGCCGGTGGGAGGCTGGGGCTGCAGCCGCAGAGGGAATGGTCCTAAACAGCAGATACCTCCTTCAGGGACCGGGAGCTAAGAGATTCTGCTTTGCTTTCCCACCTGGCAATATGACTTTCAGAGCTGCAGCCAAATGGGGTACATCCCAGGTCCCACAAGTCAAGACTCTGAATACCGTTCTTTAAAAAAAAAAATCATCAAATATAGTGGCTCATTATTAGCTTAGAGCATTACGTATCACTACTGGTACTATGGTATTTTGAGGCATGATACCGTGTTTGTGGGCCAGCTAAAAGCCTAATCACCATGAACATCATTGTTTCTATTGGGAGATGCATTCCAAGTCCCAAACAAATGATCTAAATGCGGTTTTGGGGGAAAATACTGTTAACGGGGGTAACTTTTTTCCAAAAAGGTAAAATTTCAAGTTTCTACTTTGCAGTATATAGCTTACTTTAAAAGCTTAAGCCTTTCCAGAGAGAAATAGCAATTATTATAAACCAGGTGATGACAGACTATTGACAAGCCTGACAGTTTTGATTAAAAACAATGAAACACATTCATCTAGTCTTTATTTCTTCATATTCAATTATTGTAAAACACAAATGCAATGTAAATAGCAAGGATAACTAAAATCTTCCTTAACCAAACTAACTCATGGTCAGCCTTGTAATACAGCAAGAACTTCCCTTTTCTTTTCTCTTTATTTCAATAGTTGTGGGGGAACTGGAGAAGTTCTTTAGTGGTGGTTTCTGAGATTTTGGTGCACCCATCACCTGAGCAGTGTACACTGCACCCAATGTGTAGTGTTCTATCTCTCACCCCTTTACATCCTTCCTCCTGAGCCCCCAAAATCCATGATATCATTCTTATGCCTTTGCATCCTCATAGCCCCCACGAACTTCCCTTTTTAATATGTGGTCAGCACATGTCCTATGCATGGGATATAAAACAGCATAAAACATTCTTTTCCTTGAATAATTCAGTCTTCTGGGAAAGGAAATGGGAAATCCTTAAATAGAGGTAGCTGCTTAATAAAACCTGATGTATTTTTGCACTGATTATAAAAAGCAAAATACTTACCTAAAAGACAAAGGCCATTTAATAACTTTCTTGATTTCCTACTTATAGTAATGGTGTTCTCAAAAGCAAAAATTCAGTCACTTTGGGCTAAGAATTACAATTTTACATAAAAGAGAAATAGAGATTATCTAAATCTGAAGCCATGCCAGTAATTGTCATAAGTAACACAGTCCATAGACATACCTATATATGGATGTTAAAAATTCCCATAATCTTAAATTCCAAGCCAAGATCTTCATCTCTATCCCTGCCCTGTCTAGACTAGGAATTGCTATTTTCAGCTACTTTCTTAAAAAAAATCCTAATGCAGGCTAATAATTTCCTCAACCTATCAGTCATACATCTGAGTCCACAGAGTAACCTTCCTGTAACACTTTCATCGTGCCACTTACAGTAAGAGTCCCATTACCTACAGGATAAGCACAAATTATTAAAGTTGGAAATGATGTGAAAACCATCTATGTGATGTGTTCAAAGTCTCTGTACAAATTTAGTGATGGAAGCATGACCAAAATGCAAGTCTTCTCTCATTTCCAATTTCCAGTGCACTTTCCAATTTCCAGACTGATCCACTACTGCTTCAACATCAAAGAAGTCTATGGATTACTGTCTAAATTTCCCAAAAGTATGTCCACCTGTGTTTTTGATAAACAAGGGCAGAAACCAAGCTTTAGTCAGCTTCTTAGCCCTAGTTCCTGGAACACAGGTGCTTACTGAACTAGACTGAGCTGGAAAGATTCTGCCATCCTTTTCATAACGCAAATCCTATTGCATTCAAGTTTTATCTTTACTACAAATGATTTCCTGATCACAACTCACAAAGACAGTTCCTACTTGGGACTCACTTATTTTAGTCATACGCTGCCTGCTTAGCATATCATAGTCTTTGATGTGGTATTATGTAACGTTACGGTCTTGGTTTTCTACTTTATTATTACATGTGCACAACTCAATTATAAATTCCTTTAAGATAGAGTGCTATTTCTGACTATCTGCCTTTTGGAATATAATCCTGACACAGAACAATGCTCATATGTTTATTAAATCCTACTCTGGCTTCCATGCTAGGTGGGGGAAAAAATACTGACAACTAGCTCTTAAATTTCTATTTTCGACCAATTGCTATATTTTTGTGCCTTTAAACATTAACTTAAAAATTATAACTGCCTTAATTTGGAGGAATGAACCAAGAGTTTTTTTCTTTTCTTTTCTTCCTTTTTTTTTTTTTTTTTTTTTTTGGTGATGGAGTCTCGCTCTGTCACCCAGCCTGGAGTGTAATGGCACGATCTCCGTTCACTGCAACCTCCCACCTCCTGGATTCAAGCGATTCTCCTGCCTCAGCCTCTTGAGTAGTTGGGACTACAGGTGCGCGCCACCATGCCCAACTAACTTTTTTTTGGTATTTTTAGTAGAGACAGGGTTTCACCACATTGGCCAGGCTGGAACTCCTGACCTCAAGTGATCCACCTGCCTCGGCCTCCCAAACCGCTGGGACTACACGCGTGAGCCACAGCGCCCGGCCAAGTTTTTCAAAACCCATATAAAAACATTATTAGGAATGTTCCGTTTCTTAGTTTGGCTTTGGTTATACAAGGTGTAACTTAATGATTTTTGTACCATTCTATACTTCAACATAGCCCAAATATAAAGGGATTTTTCACTCTACTTTTATTGCTAATAAAACCGCACATCACTTACATAATGGAACTGTATCTTTATGACATGAAGCAAGCAAGAAAAAAATACAATTCTCCTAAAAATACAGCACTCCTAAAAAAAAAAAACAGCATTCCTAACCATCATGGAACTCATAGGCTTTTCCTACATTTTGGTATTTTTATTCAGCTATATAACTTACATTTATTATCTCCTAAATATCTTTGTCCATAGATGGTATGCACCCATCCACATAAAACTGTTCAGAGGGGGGAAAACATGTTATCACAGTGACACCTGCTGGTGTTCAGCTATACATTTTATATTCTAAGTGAAGGACAGATTTTTTGGTGTCAAAATTTTTAATAAAATTAAATATTAATGTTTCCCACTTAAATAACTTGTATAATTGTTAAAACCAAATCTCTGTAATACACAACTGACCACCTAAGATTTTTATTTTGTGACAATTATCTTACTGTAATTTTATTAACTATTTTCTTTAAAAAGACACTTTCCAAACAAAGCAGCTTAAGTATTCAGATGACATGAAGTTTTTTAAAAAGTGAATTAACTTGTGGTTTTCTTTTCAAATTCTCTATAAATTCTATTTTAAGGGAAACTATTACATTAAATCAACATTTACAGAATATTTTCTCTGAATGGTAAATGTTAGCAATATAAACAACTTCACAAAAGTCAAAAATCAGGTCTATGTAGAGAAAATTTTAAGCACAACACAGATAACCTCGTACACTGACTTCTATTATGGTAAAACCTCACACTCATAAATGGTGATATTTGCAATGGAGGCTAACTTTCAATGCCTGCCAGGTCTCAACCAAACTTTTCTTTTTTAAAGTAAAAAGGGGAAAACAATTGCTCCAAGGAATGATGGAATGCACATATCCTCATTCAAGTTTTAAAAAAATACAGTACTGACCACATGGGCTGCAGAGTGGACCTGCTGGCCACAGGGGACTGACGCAAATGGCTGGATCTTGTGTACACACTCTCTCCTCTCTTGCTATCAGTAAATGCTGCACCACTTGAGCCTGGTGTTGTCTGCTCTAAATGTCCTTGAATCATGCACTGGCCTCTTCCCAGGGTGGCACTTTCTATCTTAATCTTACCTACATTCATGTTATATTCTTTTTCTTTTTTCCTATTTTTTTGTAGAGACAAAGTCTCACCATGTTGCCCAGGCTGGTCTTGAATTCCTGGCCTCAAATGATCCTCCTGCCCCAGCCTCCCAAAGTGCTGGGATTATAGGTTTCAGCCACTGTGCTTGGCTCTTTTTTTAAATTGATAAATAATTGTATATATTTATTAGGTACAATGTGATGGGTTGATATATGTATACATTGTGGAATGATCCAATCAGGCTAATTAACATATCTATCATCTCGTGTTATATTTTATCCTATGGCAAAGCCTGACCACACAGCGAATGATGAAATAATAGTAAATACCTTTAATGATTCAGAATATTTTAGAGCAGAATTTCACTTATTGACTTATTGTTTATAGTACATCAGACTATCATTTTAGAAAGCGATGTTATGATAAAGACACATTTTTGGATCCATCTGTACTATGGATTTTCATGATATCACTTATGGATTTTTTTAAAAACCATGAAAGTATTATTTAGTCTATCTGATGTGTTGTTGCTAGCTCAACATCAGGTGGGCAAAACACTATATTCCTTGTATTTCTGTGCTGTTTTGCTCTCCCTCTAAAAGAATACAATGGGTATTTCTTGGTTATAATGATGAAATAAGATTAAACTACATATAAGGCCCTTAAAAAGTAGGCTCTAAGTTATGTTATACAAATATGAGTACTGTATTTACTTACCTTAAATTAATTTGGACTATTTCTTCAGAGATAATTTGAAGCTTGAGTTTTTGTGAGGATCAAATGTTAGTGTACTTACTAACTTACTGCTCTTTGAAGTGTATCACATCTGAAAATCCAAGTTTGTTTTCTCTTGCTTATGGAACATAAATAGGAAAATACCAGAGGAAATGCTGTTTTGCTATCATTGCCAGACCAGTCACAAGAAAGCATTATTTGTAGCAGTTAAGATTCAAAAATGAACAGAGGGCTGGGCACGGTGGTTTATGCCTATAATCCCAGCACTTTGGGAGGCCGAGGTGGGTGGATCACCTGAGGTCAGGTGTTTGAGACTAGCCTGGCGTTTAAGAAAGAACCAAACGACTCTTCTGAAAATAAAAATATATAATAACTTTAACATGGTAAAACCTCATCTCTACTAAAAATACAAAAATTAGCTGGGTGTGGAGGCAGGCACTTGTAATCCCAGCTACCTGGGAGGCTGAGGCAGGAGAATCACTTGAATCCAGGAGGCGCAGGTTGCAGTGAGCCAAGGTTGCGCCATTGCACTCCAGCCTGGGCAACAAGAGCGGAACTCTGTCTCAAAAACAAACAAACAAACAAAAAAAGACAAAAGAAAGAGCAGAATGAGGAAGAGCAGGCAGTAGGTGATACGCTATGACTGATTTCCATTCTCCATTCATTCTATGACCTTGATTTGCACCAAGTCAATAAAATATTAACATTTTATTGGGGTTGAAAATTATGAAATAATTACAAAACCTTTCTGAAAGACTAAGAACAAACTACTAGAAGATATATCGTCTGTAATGGGCGCTTCAAATATTTTGACTGAATTAATGTTTAAAATATTTTTCTGGTATTTTTCATCCTGAGAGACTTACAGCTCCAAATGGCAAAAAAATAAATAAATAAATAAATAAAAATAAAAAGCCTCCCAGGTACAATTTCAGGAAAGGCAGACATTATGCTAAATTCCAAAGCAATAAAACCCGCTCCCTTTTCATTTGCAATGGCAACCAGAAAACCCATGCACAGTAGGAAACTGTTCAAACAGTACATGGAAATGTTCAGATAGAAAGTTTATGTATTATAAAAGCAAAGAAGAGAATTCACTATGTATCTTGGAGGCATCTGTGACTCCTCCAGATTTTCATGGCACTTTGGGTTTAATAGCACCGATCAAACCCCCTCTATCTACGTGCCCATAATAGTAGCCTGAGACATTTTCACAAACCACAATAATGTCCTAAAGATTAAAAATTCCAAAATCAGGTATTCAGGTAAGAGTTACGCAGGTTTAGAACACTACTGAACTCTTATTTGCCTTCATTAGCTCATAAGCAGTAAAAGATCAATCCAATAGAAGCAATAGAGACAATCATATTAGTTCATGGATAACAGGAAATAATCTAATATAAAAGATTAAGTGTAATATTGAAAAAGTAAAAAGGTATCGTTTACACTAGAATATGGGCGTGTTCTTTTTTGGAGAATATAATAAAATCACCATGTACTTGTATAACATGCCATTTCTGTACAGAGAAATCTGTCTGGCCACTGAACACCAGAAATGCTAGAAAAAAATTTAAACTTTATTTATTATTCTTGACTGAATTTATGGCAAATTAGTGAAAACAACTGAAGGCAGCTCAGGAGACTGGGACATTCTATAGAGTAATTCAGCTCTGGATAACTGCCCTAAAGGCGTCCCCATCGCTGCAGGCTAGGAAGGCCCCAGTTGTTAGGAGCCATACCTGCGTGAGGGACAGGAATCAAAGTGAGGGACTTTCTCAGTCTTCTCCACCTGCACCACAAGCTTGGTGGCTTAAATAAAAATTAATTTTCTTAAAGATGTGCTGGCAAGAAGTCTAAGGCCAAGGTCCTGAAAAATGTGGTTCCTATGAGGCGCCTCTTCCTGGCTTGCAGATGGCTGCCTTCCTGCTGTGATCTCAGGACTTTTCCTCTATGTGCAGGAAGAGCTCTGGGGTCTCTCTTCTCCGCCCTATGACCTCATTTAACCTTAATTACCTCTTTAAAGGCCCTGTCTCCAAATACAGTCACAATGTGGTTACAGCTTTACTTGATGAATTCAGGGGAGACAAAATTCAGTCCATAACAGGGACTGAGCTGGATGAGCAGGAGGACTTGTAAAGCCTCAGAGGACACTGTCCTCAGGAGTGAACTAGGAAAACACCTAAATTTACCCTTCTTCATTATTCATGAAGAGATATAAAGGAAGAAAAACGTGTCCTCTGGGAATGCCTCAACGAAGCCAACAGTCACAGGTGTTTAGGGCTGAAATCCACATTTTGTGAGTGCGTATACATACACACGTGTGTGTGGGTGCAAAAGCTTAAGGAGTAGAAAAGGGAGAGACAGGGAATCCAAGATGAAAACTGATTTTGAAGTGGTCTGTGGTTTGTAGTGTCACAATAAACAAATTGGTGCTGCAGGGAAAAAAAATCTTCTCTGTAGGACTATATTTGAAATTAAAAAAAAAAATCTCCCAAAAGAAAGCTCAGAGGAATGCAAACTTAAAATAAAAAATGACTGATCACATTAGGAAACTAGTCACCATAAACTTGTTTCAGCAAAAACAAGCAACAAACTATAAATTTGGATCCACAAAAAATATTGAAATTACCACGTACAGAATGTAAAATAAGTACTTTTAATATGTTTAAAGAAAAGAAAAAGAAGGAATAATGGAACCATCCCAGACAACCCAGGAAAGTTTAAGAAAGAACCAAACAACTCTTTTGAAAATAAAAAAATATAATAACTATAATTAACAACTTAACAGATGGGTAAAATAGGTTAGAGATAGAGTGAAGACAGTATTAATGAAATAGATTTAAAGAAATTATCCAGAATTCAACACCTAGAGACAGAGAGATGGGAAATATAAAACAGGGATTAAGAGATATGGAGAGGACAGTGAGATCATGAAACAGAAGTCTTAATTTTATTTCCTAAAGGAGAGAATAGAGAGAATGAGGGAGACACAATATTCAAAGAGACAGTAGCTGGGAATTTTTCAGAATTTATGAAAAGTACCAATTCTCAGATTCAGGAATCTCAATCAATCCCAACAGGACAATGAAAAGAAATATACAGCTAAACATACTGTAGCATGGCCACATTTGACTGTAGAACACCAAAGATAAAGATCTTAAATATGACCTGAGAAAGAAGGCAGATTAGCTACAAATACTGATCAGACTGACAACTGTCATTTCAGAAGCAGCAATGGAAGCAAGACGACAGTAGAATATTATTAAATACTGAGAAAACAGCTGTCAACCTATAATCGTATACCTAGCTAACTTTCAAGGATAATAAAATAGCAAACTTCTAGGTAAATCTACATAAACACTGACTATACAAAATAACTACTTTTGTAGTAAAATCGAGATAGAACTAGAATTCTAGACAACAATTTGTAAGTTGAAGAGATAAATCAGACTTTGTACAAAAATCTCTAAAGTATAGGAAGAGAGTAAAGATGTTAATTTTAGATTCTGTTAACTACGCAAGTTAAATTTCCTACTAAGCACTTCATTAAAAGTTAATTTTTACATATAAATAAAATACATATCAAAACTGATTTGGAAACTGGGAAATGTTTAACTTTGAAAGTAGTAGAAGAAAAGTAGATGGAAAAATGAAACAAAACAAACTCAAGCTGAAAGAAATCAAGAAACAGAAAAGGTGGGACAAAAAGCACAAAATAAGATAATACAAATAAATCTTAATATATCAGTAATTTTGACAAATGTAAATGGATTGAACTCCTTAGTTGACAAATGATCAGAAAGAAAGAAAAACATCCAGCCACACAGTTTTTTTTTATTAAGACAGAGTCTCGCTCTGTAACCAAGGCTGCAGTGCAGTGGTGCAATCTCGGCTCACTGCAACCTCTGCCTCCTGGGCTCAAGCAATTCTCCTGCCTCAGCCTCCTGAGTAGTTGGGACTACAGGTGCACACCACCACGCCCAGCTAATTTTTGTATGTTTAGTAGAGATGGGATTTCACCATGTTGGCCAGGATGGTCTCAATCTCCTGACCTCGTGATCTGCCCGCCTCGCCCTCCCAAAGTGCTGGGATTACAGGCGTGAGCCACCGTCCCCGGCCCCAGTCACACAGTTTTTAAAGGGCATATCTAAAACATAACAGCAAGGTTTAACAGAAGGATGAAAAAAGATATATCCTATAAATCCAGCTAGCTGGCATAATCCATATAAATATAATATATAGTTTATGTATTTTTTATATTTATGTATATATTTATAATTATTTATTTATAACAAGACTTCAAAATATATAAAAATATATAAAACTAAAATTGACAGAATTACAGGGAGAAATTGGTAAGTTCACTAGAATAGAAAATTTCAACACATCTCAGAGTCTGAGAGATCAAGTAGAAGACAAAAGAATAGTAAAATGGAAAAAATTTGAACTACAAAATTAACAACTTTGGTCTAATGGACATCCAGCAACTAAAAAACAAGCATACTTTTCAAGCAATCATGAAACATTTACAAAAACAGGTTATAATCTAGGTCATAAAGCAAATCTCAACAAATATTAACAGATCAGTCTTACATGTACCTATTTTCTGTCCACAATTCAAATTCAATTAAAACAGGAATCAATAAACACAGAATTTAAAAATATACACGCTAGGAAATGGGAAAAAAAGCCTCATACATATGTTAGTCGAGAAAGAAATCATAATTAAAAATTAAAAATACATAGAACTTAACAAATCTTTCTATGGTGCTTTAAAATTATAAAACATTATTTCATTTGATCATTGCAATAATCCTATGAGCTACATAGAACCCACAGTATCTCTGCTCAACAGCATAAACACAGCAGAAATGTTACAAACTGGCTAGGCACAGTGGCTCATGCCTGTAATCCCAGCACTTTGGGAGGCTGAGGTGGGCAGATCACTTGAGGTCAAGAGTTCGAGACCAGCCTGGCCAACATGGTGAAACCCCTTCTCTACTAAAAATATAAAAATTAGCTGGGCATGGTGGTACATGCCTGTAATATCAGCTACTCAGGAGGCTGAGGAACAAGAATTGTTTGAACCCAGGAGGCAAAGTTTGCAGTGAGCCGAGATCGCGCCACTGCACTCCAGCCTGGGTGACACAGTGAGACTCTGTTGCAAAAAAAAAAAAAAAAAAAAAAAAAAAAAAAAGGAAAGAAATGTTACAAATTATGTAGTTATTAAAATTGTTTTTTACATATAAATAAAATATATATCAAAAGTGATTTGGCAACTAGGAAACAGAAGCAAAAGCGTTCACCACTAAAAATATCAAAAGGAAGGTAAATAAACCAACTCTTATAGAAGCTATGTTGAATAGTTAAAAATGTTACAAGGAAACAATTGAGTATCTTAATGTCTAAAGCTCAAAAAGCCCATCAATTCATTTTGGTTTAGGAAGTCCCTTAGGTATTTATGGAATAATAAACAAACTTATAGGGTAAAGTATTTATTATTCACATGAGATGAACACAAACTATCAGAAATCTTTGCTATACAAGTTGGGTAGCCACAGTTAAGAATATATTCCCTTCACACACACAATCTTAATTTCTTGGTTACAGCATTCGTTCAATGATGTGTTGGCAATTAATCGCATTCCAAAAAGTGTCTACGGTACAAAGGGAATTTTCATTTAAGGCTCCCCTCCCTTTTCATGTGTGGGATATTTTTGGAAGTATTTCTTTTTCCATCCACTGAATTAAGAAAATTCCAACATGCCTTGGTGTCAGCAAGTGCGCTTTTTAGTCCAGGTACCAGCAAATGATTGATGAGCCTGTCAAGCCTACAGTAGCGGATAGAGAAAGTTGGCAGAAGTTCAGTGTTATTGAAAAAAATCTCAAATACTTATTTCATCTCCTCTATTAACTTTAATCACATTTTCAACATGCAGCCAAAAATGAAGCTTTGACAGTAAGCCATACATTTACACAGGCAGGCATTGTCAATTTTCTGCAGTCGCCACACTGAGATAACACAAGAGAGCTGGATATTTTCTTTCTTGTGCCTTTCTTTACTAAAGAGCAATAAAAAATATGTGAAAGATTTATCCATACCTCAAATTTGTTTACTATAAATCTCGAAATTATTGCATTTACTTTTGCTTGGTTTATGGCAAATAAAAAATCAACTTAGTTCTTCAGTTAGATTTTTTTTTTGTTGAGATGGAGTCTCACTCTGTCACCCAAGCTGGAGTGCAGTGGTGCCATCTCAGCTCACTGCAACCTCCGCCTCCTGAGTTCAGGTGATTCTCGTGCCTCAGACTCCTGAGTAGCTGGGATTACAAGCGTGCACCAATATGCCGGGCTAATTTTTGTATTTTTAGTAGAGACGAGGTTTCACCATGTTGGCCAGGCTAGGCTTGAACTCCTGACTTCAAATGATCCGCCTGCCTCGGCCTCCCAAAGTGTTGAGATTACAGGTGTGAGCCACTGCACCCAGCCTCAAATTAGACTGTTAAATGCAGGTTTTTAAAGATCACAGTGATGACAGAACTGGTACATGTTTCATCATAATATACCTGCTTATGAGAACAGACATTAACACTAAAAAGGATTTACATTTAACATGGACCATTTGCTATGTGGGCAAACACTTCTGGTTCATTCAAAGCCAGGAACTTTATATGGTTCCAGAGGGACTCTCTGGCAGATTTTGTTGATTACTCATTAAACAGTCGAAACATGTATAGACATTATTTATCTTATAAAGCTTACCCACAGCAAAACAGACACAAAAATGAGGTAAATACTATGGGCAAGATTATAGCTCTTGGAAAAACTAAATGTCAAAATATATTTTTGGTAAGCTTTTCCTTCTAAGCATGCTTTAAAAGCTGAAAATAGTAAGTGCTGGAAGGCCACAAAACTTAACATGTGTCTTCCCATCCACGGAAGCCCATGGCATTATGCTGCACTGTAAAATATGCAACCCTTCCCAAGAGGCAGCTCAAACACCAGCGTGGCCATCTTTGCCACAGCAGAGACAATGTGTTCACTCTCACCTCTCTGAAATGGGATCTCTGCTCCAAGGACAGCTGGCTTTTTTTTTTGTCTACATTACTCATGCAGTAACACTTTATACATCCTTCCAACAGCCAAGGAGGCTATGACAGGTAGCTTCTATACCTTCCCATTAAGCCACAATAATAAACTATTGTTAACCCTGTATAGAAATGAATGAAATTATCTTTCTAAGAAGTCTATACCTACAGTTCTCTGAGCTAATCAATGGAAAAGATGATCAATTCTGACTAACAAAGAGTATATTGATTCAATTTTCCTTCCTACTCCTCTTCATTCAAATAATCATACATAGGCACTTAAAGCTGGAAAAATGTGGCACCCTTCTTTAAACATCCAATCAGAATGCCAGTAGAAACTTCTTTCTTCTGATATAAGAGTGCCACTGAATATATTGCTAAGCTTGAAGCAGAGGCTAAATGGTCTGGTGGGAATAGTTTTCAGGAGAGAGGTGAACATCTTCTCATTAGTTTGTGATTGTTGTGGTTCAAGTTCTTAAAAGGTTGAAAATTTCGCTAGGTCCTTCTCCATCTCAGCATATTGTTCTTTAAGCCTCTCCATGGCTTTTCTGTGCTCTTCATCCACTTCAGCCCTTTTGTTGGGTTGCTCCTTCATGAAGTTGTCCCACTGGAGCATATGCTGTTTCTCACTAGCTACTAAGTGGTCACTATGAATCTGAGAAAAGAAAATTAGAAAGTCACATGACATTTTCCAGACAATTATTTCATAACGTTATCTCTTGATACTTGGTTACCGTAACAATCAGCTGGTAAGTCACAAGGAAAAAGTTGTGTTATAATATCCCAAAAAAGATGACACATTAGAAACATCTAAGGCTTCTCTCATTAAAATTAAACATGGATATTCTCATTTCTTAAATTTTAAAAGCGGGCTGGGCACAGTGGCTAATGCCTGTAATCCCAGCATTCTGGGAGGCCGAAGCCGGTGGATCACCTCAAGTAAGGAGTTTGAGACCAGCCCGGCCAACATGGCAAAACTCCGTCTCTACTAAAAATACAAAAATTAGCTGGGCGTGGTGGCACATGGCTGTAGTCCCAGCTACTCGGGAGGCTGAGGTGGAAGAATCGCCTGAACCCAGAAGGCAGAGGTTGCAGTGAGCTGAGATGGCACCACTGCACTCTAGCCTGGGTGACAGAGTGAGACTCCGTCTCAAAAAAAAAAAAAAATTTTTTTTAAAGCGTCTAGTATCTTCACATGATAAAATCAAACACAATCCAAGTATTTTTTCATATTTCTATTTCTCCTCAAATCCCATTTCACTGCAGATATTTTAAAACCAATTTAAAAAAAATATATGCTAAAAGAATCATTGCTGTAAGAAATCAAAATGTCTTACATAAAATATTTTTAAGTGCATTAGAAAGAATCATAAATTATTAGTCACTAGAAGAGAACTCGAGAAATCTCTTCTGGGATGGGCAGAGTGGCTCGCGCCTGTAATCCCAGCACTTTGGGAAGCTGAGGCGGGCAGATCACCTGAGGTCAGGAGTTCAAGACCAGTCTGGCCAACATGGCAGAACCCCGTCTCTACTAAAAATATAAAAATTAGCCAGTGTGGTGGCGTGCACCCGTGATCCCAGGGCCTGTGATCCCAGCTACTCGGGAAACTGAGGCGGGAGAACTGCTTGAACCCAGGAGACAGAGGTTGCAGTGAGATGAGCACACCATTGCACTCCAGCCTGGGTGACAGTGATACTCTATCTCAAAAAAAAAAAAAAAAAGAAAAGAAATCTCCTCTGGGTCAGTTCTAGTCCTTAAAGCAAATCAACATCTCAAACATCTGTGTCAAATGTCTCAGTTCTTGAGATGTTCCTTAATATTGCTATGTAAGGATGAAAGGTTTTTTCTTTTTCTTTCTAGCACCACAGTAATACAGATAAAATGCTGTATAAATAAAAAAGGTATGAATTTAGTTTTCTCCCTCCTTCCAAAGTATAATTTCAATGATTAACTTTGAATATGTACAATAAAAATCTAAATAGAGTATGAAAAAATAACTTTATATCCCTATTTCAACTATTCTACATGTATGTCATTAGCAGTTAAGTTTTGATACAGATTAGGTTCTATTAAACAAACAAAAACTGGGATATGCAAACTATAAAAACCTAGAAGTTCGAATTGCTTGAACCTGAGAGGCGGAGGTTGCAGTGAGCCGAGACTGCACCACTGCACTCCAGCCTAGGTAACGGAGCGAGACTCCGTCTCAAACACACACACACACACACACACACACACACACACCCCTACAAAGCACCCGAAGTCACTGTTAATTCTGGCATGTTAATTCCAGCACTTGAATGAAAAAGGGACACGCAGTGTACTCAGATGCTGGTTAACTCAGATGTCAGCCACCAGAAAAACAGCTACTAGGAAAAAGAAACCATCTTCAGGCTGTTCATCACGTTCTTGCTGTTCTATTTTCTCTCTCATTTGGGTCAGGATGACAAACAGGATAAAGGGCTGAATAAGCCAATGTGCTCTAAGTACCCATGAAATGCAAACTTCTGCTAGTTGTTTTGCATAGCTACTTCTAAAAGCCTCTCCTTTAAGACGACATTATTCTCATTTTACAGACAAAGAAATTAAGGCTTAAGGACACTTTTATCCTCCATGATCACTCACCTAATAGCTTGGTTGTAGATTCAAATTTAGGTCTTTCTGACACCCAAACCTACGCCTTTTCTATCACAGAGTGCAAATCAGATCTTTCCAGAGGAAGTTTTACGTAGGTAGCTAAAAATCCCTTTCACAAGACAAACGGTCTTCTGAGAGTCTTTTTGCTAGGCTGATCTGAAGCTCCCCAGCACCAAGACTGTTCAACTTCAGACTCACGTCAACTTCTTTCCAATTGAAAATTCCTGGTCAAACATTCTTCTAAAATGTCAGTCAAACTTTGCTCTAAAATATGTCCCACAGACACCTGGGATCTGAACAGATACTACAGTGGTAGGGAGAGAGGATTAGGGAGGAGTTTACTCATCCAATAAATTTGTTAAACAGGTTAAACAAAATCCAATGCATTACTTTTTAACTTTTCAGCCTTATAGATTAGAACTCTCCAAAAGATGCATGAAGAGTTTATTAAATCTTCTGATGGAACTTTTGCAAAAACTGTTACAGTCTAAGAGAAAAGCCACAGTCAGACTAGAAAAAGAAAAAATGCAGATAAACTTCATCAAAATGATATTTAGCTTTAGTTGTGTTTTAATAAATACAGAGAATATTAAACATACATACTCAGATGTTATTTAATTTGTTCATTTCTTTGTAAATTAAAAGTCATCATTGGCTCAGCTGACCTTGTGATGTGGACCACAAGGCAACAGCCCGTGTTCCCCTTCCCAACCAGAATGCATTTTATCCAGTACAGCCCAATAAAGAAAAATGTAGCTTTGGCAGGCATACCAACCTCGCTTCAAATTCTGGTCTACCTGTCACTAGTTGCATGATGCTGAGCAACTTAAAGTTTCTTTAACTTTAAAATGAGGAAAATAAATACTCCGCATCCATAAATAATATTTATAAAGACTATAGGTAGAACATGTCAAGTTCCTAGCTCAGTGCCTGAGGAACTTAATAAAAGGTAAATATTATACAAATCACAAGCGAAGCATCTAGAAGGCAGATCACTCCACTTTTATCCCCTTGCCATTTCAGTTTTTGTTCTTTAATTTTAATAATTTAATTTTAGCAACAGATTATTGTAATAATTCAAACAATAGAGACAACTCAAGAGCAACAGACTTTCCCCTCCATTCCTAGATTCAATTTAATCCTTGATGTAACCATTATTAACCATTTGGCTACAAGAACAGTCTTTAAGACACTGCAATATATTAGTGAATAAGATACTGCCAAAGATTAGTATTTCTATTGTGTAGTTTCAGAATATTATGAATAAAGATAAACATATTCAAGTAGCCTGTTCACATCAGGCATATCGCTTATTGGCCTTGTAGGCCGAGTGAAAATAAGCTAAAAGATGACAACTTCCAAATCCAAATAAAAATCTAGTTTTGCTCCCTTATCAAGAAGTTCTTACAGTCACTCCATGCTATCGTTTCCTAGTTTCCCACTTGTAATAGTAACTGCTAGGCATTTTTACTTTTTTTTTTTTTTTTTTTTGAGATGGAGTTTCCCTCCTGTTGCCCAGGCTGGAGTGCAATGGCACAATCTTAGCTCACTGCAACCTCTGCCTCCCGGGTTCAAGCGATTCTCATGCCTCAGCCTCTCAAGTAGCTGGGATTACAGGCAACCACCACCACACCTGGACAATTTTTGTATTTTTAGTAAAGACAAGGTTTCACCACACTGGCCAGGCTGGTCTTGAACTCCTGACCTCAGGTGATCCGCCCACCTCTGCCTCCCAAAGTGCTGGGATTACAGGCGTAAGCCACCGCACCTGGCCCATTCTTACATTCTTTACAACAATCAGTAAAGAAAAAAGGGGGGCGGGTCGCCTATACATTCATGTATTGACAATACTGCAGTCTTCACATACAAATAAAACCCAGCTACCTGGAAATAACATTTATCTGAACCTTAGTTGAGAATGTGCTAAGACCTTTAAGTCATGCAAACGAAGAAGATGCTACAAAGTCCATTTACAAATACTGCACATGAAAAGCCCTTCTGATTCCGAGCCTACTTGACCTACATTACATACAATTCGAACCAGCTTAGTTAACTGGTTTCTAAGACGACACCCTATGAAAAAGTCCCAAGTTAGAAAATGAAAAGGCTGATAAATAAGGGAAGAATAACAGGCATCAGCCTTATAGCAAAAGAGGAGGCAGATACAAAAACTTAAAACACACAGTATCTGAGGGCAGTTGGTACAGAAACATAGCACAGTGTCTCTCTTTCTCATTCCCTAATGACATCACCATATTCACCATAATATAAAATCTGATATTCTCAGTAACGCCTGATTCCTACAAAATTATTCTGTAACATTTAATAAATTTTTAAAATAACATAAAAGTATAGAATATCTTTTTAAAGATTTCCATCCAAAGTAATCAAAGTCATGGTGACAGAAGACAAGAAGACCCTTCGAGACATGGAGACCTACAACATCTCCATTAAGGAGATGCCCCTCAATACTGCTGACCTCGTCTGAGAGGCTGTTCTGCTACCTGGCCCCAGCTAGGCGCAGAGGAGCAGCAGGCGTGGGGGTATGGCATGGACATCTTGTCACTTTTTTCTCTGAACAAATACCACTTTCTAAGGCAAAAGAAGTTAACTGTGAACATGTCAGACACCCTTTTCTTTGGGGTAGGCTCTTGCCCTAGGGGCCAGTTCTTCTCCCCCAAAACACTAATTCATTTCCCTAAGCTAGTTACCTCCAGATTCCAGAGGCTCTCCCCCCACCAGCTGAGTTTCTCTGGAAATCATTCAAGGGACTATGTCACTCAACTTCATTTGCTGGAACAAATCTGGAGGGAGAGCCCCTAAAACTCCTGAGTGAGGCTGCCCAGGGGATTGTACCCATGTAGGGGAAGCAGAGGAGAGAAAATGGTAGCCATTTTTACACTGGCATTGTTTTGTATAGTATTTACTGATTCAAGAAACATAAAATTCTGAATAAAATGACTTGGAAACTGCCCCTTAAAAATAAATTAAAGAAATTAGAAAAACAACAAAAAAAGTGGCTAAAGTTATAAGAGCATTGTGCTTAAAGAAGATAAAAACCTTGGCTTTTACATAGAATTACCATACAAAGCAGCAATTCTACTGTTGGGCATATATCCAAAAAAATTAAAAGTAGGAACTTGAACAGCTATTTGTACACCCATGTTTACAGCAATGTTATGCCTAATAGCCAAAGGTGGGAGAACTTAAACGTCCATAGACAGATGAACAGATAAACAGAATACAGTCTACACATACAACGGAATATTATTCAGCCTTAAAAAAGAAGAAAATTCTGACACATGCTACGGCATGGACGAATCTCGATGACATTACACTAAAGAAACAGGCCAGTCACAAAAGAGACAAATGTTATATGAGTCTACTTACATGATGAACCTAGAGCAGTCAAATTCATAGAGCTAGAAAGTAGAATGGTGGTTTCCAGGGGTGGAGAGAAAGGGGAATGAGGAGTTACCGTTTACTGGGTACAGAGTTTCAGTTTTGCAATATGAACGAGTTCTGTGGGCCGGGTGCGGTGGCTCACGCCTGTAATTTCAGCACTTTGGGAAGCTGAGGTGGGTGGATCACCTGAGGTCAGGTGTTCGAGACCAGCCTGGCCAACATGGCGAAACCCTGTCTTTACTGAAAATACAAAAATTAGTTGGGCATGATGGTGGGCACCTGTTGTCCCAGCTACTCGGTAGGCTGAGGTGGGAGAATCCCTTGAATCTGGGAGGCAGAGGTTGCAGTGAGCCGAGATCGCACCACTGCACTCCACCCTGGGTGACAAAAGCAAAACTCCATCTCCAAAAAATAGTAATAAATAAATTTAGAAAAAAAAAGTTCCGTGGATGGATGGTAGTGATGGTTGAACAACAATGTGAATATAGATAATGCCACTAAAATGTACATTTTAAAATGGTTATGAAGGTAAATGTTATATTATATGAATTTTGCCACAATAAAAAAAATTTAAATCAAGTTTCAGTGGGCTCTTCTTAAATGAAATCAATTGCACTCTTCAAGATAAACTTAGAAAATACCAACTTTAAAAGAAAATGAAGAGAATTTATTAATAACCTATAACCACACACCAAAAGTCATGAACTATAATGGTGTTATCTCTTTCTACTTAGTAAAATGTATACATTAAGTTACAACAGAGAAAGAAATAATAAACAGGCACGCATGCAGGCACACACTCACTGCTCTCCACCAATTAAAGATAATTTGAAATAGAAACCAATCCTGAAGATCGGCATCTAGAACCAGGTCTATAAAAGAAGTCTGGATTACAAAATAAAACCACACTTCTGCAGAGATTCGTCTAAGTCAGTGATTTTCAATGGGGGGCAGGGGAGGGCATTTTACACCCCTCTCCCCCAAGAGATTGTTGGTTATTATAACACAGGTTGTGGGGAGGTGCTACTGGCATCTAGTAGGCAGAGGTCAAGGATGCTGCTAAACATCCTGCAATGCACAGGACAGCACCCACAATAAGGAATTATCAGGTCCAAAGTGCCAACAGTGCTGAGGTTGAGAAAACCTGGTCTACGGGAAAACTCTGAATAATCCAACTAAGGTCTAAAAGGTCTTTTAGAGCATCTGCCAGTAATATGCATGCCATTAATTTTATATATGCCTTACAGAGACATAGGAAAAACTATTTCCTTTGATAAGGAGTGTCAGTATAACAACTGCCAAAAATGATTTTATATAGAACAATATGTACCTATATGTTACTCTATTTTCAAACTCTATTTAAAACAATGTACAAGCCATGTGAACTTGTTGCTCTCATGAAAGTAATCATAAAGACGGATAACTGGACCTAATAAATATTTGTGGACAAGGTGAATTAAAAGCATTCATATTTACTTCATAATTACTTCCAGTCTGGTTGAATAGGGCTTCAAAAGTTGACACCACCTGTGCATGAACCTAAATTTAAATTATTGACAGATATTATTAACCATCTCATCTCCACCGGTGGCATATTTTTAAGAGCCAGTGAATTTTATAAGGCAATAATATTTTCATTTCACTATTCTTATTGCTAATACCCAAAATGCAACTTTGTACTAGTGGTAGTTTTTAAGACATGTCAAATAACTAGGGAATGTGCATTTATTGTTCTTCTGAATGTACTTTTAGATATCAATTGTGGGAAATATGATTTGTATGAATGACGTTTATCAGTTTACTTCCTACAGAAATCCACAAATTGTCTTGACATAAAAGAATTAATGAACTCAAGACCAGCCTGACCAACACGGTGAAACCTCATTTCTACTAAAAACACAAAAATTAGCCGTGTGTGGTGGCGTGTGCCTGTAATCCCAGCTACTTGGGAGGCTGAGGCAGGAGAATCACTTGAACCCGGGAGGCAGAGATTGCAGTGAGCTGAGATCGTGCCACTGCACTCCATCCTGGGTGACGGAGTGAGACTCCATCTCAAAAAAAAAAAGAATTAATGAGTAATGGCAATAGTCTATTTTATCTCATTACTACTCCCATCTTTGTTCTGAGAACCTTTCAAATATACAAAATGTGTGCAATAGTATAACCAAGGGCAACAATTAACATTAGGTTGTAAAATGCAGCTAGAGGTCAGGTCTTTTGCTTTGTTTACATTGGCTAGATGAGAAATTAAACTTTACCTTTATGACATACGTGTGTGTGCGTGCACATGTGTATGTGTGGGGTTTGAAACCTCTGCCATGTCACAGATTCAGAAGAAGCTACATATGGCAGTAAAACAAAAAAAGAAAAGAAAAAAGAAATAAAGATAGGACTAAAAGTTTATTGCTCCAATAAGAATGTAAAGAATTTTTACTTTGAGCAGAGAAGTAGATCTGTTTATGACTTTAAGTTGGTTAATTTATTAAATTATCTTCAGAAAAGAAAATTAGGGTAACAAATCTAAGTCTGCTTACAAACTTAAGTCTCACAGACTTACCAACTTCTGGTGAAACAACGTTTCAGTATATTTTAAAATACTAATTTTTAATATATATTCTATAAAAATTAGTTTGAAAATATCCCCAGACATAATATCTATAAGAAATGTCCTTCAGGCCAGACACAGTGGCTCACGCCTGTAATCCCAGCACTTTGGGAGGCCGAGGCGGGTGGATCATCCGAGGTCAGGAGTTCGAGACCAGCCTGGCCAACATGGTAAATCCCTGTCTCTACTAAAAATACAAAAATTAGCTAGGATTATAGGTGTAATCCCAGCTACCTGGGAAGCTGAGGCAGGAGAATAGTTTGAACCTGGGAGGCGGCGATTGCAGTGAGCCACTGCACCACTGCCCTCCAGCCTGGGTGACGGAGTGAAACTCCATCTCAAAAAAAAAAAAAAAAAGAAATGTACTTCATATTAAATATTAAAATATTCTTATTTCTTGTGGCCACTGCTTTTTAAACCATGGGACAGACAGCACTTTTCAATTTGCAAAATCATCAATGGGAAGGATTCTCAAGTGCTTCACAGACTCTAACAGACTACGGCAGGGCTCTTACCCACACGGTGACCGCTCGCATCTTAAACAAACAGTGAGCTGGCAGGAAAAAAATGCTGCCCTACATTTTGATAGTAAGATACAATTTTCAAAGTCATTTCAAATAATTTTTATAATGCAATTTACCCATCAATCTATCAGATAAGTAGAATAGATCATTAGTTTGCAAACGAGGAGCTGGAAGCTCAAGGATTTGTCCAAGGGCTTATAGCTAGCTAGTACAGGGAACCAACACCAGAAATAAAAGAAGCCAGGTATTTCTTACCCAATCTGGTCATCTTCCTACTATACACAGGGCTAATACACCACATGTAGAAATACTTCAAAGTGACAAGAGAAACTCTTCAAATTATAATTTAAGTTCCTTCTGCTCAAGGTCAGGCTTGAATGCCATTATCTTCCTAATAAATTACACTTTATTTGCCAAGATCCCAAAAAGTTCTTAGGAATGATCACAGTTCTTACTTTATCCTCTATTATCATAGTGTTAGTGCTTTGGGACTCCAAGACTTTTAGCTCCTTAAGTGTAGGAACAGCCCTAAAGTTAACAAAATCGATCATCCCCTGTGGCACCTAGCAAAGTAGAGGAATTAAAAATATATCTGCTGTCCAGCCTGGCATGGTCCACTTACGTCCCCAGCCCTGCCTGCCTTTCCAGCACTCTCTGCATGCTGTGCAAGCACCCCATCCTGACACAAACTTCCCTGACCACAGCTCTGCCTTGCCACTTCATCCAGGAGCTCAGCTGTGGCCCTGCTTCCTGACTGGCCTGCGGGGTCCCACTATCCTTGGGCAGCATTCCCATCTGTCTTAAATGTCAAGTCCTTTCAATTATCACATTGTTGAATTTTCAAACTTTACATCAACATTTAGATTTGAGCAGAGGGTACAGAAACTGAAACTCGGAGAAGGTTCATTCCATCATATTTTTATACAGTGACAGATCTGAACTATTATTGTGGATTAACCACAACACATTCCAGATAAATGGAGACAGTAACATTTGTCGATACACACACATACAAGCAAAAAGGCATTATTTTCAGAGTGACTTAGTCTTTTCAATGTTTCTTAATAAGTGTAAGATGTATATTCATTAGTTTAGAGCAATGAATAAGTTACAAAAACACTTTATGATAATTGCAAGTGAAAACCACCAAATTATCACAGGAACTTAAATTCTTGTGCTATTTTTCCACATCTGAATTTAGTTAACATATAATTCAAATAAGCAAAGCACTGCCCAGCAAATGATTCAAATACTCCTATGGCTATTCATTAAATAACCTACACAGGCATGAATGCTTCCCTTTCTAGAAGAAATATACAGAATATACTCAATACTTCAGGCTCAGAGGAAAGATTTATATCTCCAATCCGGTGGTTATTTGTTGTTCCATGTAAAAGTCCTAATTTCTCTCTCCTCCAGGAGACAAATACCACTTTCAGGGAAAAGATGGAAATGTTGAAAAGGAAAAAAGAGAGTTCTGCAATTTCAATTATAAAAATATTGATGGTATGACCACACCTCCTCAACACATCTTCAATGAATCAGCCATTTTAAAATATGTGAAACTCACTGCATTCAGAGAATTTTCTGATCAAAAGCAATTGCTAATAATATGATAATAAAGATGCAAGACTTATATGCCCCATTATCTAAATGATCTTTTACCTTTTTTCGTTCCTGTTCCCTCTGTTGGAGTCTACAGACTGAGTCATTAGCTGCTTGCACTGAAATGAAAAAGACATGGGTTTTCAGTCAGCAGACCATGTTCAAGGAAACACATACCTGGGGGAGGAGTGTGTGTGGAGAGTACATGAATTGTTTTAGATCTCAAAAAACTGTGCAAAAAACTGATATTATTTTGGTGGTGGTGGGATGGCCAGAAGGGGAAAATAAGTTTTGCCAATATATTCAGGATGTCATAATTAGAACAACCATAATTCTTGAGCTTTGAGCTACAAGCTGAAGGGCATTTAAATACTAACTCCAATGACAGATTGTCTACAGCTCTCTCACTGCAGTACCTGGTAACCACATTACTTCAACAACTTTCTACTATTCTTGCCTGTGCTCTCTTGACTTCTAATTTATCCTGGCTGCCAGTGCAAGATTCAACTTCCTCTGGACCATCTCCATTAAGTCATTTCTCTTTCTTAAGAACTGCTAGTAATAATTATTGTAATTATTTATTATTTACTAAGTGCCAAGATCTATGTATTATCCCTCTTAATCCCACTTTCCTATCAGGAAATGATCACTATTCCATTTTACAGATGACAAAACTGAGGTACAGAGAGGTGACGCTGTCAATCAAGGAGGTTATAAAACTAATAAGTACAGGAAACAGGATTTGAAGTCAGATCTTTCTGGCTGTAAAGACTTGGCTCTTACTATCAACACTCTACCGCCTCTTTAATTATTTCATCAATGAAACCAGTTGTAATTCTTCAGTTATTTAAACTTTTTCATCGTCAGATGCATTTTTTTCTGTTCATTAATGTTCTCACTTACTTTATCCAAATAAAGACATGTAGTGTGCAGGTTAAGAGTGAGCCTTAGTCAGTCAAATTTGGCACTCAGTTGTGTGAATGATCTTGGGCATGTTTGCTCGCTCAATTATTCATTTGACAAATGTTTACTGAGCATGTGCTTTGTGCCAGGCACTGTTCTTGTTGGTCCTCCTATCTCTCAGCACCTTAGTTCCTCATCTGTAAAATGAACATAACAACTAATAACAGGGCTTCAGAAGTGACATAAAATTTAAATGAGAACACAGTACATACTATGCTTAAAAGTAAATCATTTCAATATTAATAATGATAACCACTTAGAGTAGTTCTTCATATAAAATAAGCAGTCAGGCCGGGCACGGTGGCTCACGCCTGTAATCCCAGCACTCTGGGAGGCCGTGGCGGGCAGATCACCTGAAGTCAGGAGTTCGAGACTAGCCTGACCAACATGGTGAAACTCTGTCTCTACTAAAAATACAAAAATTAGCTGGGAATAGTGGCACATGCCTGTAGTCCCAGCTACTCGGGAGGCTGAGCCAAGACAATCACTCGAACCTGGTGCAGTGAGCCAAGATCGTGCCACTGCACTCCAGCCTGGGCAACAGAGCGAGACTCCATCTCAAAAACAAAAAAATACAATAAGCAATCAAGAACTGTTCATTGTCACCAATATTCTATTTATTGTACTATCCCTAAAGAAAATCCTTTCCTTATTTCTTTCCACTAATTAAACTGTTTTGTTTCAAAAGCCCAGTTCAAGGTTTACTGTCTTCACAAAGCCCTCCTGATTAGTCCCTTCCCTCTGAGGATTTTCCCTATTTGAAATTCCTTAATCAGGTGTGTGTGTATCCTACCATTTATTAATATCTTGCCTTTGCTGAAATTGGAGGTTTGTCTAATTGTTTTACAATTATGTCTTCCTACCCCACCCCAATCCGGCCCCAACTAGGTCACAAGTTCCACAATAGGGCAGGGACTGTGATTTCTCTTTCAGAGAAATGTTAGGCCTCTCCCTCTGGGAATATGGTAAAAGAGAAGAATTTTGTTTTCAGAAAGTTGTGTTTTTATCAGTAACCATTAATTTTAGCTATATCAAAGATAATATTTAAGTATTGAAAATTGGGTTCCCAATCATTGATTTTTAAAAAAGAAAATATTAAAAAAAAAAAAAAACAGGAGTTGATTAGCTCTGCCTTCTTTCTGTGGCATATTAACATTACATCATCTTTCCCAAGCAGTGCTTCTATCATTTCCTGCGTTGTTTTTTCCCCCCACTGGCTCTGAGAACATAACTTAAAATCCATTTGGCAGTTGTTAGGAGCTTCATCACTTTCAGAAGATTCTGAGCCTAACCTAAAAAAAGAGTTACAGGCTTCTGCCACTTACTTTGTCATCTGTTACGTCCTTTAAAATTCTAATCAGAACACATCTGACAAAGGTGCACTTTTGTTCCTCATCAGGTTTGTTATGTTTAGACAGAATATCCACTTTTAGAAATTACAGTCCCTTTGAAGCAATTCACCTTTTAACTCTTTAGGCACACAACGGAAAAGGTTTACTTTCTGAATTTATGAAACTTGCTTTTCTAAAGTCAAAGACAATCACCAGACTGCACCAAACATTCCCTTTTTGAACAATTAGTGACACCAAGAAGGCCCATTTCTCTGAACCTTCCTATCACATCTGCAACACTTACTGGTTGTAACTCAGTACGAAGCCATTTCCCCTGTTATCTCAGTGTTTTAGGAGACTATATTGACTTAAAAAAAAAAGTCAAGAATTTATCAAGTGCTTTTTCTCTTAACCAAAAGATTATTCAAGTAGATTTGTGCCACATACCATAGTTAACAATGTTCTATTTTCCTCACATAAAAAAGAAACAAATTCATTCTATCATGGTGTCTATAAGTAAACCTCAAATACACACATAAGAAAATAATTTCACAACTTGCAGTTCCAAAATGCGGATACAGAAGCGAGCTAGCTTCACTCTCCACAACAGAAAACCAAAATCAGGTATACAGTGCCAGCAATACCCCAGAACTCAAACATGAGGATAAGACAGTTCTCAGGGCCACAGAGAAATGAAAACACTCTGAGGAGACAGGAACAGAATTGGACTTCCATCTCTGTAACATTCCTTCCCCAACCTGCCTTGGCACCAAGCACATGGGACATCTCCCTGACTCATGGTTTCTATGCTAAAAGAGGGATCATGCTGGATGATCTGCTTCCCCATCATCTTGGGCTCCCTGGCAGGAGAACTGTCCCTGCCTTAACCCATGGAAAGCATTTGTGATACCCGAGGGCAGACATATCCTCAAGGACAGCCAGAAAAAAAGGAGACAGGTGCCACTTCCACCCCCAGTCTTTCAGAAACTCTGCTCTGTAACTCAGCCAAAGGAGACACCAAATCAAAGTGGCTACTCAGCAGCACCACACTGCACGAGGTTCGAGGTTCGTTCCCCAGGTCCCCTGGGAACAGAGGCTGCCTAGCCAGCCTTCCCACACTAACGAGATATCCCTTTGCGGACCTCCCCCATTCAAGATGAGTGGCATTCTGATTGTTTACTAGAACTAAGGCAGACTTGGGTTTAAGGTGCAGTCTAGTGCTGAAAAGAAGCAGTGACCTAGTGAAAGAAAAAAAGAAATCTGCAGGTAAAATACAAAGACTCTCTAAGCAAATGTATCCAATAAAAACAGAAACAAGATAGAGGAGATGGGAATAAATAACTAATGCTTTAATGCCAAGACGCAGATGTACATCCACAAGAAACAACAGCAAACAAGGAATGAAGACCTCCCTAAACAGACAAAGCAAAGAACCAGTCAGTGAATGACCTCAGTGAGATGGCAATATATGAACTCTGACCAACAATGCAAAATAGCAGTTCTAAGGAAACTCAGTGATCTCCAGGATAACACAGAAAAAAATTCAGAAATTTAACAAAGAGATTAGAACAATTTTTTTTCTTTTGAGATGGGGTCTCACTCTGTTGCCCAAGCTGCAGTGCAGTGGCACAATCTCGGCATACACAACCTCTGCCTCCTGGGTTCAAGCGATTCTCCTGCCTCAGCCTCCTGAGTAGATGGGACTACAGGCGTGCACCACCACGCCCGGCTAATTTTTGTATTCTTAATAGAGACAGGGTTTTACCATGTTGGTCAGGCTGGTCTTGAACTCCTGACCTCGTGATCCACCCACCTCGGCCTCCCAAAGTGCTGGGATTACAGGCGTGAGCCACCACGCCTGGCCAGATTAAAATAATTTTTAAAAATCAAACAGAAATCTTGGAACTGGGAAATACATTTGCTGAACTGAAAAATTCATTAGAGACTCTCAACAGTAGAATGAATCAAGCAGAGGAGAGTCAGTGAGCTCAAGAAAGGCCAGGCACAGTGGCTCACTCCTGTAATCCCAACACTTTGGGATATCAAGGCGGGTGGATCACTTGACGTCAGGAGTTCGAGACCAGCCTGACCAACATGGTGAAACCCCCTTTCTACTAAAAATAGAAAAATTAGCTGGGTATTGTGGCAGGCGCCTGTAATCCCAGCTACTCCGGAGGCTGAGGCAGGAGAATTGCTTGAACCCAGAAGACAGAGGTTGCTGTGAGCCAAGATCACGCCACTGCACTCCAGCCTGAGCAACAGACCAACAGTCAAAAAAAAAAAAAAAAAACCACATGATCATCTCAATAGACTCAGAAAAGGCAACTGACAAAATCCAGCATCACTTTATGATTAAAATCCTCAGCAAAACCGGTATAGAAGGGACATACCCTAAGGTAATAAAAGCCATCTACGACAAACCCACAGCCAACATTATACTGAATGGGAAAACTTGAAAGCACTCTCCCTGAGAACTGGAACAAGACAAGAATACCTACTTTCACCATTTCTATTCAACACAGTACTGGAAGTTCTAGCCAGAGCAGTCAGACAAGAGAAAGAAATAAAGGGCATCCAAATCGGTAAAGAGGAAGTAAAATTGTCACTAGTCCCTGAAGATATTATCGTATACCTAAAAAACCCTTAAGACTCACCCAAAAAGCTCCTATAACTGGTAAATGAATTCAGAAAGTTTCAGGATACAAAATCAATGTACACAAATCAGGAGCACTGCTATACACCAATAGAAACCAAGCTGAGAATCAAATTAAAGAGCTCAACCCCTTTTAGAATAGCTGCAAAAAAAGCAAAAGACTTAGGAATACACCTAACCAAGGAGGTGAAAGACCTCTACAAGGAAAACTACAAAACATGACTGAAAGAAATCACAGACGACACATATGGAAATACATCCCATGCTCATGGATGGGTAGAATAAATATTGTGAAATGTCCATAATGCCAAAAGCAATCTACAAATTCAATGCAATTCCCATCAAAATACCATTATCAATATTCACAGCACTAGAAAAAAAAATCCTAAAATTCAGATGGTACCAAAAAAGAGCCCACATAGCCAAAGCAAGATTAAACAAAAATAACTAACCTGAGGTCATCACACTACCTGACTTCAAACTACACTACAAGGCTATAGTCACCAAAACAGCATGGAACTGGCATAAAAATAGGCGCATAGACCAATGGAACAGAATAGAGAACCCAAAAAGAAAGTCAAATACTTACAGCCAACTGATATTTGACAAAGCCAACAAAAACATAAACTAGAGAAAGGACACCCTATTCAACCAATGTTGCTGGAATAATTGGCATGCCACATGTAGAAGAATGAAACTGGATCCTCATCTCTCACCTTATGCAAAAATCAACTCAAGATGGATCAAAGACATAAATCTAAGACCTAAAACCATAAGAGTTCTAGAAGATGACATTGGAAAAACCCTTCTAGACATTGGCTTGAGCAGAGACTTCATGACCAAGAACCCAAAAGCAAATACAACAAAAACAAAGACAAATAGATGGGACTCAATTAAACTAACAAGCTTCTGCACAGCAAAAGAAATAATCAGCAAACAGACAACACACAGGGTGGGAGAAAATCTTTGCAAACTATGCATCCCACAAAAGACTAATATGCAGAATCTACAAAGAACTCAAACAAATCAGCAAGAGAAAAACAATGCCATCAAAAATGGGCTAAGGCTGTGAATAGACAATTCTCAAAAGAAGATATACAAATGGCCAACAAACATATGAAAAATGCTCAATATCAATAATTTTAGGGATATGCAAAGCAAAACCAGAATTCGACAAGACCTTACACCTGCAAGAAGGGCCATAATTTAAAAAATTTAAAAAAAATTGATGGAATGTATCTCAAAATAATAAGAGCTATTTATGACAAACCCACAGCCAGTATCATACTGAATGGGCAAAAACTGGAAGCACTCCCTTTGAAAACGGGCACAAGACAAGGACGCCCTCTCTCACCACTCCTATTCAATGTAGTGTTGAAAGTTCTGGTCAGGGCAATCAGGCACGAGAAAGAAATAAAGGGTATTCAATTAGGAAAACAGGAAGTCAAATTGTCCCTGTTTGCAGATGACATGATTGTATATTTAGAAAACCCCATTGTCTCAGCCCAAAATCTCCTTAAGCTGATAAGCAACTTCAGCAAAGTCTCAGGATACAAAATCAACGTACAAAAATCACAAGCATTCCTATACAGCATTAACAGACAAACAGAGAGCCAAATCATGAGTGAACTCCCATTCACAATTGCTACAAAGAGAATAAAATACCTAGGAATCCAACTTACAAGGGATGTGAAGGACCTCTTCAAGGAGAACTACAAAGCACTGCTCACCAAAATAAAAGAAGACACAAACAAATGGAAGAATACTCCATGCTCATGGATAGGAAGAATCAATATCGTGAAAATGGCCATACTGCCCAAGGTAATTTATAGATTCAATGCTATCACCATTAAGCTACCAATGACCTTCTTCACAGAACTGGAAAAAACTACTTTAAACTTCATATGGAACCAAAAAAGAGCCCGCATTGCCAAGACAATCCTAAGCAAAAAGAACAAAGCTGGAGGTATCAAGCTACCTGACTTAAAACTATACTACAAGGCTACAGTAACCGAAACAGCATGGTACTGGTACCAAAACAGATATACAGACCAATGGAACAGGACAGACGCCTCAGAAATAATGCCACACATCTACAACCATCTGATCTTTGACAAACCTGAAAAAAAGAAGCAATATGGAAAGGATTCCCTATTTAATAAATGGTGCTGGGAAAACTGGCTAGCCATATGTAGAAAGCTGAAACTGGATCCCTTCCTTCCACCTTATACAAAAATTAATTCGAGATGGATTAAAGACTTAAATGTTAGACCTAAAACCATAAAAACCCTAGAAGAAAACCTAGGCAATACCATTCAGGACATAGGCATGGACAAGGACTTCATGGCTAAAACACCAAAAGCAATGGCAACAAAAGCCAAAATAGACAAATGGGATCTAATTAAACTAAAGAGCTTCTGCACAGCAAAAGAAACTATCATCAGAGTGAACAGGCAACCTACAGAATGGGAGAAAATTTTTGCAATCTACCCATCTGACTTTGTAGATTCTGGATATTAGAATCTACAAAGAACTCCAGAATCTACAAAGAACTCAAAAAAATTTACAAGAGAAAAACAAAACGCCATCAAAAAGTGGGTAAAGGATATGAACAGACACTTCTCAAAAGAAGACATCTGTGCAGCCAACAGACACATGAAAAAATGCTCATCGTCACTGGTCATCAAAGAAATGCAAATCAAAACCACAATGAGATACCATCTCACACCAGTTAGAATGGCAATCATTAAAAAGTCAGGAAACAACAGATGCTGGAAAGGATGTGGAGAAACAGGATCGCTTTTACACTGTTCGTGGGAGTGTAAACTGGTTCAACCATTGTGGAAGACAGTGTGGCGATTCCTCAAGGATCTAGAACTAGAATTACCATTTGACCCAGCAATCCCATTACTGGGTATGTACCCAAAGGATTATAAATCATGCTACTATAAAGACATATGCACATGTATGTTTATTGCAGCACTATTCACAATAGCAAAGACTTGGAACCAACCCAAATGTCCATCAATGATAGACTGGATTAAGAAAATGTGGCACATATACATTATGGAATACTATGCAGCCATAAAAAAGGATGAGTTTATGTCCTTTGCAGGGGCATGGATGAAGCTGGAAACCATCATTCTCAGCAAACTATCACAAGGACAGAAAACCAAACACTGCATGTTCTCACTAATAGGTGGGAATTGACAATGAGCTCCCTTGGACACAGGGCAGGGAACATCACATGCTGGGGCCTATCAGCGGGTGGAGGGCTGGGGAAGGGATAGCATTAGGAGAAATACCTAATGTAAATGAGTTGATGGGTACAGCAAACCAACATGGCACATGTATACCTATGTATCAAACCTGCATGTTGTGCACATGTACCCTAGAACTTAAAGTATTATAATAATAAAAAAAGAATTGATGTTGGTGTGGATGTGGTGAAAGGGGAATGCTTTTACACTGCTGGTGGGAATGTAAACTAGTACAACCACTGTGGAAGACAGTGTGGAGATTCCTTAAAGAACTACCAGTAGATCTACCATTTGATCCAGCAATCCCACTACTGGGTATCTACCCAGAGGAAAAGAAGTCATTATATGAAAAAGACACTTGCACATGCATGTTTACAGCAGCACAATTCTCAATTGCAAAAATATGGAACCAGCCCAAATGCCCATCAATCAACAAGTGGATAAAGAAAATGTGATATATACATATATATACACATATACATACACACACACACACACACACACATACACACACACACCATGGAATACTATTCAGCCATAAAAAGGAATGAAATAATGACATTCACAGCAACCTGGATGGAATTACAGACCATTATTCTAAGTAAAGTAACTCAGGAATAGAAAACCAAACGTCGTTATGTTCTCGCTTATAAGTGGGAGCTAAGCTATGAGGACACAAAGGCATAATAATAATACAGTGAACTTTGGGGACTCAGGGGGAAGGATAGGAGGGAGGTAAAGGATAAAAGACTACACATTGGGTACAGTGTACACCACAATCTCAGAAATCACCACTTAAGAACTTATCCATATACCCAGACACCACTGTTCCCCAAAAGCCTATTAAAATTTTCAAAAAGGAATAAAAATCTTTTTTTTTTTTTTAAAAAAAAGGCATAGAGTGGCTGAATAAATAAGACCCACCTTTATGCTGCCTACGAGAAAGGCACTTCACCTATAAAGACATGCAAGTTCTATGTGCTAATGAAAAGAACGTGTATTCTGCAGCAGTTGGGTGAAATGTTCAGTAAACATTAGTTGGGTCTTACATTTCCACACAACCAGAAAAAGATATTCCATGCAACTGGAGACCAAAAAGAGCAGGAGTAACTATACTTATATCAAATAAAACAGACTACAAATCAAAGACTGTAAAAAGAGACAAAGAAGGTCACTATATAATCATACAGGGGTCAATTCAGCAAGAGGGTTGTAACAATTATAAATATCTATGTACTTAACACTGGAACTCCCAAGTACATACAGGAAACATTAATAGATCTAAAGGGAGAGATAGAATGCAATAGCCGCAGGAGACTTCAACATCCCATTCTTAGTAATGGACAGATCATCCAGACAGAAAATCAACAGAGAAACATTGGAGAGTTCAACTACAAACTCGACCAGGCCTTAATGACACTTACAGAACCTTCATCCAACTGCAGCAGGTTACACGTTCTTTTCATCAGCACACAGAACATTCTCTGGAACAGATCATATCTTAGGCCACAAAACAAGTCTTAACAAATTCAGAAAAGATAGAGATCATTATCAGGTATATTTTCTGACCATAATGGAATAAAATTAAAAATCAGTAACAAGAGGAAACTTGGAAAATACACACACACAACATGCTCCTGAACAACCAATGAGTCAGGGAAGAAATTAAGAAGGAAATTTAAAAAATTTCTTGAAACAAATAAAATGAAAATACAACATACCCAAATCTATGGGATACAGCAAAAACAGTACCAACAGGGAAATTTATAGCAGCAAAAGCCTGTATCAAAAAAATAGAAAGACTTCAAATAAACAACCTAACAATGAACCTCAAGGAACACAAAATTAGGAGAAGGAAAGAAATAATAGAGACCAGAGCAGAAATAAATAAAATTGAGGCTAAAAACATCAGAGTCATTAAACTATTAGCAACAACTATATGCCAACAAATTGGAAAACCTAGAAGAAATAAATTCCTAAATACATACAAGCTACCAAGTACAAACCATGAGGGAACAGAAAGCCTCAACAAACTAATAATGAATAACAAGGTTGAAGCCATGATAAAGTCTCCTATCGAAGAAAAGCCCAGGACTTAATGGCTTCTTTGCTGAATTCCAGCAAACATTTAAAGAAGAATTAACACCAATTCTACTCAAGTTCTTCAAAAAACTTGAAGAGGAGAGAATATCCCCAACTCATTCTACAAGGCCAGCATTACCTCGATATCAAAATCAGACAAAGACAAAAGAATTAAAAAAGAGAAAACTACAGGCAATATCACTAATGAATGTAAAGGCAAAAATCCTCAACAAAATAGTAGCAAACCAAATTCAACAACATGTTAAAAAGATCATTCACCATGATCAAGCAGGATTTATCCCAGGAATGGCAGGATGGTTCAACATATGCAAATCTATAAATAACCCATATGGTAACCTCAATAGATGCTAAAAAAGCATTTGATAAAATCCAACTTTCCTTTATGATAAAAACTCTCAACAAACTGGGTATAAAAAGAACATAGCTCAAAATAATAAAGGCAATATATGGCAAACCCACAGCTAACATCATACTGAATGAGGAAAAATTGAGAGCCTTTCCTATAAGATCCAGAACAAGACAAGGATGCTCACATTCACCACTTTTATTCAACATAATACTGAAAGTCCTGCCAGGGCAATTAGGCAAGAAATAAGGGCACACGAATTGGAAAGGTATTAAGTCAAATTAGCTTTGTTTGCAGATCACATGATCTTATATTTAGAAAAACCTATTGACTCACCAAAAAGCTCTTGGAACTAATAAATGTATTCAGTAAAGTTGCAGGATACAAAATCAACATACAAAATCCATAGCATTTATATATGCCAACAGCAAGCAATCTGAAAAAGAAACCAAGAAAGCAATCCTATTTACAATAGCTACAAAGAACATAACATACCTAGCAATCAACTGAACCAAAGAAGTAAAAGATCTATACAAGGAAAACTATAAAACTTTGATGAAAAAAATTGAAGAGGGCACACAAAAATGGAAAGATATCCATGCTCTGTAACTGGAAGAATGCCATTAAAGTGACAATAATACCCAAAGCAATTTACAGGCTCAATGCAATCCCTATCAAAATACCAACGACATTTTTCATAGAAACAGGAAAAATAAATTCTAAAATTTATACAGAATCACGAAAGACCCTGAATAGCCAAAGCAATTTTGAGCAAAAAGAACAAAGCTGGAGGCATCACACTACCTGATTACAAAGCATATTATTAATACAAAGCTATAGTAACCAAATCAGCAATGATACCAGCATAAAAACACACAGGCCATGCATGGCACAGAATCAATAACCCAGATATAAACTCACACATTTATAGCCAGCTCATTTTCAACAAAGGCACCAAGAACATACAATGGGGAAAGGACAGGCTCTTCAATAACCAGTGCTGGGAAAACTGGATATCAGTATGACTGGGAAAACTGGATATCCATATGAAGAAGAATGAAACTAAACCTCTGTCTCTCACCATCCACAAAAATCAAATAAAAATGGATTAAAGACTTAAATCTAAGACCTGAAACTGTGAAATTACTAGAAGAAAGCCTAGGGGGAAACACTCCAGGACACTGGTCTGGGCAAAGACTTTTTTCTGTAAGACCTCAAAAGTAAGGCAACCAAAGCAAAAACAGACAAATGGGGTTACATCAAGCTAAAACACTTCCGTGAAGCAAAGAGAATAATCAGCAAGTTGAAGAGACAACCCACAGGAGGAGAAAGTATTAGCAAACTATTCATCTGACAACAGATTAATAACCAGAATATATAAGGAGCTCAAACAACAATATAGCAAAAATCCCAAAGAATCCAATTTTTAAAATAGGCAAAGATCTATTTCAAAAGAGACATTTCTCAAAAGACATAAAATGGCCAACAGGAATATGAAAAAAATGCCCAAGATCACTAATTATCAGAGAAATGCAAATCAGACCACAATGAAATAGCATCTCTAGTTAAAATGGGTTTTAATTAATTAATTATTTATTTATTTATTGACAGAGTCTCACTCTGTTGCCCAGGCTGGAGTGCAGTGGCGCTATCTTGGCTCACTGCAAGCTCTGTCTCCCGGGTTCACGCCATTCTCCTGCCTCAGCCTCCTGAGTAGCTGGGACTACAGGCGCCCGCCACCACGCCTGGCTACTTTTTTGTATTTTTAGTAGAGACAGAGTTTCACTGTGTTAGCCAGGATGGTCTTGATCTCCTGACCTCATGATCCGCCCGCCTCGGCCTCCCAAAGTGCTAGGATTACAGGCGTGGGCCACCACACCCAGCTAAAATGGCTTTTATTAAAAAGATGAAGAATAATGGATACTGGCGAGGATGTGGAGAAAAGGGAACTCTCGTATACTACTGGTCAGAATATAAATTAGTACAACCACTATGGAGAACAGTTTGGAGGTTCCTCAAAAAACTAAAAATAGAACTACCATATGATTCAGCAATTCCACAATACTGGGTATATATCTAAAAGAAAAGGAGAGAGACATCTGCACTTATGTGTTTATTGAAGTACTAGCCAAAATATGGAACCAACCTAAATTCCCATGAATGGGTAAGGAAATGTGGTATATATACACAATGGAATATTATTCAGCCATAAAAATGAATGAAATCCCGTCATCTGCAGCCACATGGACAGAACTAGATGTTATTATGTTTAAGTGAAATAAGCCAAGCACAGAAAGACAAATATTGCATGCTCTCAC